>NW_008343387.1:3293985-3352742 GCF_000622305.1 Nannospalax galili | reverse complement strand
CTAAAGCAGGTTATATAAAAATGAGGTTTAAGGGGGGAAAAATGGGAGGTTTTTAAAATAAAAAATTTAAATATATGTAAAACAAGATGATATCTGTGTAGAGTTGATTTACTGGTACTTGTGTGTACCTGTGTTTAGGGCTGCTCACTTGAGATTAGAAGGTAGTCCCTGGAGGAAACTGATTCTCTTCCCTCAGCATCCATTTATTGCCTGTAATTTTTCATCTTGAATTGGTACCCTGTGAAATGCCCCCTATCCACCTTGGCATATCAACTGTTTTTTTGTCATTATGCAGATCTTGTTAGAAAACAATACTGTGGTGATATCACTGGAACAGCTTCCCTATAATGTCTACAATGCATTAACTAGCAGCAGGAGTTTTGAGCCTCTGGTTCTTACATCACAGCAATGTTCCCTGAGCCTTAAGTGTAGAGGTAGCTTTGTAGATGTGTCACTTAGAGCCAGGCATCTCACAATCACTTATTCCCTGTGTTTGATTAGTTGTGGAACTCTGTAATAGTCTTCATCTGTTGCAAAAAAAAGCTTCTTTGATGAATGGTGAGAGGTACACAAGTTTGTAACTTTATGGATATATATGTAGAATATAGTAAGAAATGTTGTTAGTCTATGGAAGTGACAGAAGCAAGTCCTTCTCTAAGGTTTCATCCATGTATACTTGTCTATGTTTACAGCACCATACATGGGCTCCCTCCATTGAGAGGGTCTTAAGTTCAATTAGGTACCTGTTGATTACCCCCAAGAAAATTACACAAGTTTGTAACTTTATGGATATATATGTAGAATATAGTAAGAAATGTTGTTAGTCTATGGAAGTGACAGAAGCAAGTCCTTCTCTAAGGTTTCATCCATGTATACTTGTCTATGTTTACAGCACCATACATGGGCTCCCTCCACTGAGAGGGTCTTAAGTTCAATTAGGTACCTGTTGATTACCCCCAAGAAAAAGTGTGACTGCTGTACCAATAGAAACAATTTGCTAGGCAAGTCATTCTTGTGGTCCATAGGCTTTAGAACTGGGTAGGACCCTTGGTTGGTTTTCTCCCTTGGCAGCTTGCATAGTGGCTTCCGGATGGAGGCCTCCAATTCAGATCCAGCTCAATTGCTCCAAGTGCTGTGTCCAAAGTGTGTTGTGTCTTTAGCAACAGGGTGTTATCTTCAATTTCTGGGAGGTGATCAAGGGCTATGGATAACCTGTATTATTTGGGGACTCTCATGGACTACCCTGACCAACAATCAAAGGGAGGTTTCCCTTGCCTAGCACTGTGATTTTTGTTATATAGTCATCATCTGCCTGGCACTGTGAATGTTGTCATGTAACCTTCAGGTATATACATGCACTCACATTTACACTGCATGTATATTTTTGAGTAGGTTTTTTAAATACTATACATCCTTTTGGTTTTTCACACCACATAACCTTTCTTTATCTCTATTCCTATGAAAATTCTTAAAAGATATCATCTTTATAAGATTACTTCTTTTATCAGTGATGTGGTACAGGTGCTGAAATGCGATATTGAAACATACTACTGTAGAGGGTTCCTAAAATGTATACAGACACAGACATAAAAGGGATATAAGTGGAGTTATGTGCAATGGGGGGAGGAATGCTACCTCCACATAGATTTTACTATTAAATAAAAGTTCAGTATCACATAGGGGTTATCTCTTTTCAAGTTGATGTCAGAAGGGTTCCACAGAATTCTCAAATATTACAGGTTATTGTCATTGCTTTTGGTTATCCTCAAGAACTTGATGGTAAGACTTTATTGATGAAGACACCAGTCTTAGTTTACTTACCCTTGTTGTGATAAAAACACTGGCCAAAATCAACTGGGGAGAGGAAAGGTTTTATTTGGCTTCAAGTTATGTTCTATCATGGTGGGAATCCAAGGCAGAAACATGGAGGCAGGAACTGAAGCAGAGACCGTGGAGAAACACTGGTTACTGGCTTGCTTAACTACTTTTTCATACAGGCCAAGCCTACCTGCCCAGGGATGTCATTGCACAGTGTGTTGGTCTCTCCTCCAATCAATGGAAGAAATTCCCCAACTGATGTTCCTCCTCTCCACATGTGTCAAGTTAACAACCAAGTTTAGCCTTCATAATACCATATACTTGAGTCATAGGACATGGAAAAACTAAATCAGTATCATCCTAAAGCCTTATTGCTGCTTACTAGCTTTCATATTGATGGAGGTTCTATGCAAGCTGCTGAGAACCTATGCTATATCACTACACATCTATTAGAATGGCCAAAATATGTATTTTGCTAATTAAAAAAAAACCAGCTTTAAAGCTTGAGTCAACACAAAACTCTATACATTGGTGTATATCTTCTGTCTATTCTCTGAGTGTGAAAATTTGGAAGCAACCAAATGTTACATGGTAGATGAGTAAACTAATAAACTATGGTACATATAGAAAATAGGATATTATTCAACACTGAGAATAAATGTACTATCAAGCTATGCAAAGAATGGAAGAAACTTGATTGTGTGATACTAAGTGAATGAGATTAAAAAACTCATAAACTATATTGTATGCAACTTCAGATATTCAGTATTCAAGAAAAGTTAAAACTCTGGAAATAGTAATAAGATCAGTGGTTGCCATGGGCTTGGTCAATGATAAATAATATGCAACATAGTGATTTTAGGGTGGTCAGACATCTTTGTATGGTACTGAAATGATAAGTTCTTTCTTGATATAAATTTTTCCAACCCTGAGAATGTATATACAGAGTGAACTCCAATGTAAATTGTGGGCTGTGGGTGACAATGACATCCACTACAAGGTGATTGGTCATACCAAGATACCCTTCTTGTGCAGGATATTGATTATATGGAAGTCTATGCCTATGTGAGGATACAAGGCTTTAGGGAAATCTCTGTATATACTACTGTATTTTATGTTAGACCTTACATTACTCTGAAAATAATACACATGAACTTCAAAATGTTAACTGTTCCACACCAGTTTTGCTCACATATTTATAGTTTTCACCCAATAGCTAACCACACTTTAGAATAAAATCAAGAGAATTGTATACATAATTTAAAACTATCTTCTTATGTACATTAATTCAAACTGTAAATATTTTGATTATCAATAAAGTTCTTTGACACTGATCTTGGTTAGCTGTTTTCTCCTCGGAACATTGTTCTTTCTTTGTCTTCCTGCTCATTCGAGTCATTTAGGAAACATTTAAATAAATTACATTCTACAGAGTGCATTTATACAAGAGGAAAAATTTTGCTTTGCTTCAACCTCTGGAAGATTGGATTTAAAGTGTATTTATAAGAGGAGGGAAAATCATATCAATCTTCCAAATGCCTCACAGGTTAAAAGACATATCTGAGATCCAAATGAACATCATATGTCTGGCCAGTGCTCTCTGGGGAGTATGGATTTTGGATTATGCCGTATGTGTGATTTTTCCTTGATTGAAGTGAAAAATGGAACTAACCTAAGAGAAGAACTCATGGGAAATTCTATAGATAAACACTTTCAGAGTAAAACCACAAAAGTAGTCCTTTTTATGAAGAGTTTCATTTTTTTCAAGCATTCTAATCAAAAGTCATCATAAATCTTCTAGAAAATGAATCTATAAGACTGAGAAGATTGCAAGAGATTGAAGAAAACATGGGTATTGGAAAAGACTTAGGATTATTCTCCAGCAGATTTATCCCTGACCATCTACACCAATCTGGTTTACAAAGCCCATTAGAAAGATATTTCCAATCTTCAACCATACAAGGAAGCTATAGTTTAGCATGACTTAGGTCCGTGCCAATACCCAAAGCTCTCAGATTTCCTTGGTAGTAGAATTTAGATGTAAACACTATGCGTTATGGAAAGTCATAGTTATTGTGATTTAAAATACAGGTTGTACGCAAGCATATTTTAGTAAAACTTAGTTTACAAATATTGTAAATGCCACTTCTCTCACTGCCAATCATCATCAACACTCATTTTATTTTTGTTTTTGTATTTTCATTTAGCTAAAGTTACCATAGCCTAAAGAATGAAACAAATGAATGTATAATTACTAAAACACAAAAAAAGAGCTAGACTTCAAACCAAATTATTAGAAGAGATAATGAAGGGAACTTTATTCTGATCATGGAAACAAGTAACCAAGAAGACAGATGAAACAAACTTTGAGGCACTGTGTTTCAATAAAAGCATATTACTGAACTTCAAGATGCAGAGTAACCCCAACTCAATAACAATAGGTGATTTCAATAAACCAGTTTCTCCAACAGACAGGTCATCAGAGAAATATTGGAATTAAATTATACTATATATTAAATGAACCTAACAGATATCTACACAACATTAGCCCAAACACAAAAGAATACACATTCTATTCAGCAGCCCATGGGAGTTTCTCTAAAATGGGCCACAGCCTGGGACACAATATAAATTGCAACAAATATAGAAAAATTGAAATAGCCCTGCATATCCTATATTAAAACAATGCAACAACACTTAAAATTAACATCAAAAGAATCTCTAGAAATAAATTTTAAAATTCTTAGACTTAAATGAAAACAAAAACACAAAATCCTTTGGGATACCTAAAATCAGTCCTAAGAGGAAAATTTATAGCTCTAAGCACCAACAGTAAAAAACAAAAAACAAGACAAAACAAAACCCAGGTTCGGTTCCCAATACCCACATGGATACTAACAACCATCCCTAACTTTAGTTACAGGGGATCTGATACCCTCTTCTGGCCTCTGGGGCAATGCATGACATGGATGCACTTGATTACATGTAGGCAAACACTCATACACATAAAATAAAAATATAAATGAATACAAATAAAGGATGTAATGATATGATTCAAGAATTCAGATAAGTAAGAATAAACTGAACCCAAATACAGTATATGGGAAACAATAATAAAAATCAGAGCAGAAATTAATGAAATAGAAACAAAGAAATCCATACAAAGAATTAATGACTCAAAGAGCTGGTTCCTTGAAAAGATAAACAAGATCCAAAGGTTTGTAGCCCAATTACCGTAAGAAATGAACAGAATACCCAAATTAACATAATCAGAGAGGAATAGGAAAACAACATAAAAGACAGAAAATAAAAATAAAAATAAATTGGAACATTATAAGGGAATACTTTAAATACTTATACTCAGGCTGGTCTCCTGTCTGACTTGAACTTATACAGATCTTTGGCATGCTGTTCAAACACTATGGGTTCTTATGTGCAAATACTCTGTGGTATCTAGACAACAGTGTTCTTTTATTCATGTACCACCTCTGGCTCTTACAGTCTTTCCATCCCTCCTTCTAATGATCCTGAGCCCTGGAGAAGGTGCGATACAGGTGTCCCATTTAAGTCTGAGTACTCTGAGGTCCCGTATTTTCTGTACAATGACTGAATGTGGGTTTCTGTGTTACTTGTCAACTGTTTGAAGAAGAACCTACTCTGATAAAGGTTGAGGGATGTACTAATCTATGGATATAACGATAAGCCATTGTGAGTTCTGTGATTTTCTTTTTTTTTTTTTTTTTTTTTTTTTAGCAGAATTATAACATGGCAAACTGAAGCCAGACAGGGCTCAACATGAATGAGGAAGGTAGACAGGAAGCCCCAACCCTAGCTGGGAAATATTGGCCACTGGTTGATGCTGGGAGAGGAAAAGTGAGTTTTCCTGATTGGTGAGATGCCTAATAGGTTCATCAGTCTTCAGGGCATAGACCCGCACCCAGGAAAATTGTGAGGTACAGATTGGAATCAACAGGCCTTCAAAAAACAAAAAATCAAGAATGTACTGTAATAATTAAATTGATATAAATTTTCAAGTTAAAAACATGCAATTATATCTTACAATATAACTTTGAAATTCTGTATGTCTATTATAACTTTTGAATATTGTTTACTGAAAAAGATACCAAGATTCAAAAACAATGTGAAATTTATTACTCTTCTTATAATGTGTGTTTGCCATTTACTCCACTTCCAAGTTCTCCAACCTATACAAACTCCTTCAATGTAATCAATGTTACTTCTTAAAGGATGGAACCTCTACACCTTAGACTCATGTAACATTGTGGAACAAGGTGTAAAAAGAATACTAATGTATCTCCCAACTTTTATCAACAAGTCTCCCTCATGTAACAGAGGGCAATGATTTCGGAGCTCAGGGACCATTGCAGAACAGGAGGCAGAAAGAAAGATTATAAGAACCAAGGGAGAAGGTTAATTAGCATATGGAAATAGAGTCTTACAGGCTCCTGGGACCCTGCTCACATGAACCTATAGCAATGGTGTCACCATGCACAAGAGCCATGTAAACTCAAGCAGACAAAATCCCAGTGTGGAACTGGGGAAATGGACAATAGACCCCAATCTACTTTGTTTTAAACGTTTTTAAAAATTTTGTTTATTATTTTTATTTTATGTGTATGCATATATCATCTGCATGTAGGTAAGTGTGCCCATGTCGTGCAATGCCCGTGGAGATCAGGAGAGGCCATCGGGACCCCTGGAACTGGAGTTATGGATTTGTTAGCTGCTATGTGGGTGCTGGGATTTGAACATGGATCTTCTTTAAATTGAATTTTTGTGTATTTCATACAGAACATCTCAATCAACCTTAATCATCTTTAAACCCCCTTCCCCACAGGCACCCTCCCATAGCACCCGCACACTAGAATTCATACATTCTGTCATTTGTATTAAGGCCTATTATGTCAAATTAATGTTCCCAGACATTCCTCAGTGCAAGTTTCTCTACTGAGGTCTAGTCAGCCTATTTAGAATCCCTTCCTTTAGGAGGACCAGCTCTTCCTGACCCAGCAGTAATCATTTGACAATATTTCTTCAGCTAAGACTGGGATCTATTGTCCATTTCCCCAGTTCTATGCTGGGTTTTTGTCTCCTTGAGTTTGCATGGGTCTTGTACATCCTGACAACATTGCTATAGATTCACATAAGGAGGGTCCCAGAAGCCTGCAGGACTCTATTTCCATATGGTCATGCACCTCCTACCTTATTCTTACAGTCTTACTGTGCCCTCTTCCACAATGGTCCCTGAGTACTTTCAGGCCCCAATCTTAGCAGAAGAACTATTGGGCAGCTGGATAAAGAAGAGCTGATCTTCTTTAAGGGAGGGATTCTAGATAGACACCCTGGACCCCAGTGCTTAACTTGCACCGAGGACTTATCAAAGGACCCTAACATGACTTGAGAGGCCCTAACATAAATGACAGAGTGTATGAAATCCAGTGTGTCTGTGTTGGAGGGGGTGGAATCTATGGGAGGGTGCTGATGGGGAAGGGGGTATTGCTAGATAAATAGGCTATGTATGAATCCAGTTAATCAGGAGAAATCACCAGGACACGGATAAAACTCCACTGGAATAGAGTTTATTAGCAAAGGAACATGGGACAGATTCCCTTCCGGGCAGGGAAAATGTCTGCCCAGGTCATGAATGTGTTGGAGGGGGTGGAATCTATGGGAGGGTGCTGATGGGGAAGGGGGTATTGCTAGATAAATAGGCTATGTATGAATCCAGTTAATCAGGAGAAATCACCAGGACACGGATAAAACTCCACTGGAATAGAGTTTATTAGCAAAGGAACATGGGACAGATTCCCTTCCGGGCAGGGAAAATGTCTGCCCAGGTCATGAACTGGGGTCTTTTTAAAGGGGGAGGCTTCTGCTTCCTGCAGAAGGTGGGAAGATTTATTTTTTTTTAAGTTGGGTGGGGGGAAGTGGGAGAGCAGGACTGTTAAAATCTGTCCTCTTTAGAGATCAAAGGGGAAGCCTGCAGTGTTGGCCAAACAGTGGAGAAAAGTCTGCTTCTCTTGACTTCAAAGACCAGGTTGCTTATCAACTCGGTTCCCTTTTCTCAGGGGCTTGTGAGGCCCTGTTGGTGAGGGGGCGGGGCTATCTGAACCTTCATATTCCAGTCTTTTGTATTATAGGATAGGCAGTGCTGTTGTCATCTTGCTATTTCTTGCTGGACAGGGTCAATGTGGGGGGACTGGATTAGGGGTAGATCAGACAGCAGGGGTTCCCTCTTCATGCATCTCAACAGGGTCCTCAATGGTTGACAGGTGCTTATATATATGTGGAGGGAAGGAAAGTAATAACTAATTAAAATTAGTATGAGAAGCTAGGCCTGTAGCCCCAGCACTTGGGAGGCAGAGGCAGGTGGATCTATGAGAGTTCAAGGCTAGCCTGGTCTACATAGTGAGTTCCAGGGCCACTGGGGCTACAGGTAGACTCTGCTTCAAAAAGACAAAAAATAAAAAATAAAAAATTAGTATGAGAGTAAGAGAGAGTTAGTTTCTGGAGTTTGGTCCTGAAAATATCTGAAGAGGCAAGGCACAATGGTTAGCACCAAGGTAATAGCTCTTTTTCTTTCTTTCTTTTTTTCTTCTGCCAGGGCTGAACTCGAGAGTGATGGACTCAGGATTTGCTTTCAGGTATTTTGATAGCTGGGAGTGGTTAGAATCAGTGTCAGTTACCTCTCAGAGCCTTCTAGATAGGGAGAGAAAACAAACTTAGCCATCATTTAATTTTTTAGGCTACAGCAATAATGGTTTGCCTCCCTTAGCTATAGGTGGGCAGTATGGTATTATAGACCAAGATCTGAAGGCTTACATCTGAGTAACATTGTCTTATTAGGAACAAAATTATCAATGAGAGATAATTGTCTAAATAACCTAAGAACTCATGGAATAACATAAGAACTTACATCTAATGTCTGGGTTGTGTAATCCCTTGGACCCTTAAAATATACTGATGACTTTAACTTTTTGGTTATACTTTCTTCTCGGGTGTTTAAGACTATACTGTTAGCCCAAATAAACCAATTTATTTTTACTATTAGGGTCATATGAGGATTTGAACCTCAGGGGTCACATGGGCTTGGGGGAAGCCCCTGGGTCCTCAGGCTTTTCTTTTACCAGTTCCATCTATGTGAAGATAAGTCAAGAGGTCCTACTTGACCTGGGCATCACTTGGAAGCATGGAGGAAATGTTTCCTTTGTGTTGACCCTCCTCTTTGCAAACTGGACAATGGTTCAAGCCCATCTTCTGGGGTCTCCATGGCCTCCCGAACAAGAGGACAGGTGACTCTTCAAAGTTACAGGACATTTTGAGAGATGCTCCATAGCCCCTGGAACCTGTTTGACCTTGGAGGGCAAGGAACAAAAATTTGTCCTTTTAAGTCCCTCTGACAGGATTAATATAGGCCTTAGACTCTGGCTATTAAATATCCAACAAGGTTAGTTACAGCAGTCTGGTACTTTTAATTACCAAGTGCTATGCAGATAGAGCTCGGGCAACATCCTTAAATGAATCTTGACTAGACATCCTTAGACTAGTCAACTAAACTATGACCTTAGAAATTTTAAGACTATCTATATATTAACTTTGTCTCATTTTAAATTTATAGAAACACAATGGGTAGGTGTAGTGGGGAATGGCTGAGGTGGGGTTTAGAGAAAAGACTAGACATAGGGTCAGTAGAAAACTCAATTCCTGGATTGGTGTTAAGGGAGGGATCCTTGAAATTTTTTTAAGAGGCCCAATAGTGGTGGCCTGGTACTTGCTGTGTTCCTTGGCAAGTTTAATTTGGAGAGATGAATGCAACCAGGTTGTCTCGAGGGCTTGGCTGCAGTCAGGGTAGACAGCATCACCAGGTAAGGACCATCGTGGCTGGAGGGTTTCCTTCACTATTTTCTGTTGGGTGTGAATCTGCAGGTAGGTGTGATCTCTAGGTTGAAGTGGGTAGTCAATTTAGCCTTTAGAAGCCTGGGGAATAATTCGGTCAGCATGTTCCCTGAGTAGTTTGCTTAGAAAGGTGAAGGCAGATAAATAGTCATGGAGAGGGGAGGGATGTTGGAGGAAGAGGTCATCCTTGGCTAAAATTAGGGCCCTGGTGAGTGGAGTGTCACAAGTTTGGCTTTTTGTGATGTGGTTCCAAGTGGTAGGGATCCTGACTCAATGATATCTATGAGAGATACTATGGCCTGTGGGACATTGTTGGGATGAGAGTTAAACTTCTATCTTAAAACCAAGTTAGGGTTGGGTTTGGTAGGGGATCTGGGAAATTAGGGGATCCAGGTAGGAGAGTTCCTGAAGAGTTTCCAAGCACAAGTGAGTGAGTGAGTGAGCAGTAAACTGGAAAGGAGGTAGGAAGCTGGATTGAGAAGAGGGCAGGAATCAAGGGTGAGCAAGGGGTTTTCAAGAAGTGAGACATAGAGGAGTTGTAGTTTAGAGGAAGCTAGATTGGCAAGAGATGTGTGGGTTAGTTAAATCCTTAAGCTGGTAGGAGGAAAGGGCAGAGATGGGCTGACCCAAAGTGAGCTTAATTTCCTCTGGAGCCAGGAGAGTGTTAGTGGCCAGAGCATGGAGATGAGGGTGCCAGTCCCAAATGGAGGTATTACACTGTTTAGAGATAACCTACTAGGGCAAAAGTGGGACCCCTCATTTGTCCCAAAACCCCAATGTGTGGTTGTTATTTTTAGTTGTATGAAAGAGGAATAGACATTTGAGGTTGGGGAGATGTAGAGCCTGTGACTTTAAGAATGTTTATAGTTTTGGAAGGCTGCTGTAACAGTTTCAAATAACTCAACAGATTCAGGTGAGTTTCCTTTGGAAGCTTCATGGAGCAGTTTTGTAAAGAGGGCAAAGTCAGAAATCCAGGTGTGCAGGTAACCTGCAATGTCTAGGAAAGATAGAATTTTCTCCTTGGTTTTTGGGGGGGTGGGGGCTTTAAAGACCCTAGGTAATTTGTCCTATCTATAGTTAAATGGCAGGATGTAGGTTTGAGAAGGAACCCCAAGTACTAGACTTGAGGGAGAGAGAGGTGAGTTTTAGCTGAAAATATCCTATATCCCTTGTACCCAGAAAATTAAGGAGTTTTATTGTGTGGGTCTTGGAGACGGAGAGAGATGGAGAGCAAAGAAGTAGGTTATCTACATATTGTAGGATGGTGGAGGGGTTAAGTTCTAGGGAAGTTAAATCCCAGGCTGGGCTTGTCCAAAGTGGTGAGGGTTATCTCAAAACACATGGGGCAGAAAACTCCAGGCTAGATCATAGATATGAGTAATGTATTTAAAATCTTGGATGAAGTGTGTAGGATTAGTAAAGAGCCTATTTTGCTTTTTGAGGTGAGATAGATCTACAAGAGAGAAAGGGACATGGACCTTGACCATCCTGTCCATGCGTGCCACCTCCCAAAGGGGGAAAGATACCATGGGTAGGGAGTTGAGACTGGGTGTGGGAGTGAGTATGGCTTGACATAGGAAAGGGGCTGGGAGAAGGGGAGTCCTGGGGAGAAGGCAGAGTGGGAGAGATAGGAGGGGTGTCCTGTCCATGAGGGGACGCAAGGGCAGGGGTATTGGAGGCAGGATCTGGAACTGAAGTAGAAGTAGATACAGGAGGGATAAATGGGTTATTTGAGCTAGAAGCCAGAATAGGGGAGACTAGGGAATATTTGGCAAGGAGGTGTTTAAGGTTTTGGATTTTCTTGAATAAAGGAGTCAGTGGAAGGAGAGTACGTATGTGACAGATTCAGAGTGCTGGAGAGGGGTCGGGGGAGATCATGGAGAGGGAGTTTGAGTTGGAGAAAGGAGGAGAGCTGCATTGGGCCCTGGAATGGGAGGCAAGGGAGAGTATAGCAAGGGGAGAGCATGGGGAGGACTTGGCTGTGCCTCAGGCTGGGGAGCAGGAGGAGGTTGGGGATTGGTCCTAATCAGAGGCAGTTCATTGGCTATGGTAGGATCAAAAGCCGAGGTGGAGGGGGGGCCGAAGGAAGGGTGGAGGCCCCTGCTGAGTAGGGATCCCGTGAAACTGTCTTAGACAGAAAAACCTGATGGGAAGAACATGGGACACAGAGGGAGGGATTAGCACGGAGATCAAAGAAAGCTTGTATGTATGGTAATTCATACCGTTTGCCTTTATGATGGAAGAAATTTTCTAAATCTCTCAAAATATTGAAGTTTAAGGTTCTGGTGTCTGGCCAAACAGAATTATTATCTAACTTGACTGAGGCCAGGCAATGATGCACAAGAACTTCAGGCATTTTGGACTGATTGTATCTGAAAGTCCTAGTTGTTTTAAGGATTTAAGATGACAAGCAAGAGGTGTGAGGCCCCAAGACTTTGAGTGGATGGTTCACATAATGACAGATTAAGTACAGAGTGAAGAGGAGATAGAAAAAGAACTGAGCAAGCAGGTAAGAGGTAGAGACAGAACCGAGCAGATGAAAGACGAAGAAAATCCTCTCTTCATAGGGAGTGGAGGCAGGATCACGAGTCCATGCAGGAAAGTGTAGCAGATGAGGAAGAGAGAAATGGGGAGGGAGTAGGAGGAAAAGGGGTTTGGCATTGGTCACACAAAATGAGAGCAAGGAGAACAAGGCATAAAAAGAAAGAGACTTTTTTTGTTGTTGTTGTGTGGGTTCAAGTTATTTTTGAGTTATTTCCAAGTCCCATAAGGTGGCATTCCACAATCAGATCATCAGGGAGAGGAAAGGTGAGATCCTGTCCTGGACAGGAAGTAGCAGGTGTTCCTATCTCTGAAAATAGCATCTTATATCCAGAGAAAGGAAGGAGTCTTCCGACACACGTGTTTTTGAGGAAAGCAAGAGGAGCGGAAAATCCTGCAATGAGAGCATGGTGCAACCAGTCAGTAGATGGAGACGAAGTACAAGGAATGGGATGGGAGAAAAGCAGAAAAAACACAATGAGCCAGAAGGGAGGGAAGTTTGTGGAACAATTTGATCCTGAGATTTAGTAGAGGCTGAGGGAAGAAGAGCCCTAGAAGGTGGTTTAGTAGAGGTTTAGTAGAGCCCCAGAAGGGGGTGGTGAGAGAGAGAGACAGGGGAGACACAGAGTTATAGGGAGAGAGGGAGAGAGAGAGAGAGAGAGAATGAGATAGGGAGAGAGGTATTTAAAATTAATTTATATATTTTAGTACCAGGAATCATGTTGTAGATAAAAGAGAGAATATTTTGCCTGAAAAAATATGTTGGTGTTAATTTAACATTTTTGGTTTGCATGAGATTTTAGTTAAAAATTGATATAATACCAAATAAATTAATTTTAGGAAGCATAAATTTATGTTGATTGTGTATACATATTTAATTATATAGTCTTTGTTAAAAATGTGGTTTATCAATTTTAAACCAAAACACCTTTGAAGTAGACAAACAAAATGAACACATCTTAAAACACCGTGAAAGTAAACTAAAAATAAAAATGGTATTTAACAAACAGGATTTTACCCAACCAGATTAGATATCATTTTGTATAGGTAAATAGTAGTATAAAGAAAGAGTTAAGTTTCCATATAGATTTGAAGTAGTATCTTTTTCCTTTTTAAGACCCAAATAACTGAAGGAAGTTAATAAAACCTTGTAGAAGACAGTAAAGACAAAAGGAAACATTAACAGAGTAGGTTAAGAATAAATAAAGTCTAAATAGTACTGAAAATAATTCCATTAGCTAGTTTCATTATAGACAGTAATACCCTCTGCTGAAACTAATTTACACCTTAGCTGTTCTCAACTGCATATGCCTTTACTCTCAGGCTATTTTGTTGTTCTCCTTGTCCTTGTCACAGGGTCAGGGGGCCAGCCTAAACCTGGAAAAGTCTTGGAGAACATATCTTGAGATAATATGCTTAAGTCTGAACTGGGAGGGCCAATCCCATCTTCAGAGTCAGCATCTCAGTGAGCTCAAACAGCATGTGACAATTTACCAATATAATTAATATTACCCTGACATTATAAGAACATAAGCAAACATAGAGCATCTGAGTATCAGAGAGGGAAATAACTCTATTTCAGAGAAAAACAGGCTTAGAATCACAATGTAGAAAGGGGAGGAGTTAAGACCAGTAGAGATGGCATCTCAAGCCTCTCATTCAAGTAGACTATTACTTTTTACCTCTCATTGTTGTAACTATGTGTTGGTAGTAGCTTGTCTCTTGTAAGGTTTTGGGCCTGGAGTACAGCAAATTTCCATGTGCTTCACAGGTCTAGTCATCACAAAGTGTCAGCTCTCTTTGCACTTTGAAGGCAAATGGCTAGAAAAACTTTAAGTTCCCTTTAGAAGCTAACAAATATACTATATAAAACTGTAAGAATTTAAAAGAGTGATTTTTAGAAATTAGCAAATACCACATAAAAAATGTTAAAATCCAAATAATTCCTTTAAAATTGCCAGATAAAGATGTCATGTAAACAATGTCAAAAATCTAAAAATAATTTTGAAAAATATCAATAAATATGTCAAACAATGTGAAAATTTAAAATAATCATCTTTAAAAAACAATAAATACACCATATAAGAAGTTAAAACTTAAAGTAATCTCCTTTAGAAACAGGCCCTAAACTATGTTAAAATTTAAACTCACATTCTGTAAATCTGGCATTATTCCCTTAGTTTGAACTAGAAAGGTATTGTTTATTCTATGACATCATCAAGAAACAAACACAAAAATAAATTACAAGAGAATCCTAGGCATCCTGGTTCCGGTAGATTAGGCTTGATATAAAAGAAGAAAACCTTGTAGGATATATATATATATCCTATGTAGGATATATATATCCTAAATAGAAAAGCAAACCAAAGGAATTCATGTTTCTCACCAACCATTGTAGCTGTGAATGGGAAGCCAAGATATCAGCATCTCTTAATTTCTAGACACAAGCTATGATGGAAAGGAAACTCATGAGGGCAGCAGAAAGAACAGGGCATAAAAATTAGTGGTTGTTGGTCTGAAAGCATATGACTCACCTGAGCAGTGCCTGTGACTTTTATGTATAGTGAAATTTAAAATCGTTAGGTCTAGTTAGAAAAGTAGGCACCTGAGCACCAGTTGCTTGATGCCCAAGAGGGTCTAAGATGAAAATTTCCAGCCCCTTTGCCTGAGAAAAACTTTAGGAGAAAAAAGTCTTTTTAAATGTTTTCTGTTTCTCCATGGGGCAAGCCACCTGAAATGTTTTAAATGTTCCAGCGAAGTTGCCCAACTGGTTTAGGCTAGTTGAGCCAAAATGGGGAGAAAGTGTCCCCCAAAAGGGTTCTTAGCCCATTTATAAGAGAATTTAAGAATAGGCCCAGCTGGAAACTTTTATCATTTTATTAGAATGTTAAAGAAAAAATTCCCAGGGCAGGTGAGCTGACAACCTTGGCAGCTGCCTGGAGGGGGTGAATAGCAGGAAGGAAAGAAAAGCCTTGGGGTCATGCAGGTTTAGAGCCTGCGTGGAAGGTCAGACATGGCAGGCTGGCAGGCACATGTCAGGGAGTGGAAAGCTTTAGTATGGGAGGGGGAGAGAGGAGAAGGATCCAGAGCATTTGCATGTGTTGGATTGAATGGTATCAGAAGTCATCCTGAGTGAAGTGAGGAAGATGGCAGTGGAAGAGAACAAAGACAGGAAAAAATGACGGAAGACAGTAGACATTCCAGGCCCATGGCAAAGGAGGAGGGAGGAGGGTAAGATGCCAGGGGTGAGCTGGGTGTGTGTGTGGGGGGGGGCGTGAAGCAGCTCCGTCCCAGACAGCAGTGATGGAAAGCAAACGGAAAGGAGATCAAAAGAAGACCCAGGCAAGGCAGAGTGTGTTCCCAGGGGGAGAGCCAGAAAGAGGTGGAACCAAAGCAGGAGCTGGGGAGAGGAGGAGAGAGAGAAAAGAAGGGTGGGAGTGTACCTGAAAGCCAGATTGGTGGTGTTGGAGAAGTCCAGGCAGGTCCCCTGAAGTAAGAACTGGGTTTGGGCGCCTATGGATGAATGTGGTTGATCAGGAGCAGGAAACAGCAGATAAAACGCCATCGGAATAGAGTTTATTAGCAAAGGAACACATGGGACAGATTCCCTTCAGGACAGGGAAAATGTCTGCCTGGGTCGTGAGCTGGGGTCTTTTTAAGGGGGAGGCTTCTGCTTCCTGCAGAAGGCAAGAAGATGTATTTTTTTTAAGTTGGGGGGGAAGTAGGAGAGTGGGACTGTTAAAACATGCCCTCTTTAGAGATCAAAGGGGAAGTCTGCTGTGTTGTCCAAACAGTGGAGAAGTCTGCTTCTGTTGACTTCAAAGACCAGGGTGCTTATCAACTCAGTTCCCCTTTCTCAAGGGCTTGTGAGGCCTTGTTGGTGAGGGGGCAGGGCTATCTGAACATTAACAGGTATAAAGATGATTAAGACATTGTGTATGAAATACAGAAAAAAATTCAATAAAAATATACAAAAAAGAGCCAGGCATGGAGGCGCATGCCTTTAATCCCAGCACTTGGGAGGCAGAGGCAGGCGGATCTCTGTGAGTTCAAGGCCAGCCTGGTCTACACAGTGAATTCTGGGACAGTTAGGGCTACAGGGAGACCCTGTCTCAAAAAAAAAAGACCAAAAAAAAAAAAATACAAAAAAGAAAGCAATGCTAATAAAATATTTTTAAGTAAAAAAAACCCAAATAAATAGGATAGATCATAATGGTGAGAGTAGTGGGGCTTGCGGTGGAAATCAAGAGGGGAGCCTCAATACGTCAAAGCACATTGCATGAAATTCTGAAGTCGATAAAAATATAAGGTAAATGGGGGAAAACCTGTATTCCATTAAACTAGAAAATTTAAATAAAATGCATAAATTTCTAAATTCATCAGAACCACAAAACATAAATCAAGGAAAGAACAACTTAAACAGACCCAAAACGAATAAGGAGAGTGAAAAAAATAATAAAGTCTTCTCACTAAAGAAAGCTCAGGTCCAGGTGGATTCACAGCAGAATTCTACCAGATCATCAGTGAATAACTACAACCAAATTCCTCTTAGATTATTCAAAAAATAATAAAAATAAACAAGAGGAGTACTTCCAAACTCTTTCTACTAAGCTAGTTTTTACCTAAACCAAATGTGCTCGATGTCTTTAGTGTCAATTTGACACACCTAGGTTGAAGGACCCTCAATTGTGGAATTACCTCCATTGGACTGGCCTGTGGCCATGTCTGTGGAGCTTCTTCTTGATTGTTGTGTGATGTCGGAGGGCCCAGCCCACTGTGGGTGGTGCCACCCCTGGGCAGGTGGGCCTGTATTGCATAAGAAAGCAAGCTGAGCAGGGGCCAGTGGAGCAAGTCAGTAAGCAGCATTCCTCCATGGCCTGTGCTCCAGCTCCTGCCTCCAGGTTCCTGCCCTGAGTTCCTACCTTGGCCTCCCTGATGAACTGTGACCCGGGAGATGTAAGATAAAATAAACTCTTTCCTCCCCAAGTTGGTAGTGGTCAGAGTGTTTTGTCACAGCAATGAAGAAACAAACTAGGACACCAAGTAAAGACATAACATAAAAAGGATATTATGGGTCAATATTCCTGATGAATACAGATGAAAACATCTCAACAAAATACTTGTAAATGGAATGCAGGTATATATCAAAAATATCATTCACCATGATCAAGTTGTCTTTATCTCACAGATGCAGAGATGATTTAATACATATAAGTCAATAAATGTAATGAGTCATGAATAGATGATAAATGATAAATAGATAGATGATAGATACATAGAATACAGATAGATGATAGATGAGGCTAGATGATAGTGAGAGCTGGAGAAATGGGAAGGAGTGCTGTGAATTATCTTTTGGATATGTTGCAACTAGTGAACCTTGTACCTGTATAAGATCAAGCCGATCAAAATTCCAGCATGGTGAGCATGGAATCAGGCATGGTGGTGAACACCTTTAAATCTAGCACTCTAGAGTTGGAGGCAGGCAGATCCCTGTGAGATTGAGGCCAGCCTGGTCTACATAGTCAGTTCCAGGCTAGCTGGGGTTACAGGGCAACCTTGCCTCAAAAAGAGAAAGAAAGGAGGGACTGAGGGAGGGAGAGAATGGATAGATTAGACAGATAGATAGATAGATAGATGATAGATGATAGATAGTAGATAATTAGATAGATAAATGATACATAGATAGATAGATAGATGATAGATGGATGGATGGATGGATGGATGGATAGATAGATAGATAGATGATAGGTAGATAGATAGATGATAGATAGACAACAGTCATATGGTCATCTCAGTAAACGCAGGAAATGACTCTGACAAATTCTAAAACTGCTTCATGATGAAAGTCTTGGAGGGACCCTAACTCAACAAAATAAAGACTATATATGAGAAACCCATAGCCAACACCACTCTAAATAGGAAAAAAATGAAATAATTTCTTTAAAATTAAAATGTGGATGAGGGAAATTTCACAAGGCCCTACTCCTGCATGAAGAACAACAGGCTGCTGACATTAGATCAGATTATCCAGCCCCAAATTCTCAGCCTTGGACATATGCACATATGAGAAAATTTAACTTCTGTCTGTCTGCTCATAAGACAATAATTAAAGAAGAAGAGGTAATGAATTTGAGAGGGAGTTTGAGGATATGGAAAGAGTCGGAGTGGGGAGAGGAAGGGGTAGAAATGCTATAGTACTCATGCATGAAATTCTCAAAACATGAAGATTTAAATTAAAAAACATAGTCATAAATATGTGAAGAGAGTGAAACAAACTTAGAACATTTTTTTCACATAGTTTATTTTTATGATAGGGAATTCATTTTCTCCATGTAATACATGGAGAAAAATAAGAGTGAGGAGAACCCTTTATGAAGAATTTCTCAATTAACATACACAGGCAGTACACATACACACATATACAGACACATGCAAACGTACCATGCACATTCGCGTGCACACCTACACTCCATATAGCAAACAACATAGAAAATCATTATTTGGCTTCTGTGACTTTCTCAGAACCATAAGGATTCCAATTTACTATATTCTGAAGTAATAATTCAAATTGTCTACTACAGAAGAACACAAAGCATTCAGGAATTAAAATCGGCTGCCCTAAGAACAAACAGCTGTTTACAACAGTTTCCTTTCACCCTAAAAAGACATCCAGTCAACTGCAGCTAGCATGATTACAATTTACTTACCAACACATATTTAGGTAGTTCTAGATATGACTATTGGTTTATGTTCCATATTGTGTACTTTCAACTTGCTCTCTCTACATATATATACATATATTTATGTATTTTATTCATATACACACATATAATATATATATATACACTATGTGTGTGTGTGTGTGTGTGTGTGTGTGTGTGTATTTTGTATTGTTTGAGACAGGGTCTCCCTGTAGCCCCAGCTGGCCTGGAACTCAGTGTGTAGACCAGGCTGGCTTGATCTCAGATATACACATCTGTGTCTGCCTCCTGCATGCTGGGATTAAAGGCATGCCACCATGTCTCATATCTATATCATATTCAGTTGCTTTTCTACCTATGGTATTTCTGATTTCTTATTGTTTCATTTACTGAAAGATGTTCCACTAGAATGGTCATCTCTGGTCACAGAGGCAGGCTCCTGTTTCTCATTGATGTTACTGTTTTCCACAAATACTGAATATGCCAATTAAAATGTTTGGAGGGGAACAGGGGAACCATGAAAAACAAGCATCAAAATGTAAAACCGTGTACTAAGTGAGCACTTTAGGAAAAGTGAAACATTTATTGTTAAAACTTCACCAAGGAAACAAACACTAATTTTTTTGCTAATTTTATAAAAGTCACTGATTATTATAAAATAATTTACCAGTCCAATCAACTTGCTACGAGTGCCTCTGAAGAACACAGAAATTGCCCTCTAAAAGCTCCACGATAGGAAGATCTCATTTGTAAAGCAGCACAAGAACTATTTATTTTATGGGATTGATTAAAACATTATTAGATATTCACCAACTCCTCAATTTCCTTCCATCCACTTTTTTTTTTTTTTTTTTTTTTTTTTTTTTTTGGTTAGGAACAGTGACAGTAAAGGTCCTGTGGTCTAACACCTACATAATCAAATGCAAGCATCTTTAGCATAGAGAAAGGCATTCAGAAGGCTGAAACAGGCATGAATAACCTGATGTTTTTCCATTCTTCATGAATAAATTTACTTCAACAAAAATAAATATATCTTACATTTCGTAACAGAGTACTTTACCTTGGAAATACTTATCACCTCAAACATTAAGCTTTAAATTTTACTTTTGTTGAATTTGTTTCTATCAACCTTATAGCAGACTCTGAGATCATAGAGGTGTGACTGAGGAATTACATCTTTAGTTCCCTTCAAACAAGGTGACCACTCTGTAAGACCTCCAGTTCTCAGAAGCAGTGACTCATCTCCAGGTCAAACTCATTAAAGGTCATCTCAGAATGCCAGGAAAGGATGTGACTGTGTGCCAAGGCTTCTTTTCTCAGCTCATAAGAGGAAGCAATTCTCATATTTCCAAACAAGTACATGGAGTTTTATTTAGAAGTGAGAGTGTTTTAGTTAGCCATAGGGCAAACATTCCAAATGAAGTATTCTAAGCAAACACTGCACTCTAATGTTTACTATAATTTCGGGAGTGAATGATAAAGGTAGAATATCACCTATAAGGTTCTGCAATAGGACATGGCAATGCTTTTGGAAAAAAAGATTATTGGTTTTTGTCGTAATTCCGTTAAGTAATGCCCAATATAAATGAGTGATGAAGGATTTTTTACTATTTAGCTTTCTTTTTAATTAATCTGTTTATTTATTCCTCGTTTTGTGTGTGTGTGGGGGGGGTGTTTTGCCTGCACATATGTAGGCACATTACATGTGTGCAGTGCCTGTGGAGGTCATAGGTGGGCATTGGATCCCTTGGAACTGGAGTTACAGATGGTTGTAAGCTGCCACATGAGTGCTGAGAACTGAGCCTGGGTCCTTTGCAAGAGCAACAGGGGTTCTTAACTGTTAAACAATCTACATCCCCTCCCTGGGTCTTTCTATCTTTTCCAGCCTTTTACAAACAAAATTATGACTATTGAGTGTATATTTCTCCATTTGTTCTACATCTGCAATCCTGCTGAATGGGATTTGAGGAAAAGCACTGTACCAAATACACTGTTTAATACAATTGAAATTCATGACCATGAACTTTAAGAGAACCCAGTACTGTCACTGAGAAAGAAACCCCATCCCAGTTTGTCTGTTTCCTCATTCTAAATTCATTCATTTTTTTCATTGCTATGACAAAATACTTGACAAGAAGTAATTCAAATGGAGAGCTGTTTATTTCAGCTCACATTTCAAGGGACTAGAGCCCATCAATGCAGGAGAAGCATGCGGATCACACTGTGCCCACAGTCAGGAAGCAGAGGGAAATGACTCATGCTTAGCTTGTCTTCTCCTGTTATTCATTCTAGGACCATGCACACACACTCTTTTCTACGAAATGGTACTATCCACATTTAGGATGAATCTTCTAAACTTAATTATTCCAGTGTAGAAAGTCCCTCACAGTCTGCTCAGAGGTTTGTTTCCATTGCAATTCTAAAACCAACCAGGTGACAATCAGGGTGGTTAGCCATCACGTTTTCCTAAGAGATTATTCTGTAACTGTAATATTCTTTTAAAAATATTTTATTCATTATTTTTATTTTATGTGCATGTGTGTATTGCCTGCATTGTATGTGAGCACACCTGTGTCATGCAGTGCCGCAGAGGTCAGAAGAGGGCTTCAGATTCCCCTGGAACTGGAGTTAAGGACGGCTCATAACCGCCACGTGGGTGCTGGGAATTGAACCCGGGTCCTCTGCAAGAGCAGTCACTGCTCTTAACCACTAAGCTATCTCTCCAGCCCCAATAACTGTAATATTCTTAAGTGTCTGACATTTCCTCTCCCATCTCTAATATTTGCCAATGACCTTACTTTCTATTTCATTAAGAAAAGAGAGAGGCAGACAGAAGACAAGTTGCTCAAAATCTGACCACTGCATCTAACCAGCTACCGAATCCATGAATCTATTATGTTACCTTCCTCTTTCCTGTTATGCAGATGGATTGCTTGAATTTCTAAGGCTAGCACTAATCCTAGAGATTCTTGTCTGCTTGTATATGTTGCTAAAAGAATGTCCCCTTCTTCACCTGCTTTATTGATTTTCCTTTCAGTTATATAAGCAAGTTGTTGTTTTCTTTCATTACAAAATTTCATAACATCTCCTGACACTGACACTGATCTGTTTCTCTTGCATCTCTGCTTGGATGGCTATTAGACATTACAGATTTAAAATATTTTTAACTGCCTCCTGGTATTTCCCCCATGTTAGTCACACCCTTTCAATGTAATTATGATGCCTCCATTCTTCTTACGATGCCAAACACTGAAATTCTTAACTACCTGATTGCATTTACACTCCACATACTATCAATCATCAAAAAGTCCTAGACAAGCTTCACGACTGTTGCCCAGGCTCCTTGTTTTACTGTCATTTTCAGCACAGCTCCCAAAGTAATGCTTATAAAGCCTGTGGACAAGCTGCCTTTTCTGCTGAAACTGCCAATGGGAACCTACCGGCAATAAAACCTCCCGTGATCCAGTCCTGGTCCTTCTGTGACATCATTCCCTCTTTGCTTTCCTTGTTTGCTTTGTGCAAGCCACCCTTGTCACCTTCTCTCCTTGTACATGCCCACACCTAGGTGCAAAAGCCCAGCTCTGCTCCTGCCTCTGCCTCATGTGCCCTGCCCCCTTTTCCCTATGCTATTGCTGCCTGGTTTGCTTTGAATGCTTGCCTTGATTCCTGCCCATGAATTTCTTCCTGATCATTTTATATGACACATCAGCTGCCTCTCAGCCTTCACCTCTGTACACTGCTTCCCACGACTCTGTTTCATTTTTGTTTTTAGTCTATAGAAAATTTAAATCTAATACACTATCCTTCATTTAATTTTCTTCATTTTTTAAAAAAAAGTGGAAACAAGTTCTTTAATTTTTGAGCATTATAAATGTATTCAAGTAAATCATGCAATAGAAACATTTAAACTGATAAAAAGTAGAAAATTGGAATATTTTACAGAAACGTGTATAGGAAGGACTTAGCGTCAACTGTAACAGACAAGAGAAGGAATTGTATACATAATCATTATTTTGGAAATCATTTATTTCTAACTCTGTAGAATCATACATGGTTCATGTACCAGAATTCCCAATACATATATTTATTTCCCTTACATAAACACTCACTGATTTGAAGTGACTGAAATAAATTGTTAATCAAAATGACTTTTGTGCTCTTCATAAGTCTTTGCCTCTTACACATAGTAAATATTCAGTATGTCTTAGATGAATGGACAAAATTAAATTGTCTCCATCAGCCTAATAATTTTCTACATTTTTATTTCATTACTATTATTAGTAGGCTAGTATATAATACTCAAGAAGCAATATTTATTTTTCTGTTTCCCATTCAAGTAATGTTTAGATATAGATACTTGACATACATTTGTAGAGTGAATACTGAGTGGATTTATAATTTGAAAAAGAAATTATCTCATACTGAAAATCAAGAAAATAAAAGGACTGAGCTGGAACCAGAAAGAGACTACAACTCCTTAAAATGATTTTTTAAAGTTAAGGAAGGAATAAAATATAAAATGAGAGAAAACAAAACAAAGGGGAAAATTATATTATGAAAAAAGCAACTGTTTAAGAGGATAAGGTAATTTGCAACTTAATAGTGTAGCTTTAATGTTGGATAAAATAACGTTAGATATTCAACAATTTTTAAAGTATCTTAATGAAAATGTAGATAATATACATGAAAATGAATTGTATGAATATGTGATAAAATATAGATATCAATGTATGCTCTAATCTTTAAGATACACATCAAAGTGACTATTGCCCATTGTATTAATCACTTTTCTGTTGCTGTGATAGAAACACTAACCAAAACAACTTATAGAAGGAACAGTTTATTTGAGCTTACAGTTCCAGGGGAATTACAGTCCATCATGGTAGGGAGCCATGGTGGCCGGAGGTGGCTGGAGCAGCAGCAGCAGAAGCTAAGCTCTCACATCATCATGCAGGTAAAGGAAGCAAGAGAACAACTGGAGATCTGGCAAGGCTTAAGAATTCTCTAAGCCCACTCCCAGGGAAGTGCTTCCTCCAGGATAACTATAGCTTCTAAAACCTCCCAAAACAGCACCATCATCTGGGACAAAATGTCCAAACACTTGGAACCATGGGGGACATTTTCATTCCAACCACCACACCCATTTACTTGAAAATAAAACCTGCTAAGAGTCAAATTCTAACTTTTGCTCTCAATACACACAGCATAACTTCTGTCCTAGTTTGTTTCTCCATTGCTGTGACAAAACACTCTGACCAATACTAACTTGTGGAGGAAAGGGTTTATTTGTCTTACATATACCAGGTCACAGTTCATCCGGGAGTACAAGGTATGAACTCAGGGCAGGAACCTGGAGGCAGGAGCTGGCGCACAGGCCATGGAGGAATGCTGCTTACTGGCTTGCTCCCCTGGCCCCTGCTCAGCCTGCTTTCTTATGCAACACAGGCCCACCTGCCCAGGGATGGCATCACCCACAGTGGACTGGGCCCTCCCACAGCACTCAACAATCAAGAAGGTGCCCCATGGACATGGCCCACAGGCCAGTCCAATGAAGGAAATTCACCAATTGAGGCTCCTTCAACCCAGGTGTGTCAAACTGACACTGAAGCTATCCAGCACACCTTCTTTTGTGGATGAGCTTGGCATTGTCTTTCCCTAGGTGCCTAAATGACACTTTAATGAAAGGGGTTCCTCCTCTTCCTAAATGTAGATTGGTAAGTCAACTGCTATAGCCTTCAAACACTTTGAAACCATAATTAATCTTTTTAATTATGATTACTTGTGGTCCTAACCTATTTCTCAGTACTGGGGACTACTCTAGTATCACCTACTTAGGTTTCTTGCCCTATCTTATCTCATTTTTCTGTTTCATTGACAATACTATATTTTACTAACCCTATCCCATAATCTCAGGAATCTGATGATCTGGTCTTCGAATAAACTGGTAAATATCCAAAGTAATCAACAGTATGATCTCTTGATTGTACAGACTCAATATTTACTTATTTATTTAGACAATGTCTTACACTTTAGCCCAAGCTACAAGAGTAGCTTAGACCTGACTAGGTAGCAACTCCTGGTACAGGACCCATGATGATGCTCCTGTCTGAGTTTCCTTAGTCTTGGGATTAGAACCATTCATCGTCTGTCCTGTAGCCTTTCCCAATATTAAAATTTGTTTCAAATCAAGCTGCTTTGATTTCTTTACTATATTTTACACCTTCTTATGTATTGCACTTGTCCTCTAGTTCACATAATCTTATTTAAAATTTGCATTAGATTCTTCCTTTCCTAGAAAATTTTCTATACAACTGAATTATTTTTCTGACATATAATATTAAAGCCTTCAATGTTTTTATGTGGTATGTTTTATTATCCTCAGATTATCCAGATTAACACACACACTTTCTATATCAAAGTTCTCTCTCAAAAATATAGATACACACATATATATATAGTCTTTTTAACATGTACTATATATCTTTCATACACATATGTAAATATATTATATATGCATTATTATGTACACACCTAATTGTATACATGTATTGTTTTATGCTTAGATATTGATAGAATCTGATATGAGAGGGGTTCTATATAGCATCTAACTGTAGTGTATGAAAATAGAAAAAATAAATTAAAAAATACAAAATATGAAACTACTATGTTTATGGATTACTTATCAAATACATCATTTTAAATATATTATCTGTTATGCACCAAATACTGTATCCACTATTTTATGTACATTGAGATTTATTCCAAATATGAAGGTCAGTTAAGTATTCAAAAGTCAGTCAATATAATTTAATATCAATCACTGTCAATAGGCTCAAAAGAGCTTGGAAGCTGATTCTCCTTTCTTTGATTCTTGACTAAAGCTCTATCCAAAACTTGGACTGTATCCTTGTAAAGGACCTGGGGTAACATACACAGAGAAGGTAGCCCAGATCAGTAAGCTTCAGAAAACAGAAGATCAATAAATGTTAAATGTTGTGGCTCCTATTTCGTACTAATCTGTTATATAATAAGTGATGAATGATACATCATGGATACTCAATAGATATTTAGCAATGGTGTCAAGACACTTTAAAAAAGAAAATGGTCTTTTATATATGTCAAGCCAAGACAAGTGGATGTATAAAAAAATTAAAACTACTTTGCACTTAAAGTTTGAAGCATCTAAATTAAAAGGAAGTACACAGTCCCCATCATCATTTTGACTACAGGCTACACAATGATTTCCTAAACAGGATACAAAAAGCAAAGATTAAAAAAAACTGGGTAAACTGGACTTCATTAACATTGTAAACTTTTTCTCTTTGAAATACTGTTAGTGGTAAAAAGCAATGCACTAATAGCAAGGAACAGCAACAAAACACAAAGTGATTCAGGTTTGCTTACCAGAAATAAAATTCTTTCAATTAAATAATATGGAAAGTAACAATCTAAGATTTCAAGGGATAAAGTACTTGAACAGACATTTCTATTCTGAGTTATGGATAGCAAATAAATATGTCATTAGAAATTATATAAAAATAAATTTGAACCTCAATGAGCTATTACTACACAAATAAAGTGACTAAATAACCTAGCAGTATCAATTCCTGGCAAAAACATGGAGTGTATATAACTCTTTTATAATACTCTTGGTAATGAAAATGCACAACCATCTCAAAATCAAGGCTAACACAGAATCCAGAAATGACAAGCCTATTGAAATCCTACTGAAAATGTATGCCCCACCCAAAGACCAATAGACAATGGCATACAGTAATTCGTCTATGATATCCAAAACCTAAAAATAAATCAAATGTTCATCAACTGGTTACTATATAAAAATCATGTGGTTCACTTTATAGCTAAATACTATTTGACAAGAATAAGGAATAAAGTGGGGAATATGTGGAATATGCTGAAGGAAGGAGCCTGACACCAAAGCCTCTATGCTTAGGGACTGTTCATAATAAAGCCTGGAAAAGGTCAATGAAGAGATGAAGTCAGACATGTGGTTGGTGGGGATTTGGTAATCAACAAGCAAAGGAAACAAAGTAGGTCTCTTTTACAGTGCCAAAAATGTTCCTTATTGGGGACAGAGAGATGTCTCAGTGATTAAGAGCACTGGCTTCTCTTGCAGAGGACCCAAGTTCAGTTCCCAGCACCCACATGGGAGCTAACAACTGTCCTTAACTGCAGTTTCAGGGGATCTGACACCCTTTTCTGACCTCTGTGGGCATTGCACAACACAGGTGCATTTACATACATGCAGACAATACATTCATACACATAAAATAAAAATAATAAAACATTTTTTAAATGTTCATTATCATTACTGTGGTATGGTTTAATCAAGCCCATCTAAGTATATACATAAAATTAATGAATCTTATTATATGAAAGTAGTAAGTTGTCTGTGACAGACAACTAAGGACTAGAGAAAATAAAGTAATTAGATATAAATAACAGCAACAAAACATATGTTAAAGTAGTAGAAAAACAAAATACGGATGTGGAAAAATTAAAACTATATTGCATAAAATAAACTTGTAAATAACAAAATACATATATGAAAAATGGATTAATAGATTGCATATATGAAGAGTGTCTACAAGTCTTTAAGTTTATAAAGAACTACTATAATTCTTTAAGAATATAAAACTGTCAACTAATAAGAATATCCATTATAGAGAAAAAATTTGTACAAGCAAAGTACTTGCTAAAAATCACAAAGTAATTAAAAAGATTTTATAAATCTTAAGAGTCCACAGGGGAGGGGGTGGGGGGACTTTCTTCTGACCTTCCTCTCTCCCTTCCTCTTTCCTTCCCTTCTCTCCCCTCTTCATCTGCTTTTCTGTCTACCTTCCTCCACTTCACTTTTGCTTCCTTCCCTTCCTTCCCCCCTTCCTTTCCTCCCCCCTCCCTCCCTTCCTTCCTTTCTTCCTTCTGACTCCCTCCCCCCCTTCCCTTTCTTTCCTTTATTTCCTTGTTGTATTCATTTAATTTATTTCAAGACACTATTTTCTTAACTTTATTGTTTTTATTTTATGTGTCTGAGTGTGTTGCCTACATGTATGTGAGTTGCACCAGTGTTGTGCAGTGCTGAGGAGGTCAGAAGAGGGCATCGGATTCCCCTGGAACTGGAGTTAAGGACGGTTTGTAGCTGCCATGTAGTTGCTGGGAAGCGAACCTGGGTCTTCTGCAAGAGCAGTCAGTACTCGTAACCACTGAGCCATCTCCAGCACCTAGGAAGTGTCTTTACCAGCTCCTTCCTAACCCCCTCCATCCCTCCCTCCTTTCCTTCTCCCCCTTCCTCCCTCCTTCCTTCCCCCCCTTCTCCCTCCCTTACTCCTTTCTTTCCTTCTTGTTTTTTGCAGCACTGGTTTGATCTTAGTACTTAGGCCCTCACACATGTTGGGTAACTTCTATAGCAAACATACATCTGTTGAGGTAGAACCTGCATGTTAACCTCCTCTTGATAATCTATATACACAGTGAAATACTAAGCACTGCCCTAGAGAGTATGGCCCTGGAGAATGTCAAATCTTATGAGGTCAGCATACATGACACAGATATAAGCTAAGCTACTGACTGCATATTACGACATTTTAAAGACAATATGGCAGAATGAGTCATGACAATCCCTCAAGGACTTACCTTTCTTCTTTAAGACAAAAGTCTTTCTGCTGGACATCAAATGCATTCTTTTCTCCTCAATCACTCAAATTCTGTTTATTGTGCTCTGAGACCTTTCATTGTCCTTTTTGAGCTCCTTGTTTTAGTAGGAACTGTGCTGCTCTCTTCACACTGGAAGTGACACTTCTGCTGTGGCACCAGAAACAGCTTGTGTTCCTTCATTTATACACATATTAGGGAGTGGGCGGCCATTGAATATGCACTAAAATGTTCTTGGCAACAGACTAAATGACAAAACATTTTCTTTTGTCAGAGTTCTATGTGAACCCAATTTGAACCACAGAGAAATATGGCACTTCTTTTTACTATACTTTGAATCACAAGGTCAGAAACAGGACTGTGATTCTACTTTGCACATTGTTTTCTATATCACTGTAATGATATGGGTGGAATTCTTTTACTAAACTGTTTAATTGGGTCTGCAATCTATTTATTGAATATTAAGAAGAAATTTCACATTAACATTATTTAATCTACTAGGGGTTCAGTTCAATAATAAATACACTTTTCTGATAAGCAACATTATTGAAAAAGAGTTCAAATGGTGCAATATTCTTTTTGCTGTTTATAGCTATTCCAAGCAGAAATTTGAACAAAAAAAAAAAAAAAATAAAATTTATTTGAACTCCAGGTACAGATCAGAAATCTTCCTTATTAAAAAAGATCATAAATCAGAATTTGCATTTGTAAGTTAGAGGAGATACACTATTTGTATTTAAAGTCTGCATGTGAAGGATAACTTTATAAGGAAATTGTTTCAAAGGTTGTCCAATGTTAATATTCATATGAATTTAAATTACGTCTTATTACTACTACTCATAATTCATTCCAGGTCTGAGTAATTTCAAGAAAATAGCCTAGATTCCCTGGCACTCAGTAGACTTTCAGAAGGAAACAGTTTACATACTACATAGATGTCTGTGTAAAAATCTTTCAAATAAGCAGGACCAAGAAACTGTGGCTAGCCAGGTCACAGCCCATAAGGAGATCCTATTACTTTCATCTTGGTAAATGGTCATGGTATTAAACAACTCTTAATGACTTATTGTTGTACCCAAACACCAGTCAATCTCTCAACTCACACCAGAGAAGCTTCTTCTTGCAGCAGATACTGATTTTCACAGAGACTTATTACTGGTCAATGCATAGAAAATAAGAGATTACAGTATCATCAGCCCTAAATGGGACACCTATATAACAACCTCTTCCCCTAAGACTCAAGGATCATTGTGAAATGAGGGATGGAAAAATTAAGAGTCAGAGATGGTGGATGGGTATAAGGAAATTGTGTCTTCCAGACACACAGGGCAGTTACACTCATATGAGCTTACAGCAGTTGTGACAGCTTCCACAACGTCTGCACAAGCCTAAGCCAGATAAAATCTCATCCTGGAAGGGAGGGGTGGGCAAATCCCCAGTCCTACCTTATGAACTATGGGCCATTGATAGCTGCCGGGAGACGGAGAGTTAGTTTTTATTAACTTTGTGATGCCTAGTAGACTGGCCAGGCTCCAGGGGATGGACTCACATTCAAGAGCATTTGGGAAACATAAATTTGACTCAGTAGACCTTAAAAACACAGAGGACATGAAGTGAAGGTTGGGTAGGGAGGTGGGGATGGAACTGAAAGGCGATGGGGGAAGGGTTCTGAATATGATCAAAATACAGTGTATGAAATTCTTAAAGAATCAATAGAAATATTAACAGTGAATACTAAAAAGAAGGCACTGTTGGCTATAGTGACATTAATATTATAAGACTAAATGAAAGTTTACTTGAGGAAAGGTAGCCCACTTGGATTTTCAACTCATTCTCCATGACTGTGTTATACTGACACTGGAATAAAGGCATTGTCTACCTAGTTATGCCATTCAGTCTCCACAATGGACTACTGTCCTCTCTGAAATAATGCTATGAGAAACTCATATTCATTTTATTTTTTGCTTATGTGTTTGGTTTCTTTTGTTTTTAAGTTATATTGATTAGGTTAAAAACAGATACTATGAAGCATAAATTTGCTTCTTTGAGACAGGGCCTGAATATATAGCCTAGGCTGTCCTTGAATTTGTGCTCATCATCCTAACCTCACATCTTGATTGCTGGTACGATAAGCAAAATACCACCACACCAACTTAAGCATACTTCTTGGAGCCTATAATAGGGACAGAACTGGAACAAACTGTACTTCCTGACACTAATGAATTTATCTCAGGGGCTGCAGAGATGGCTCAGGAGTTAAGAGTACTCACTACTCTTGCAGAGAGAGGACTTGGGTTAGATTCCCAGCACCCTCTGGCCTCCACAGGTATTCCATACATGTGGTTCACTTATATATGTGCAGGCAAAACACTCATACACATAAAATAAAAATAAAAAAAAGAGTTTATCTCAAACTTTTCTAGTAGTATTTATTAAACACTTGCTTTTGATAGAGTTGATAGTATTCAGAGGCACTTTGCACTGTAATAATCAAACAGGGACTTACTTTCCTTGCATATGCTCGGCCATGAATTGCTTCAATCCCACAGTAATGCCAATTATGATGTGATATTAGGTAAATGATTACAGTATGAGAAAACCTGAACTTAGCTATGCAAGAATCCTATGTCAGATGAATAACTTCATTATAGCACACAAAACAAACAGCCATCAAAAATGCCAAGTAACTTATACACACACACGCACACACACACACACACAGACACATACAGACACACACACAGACACACGTATACACACACGCCACCTCTACACAATCATGCACATATCTTTCATTAGGCAGAAACAAGGTAGATTCAATATATTTTTACATTTTTATCTGATAGAATATATTTACATATAGGAATATGAAAGAAGGTGCCAGACTTTGAACCAGAGCAACAAGTTCAATGGAAATAGTCACTGATTAAAAAACAACAATTTTGGAGCAATAAATTCTACTAGAGTAATGATTATCTTGGGCTTCTATACAACAATTTCATTACAAGTATTGGCTCTAGTAGTGGATTCATAAGTAAACTAGTGGCAAGTAGTTGAGTTTTTGTGTGCTAACCCAGACTACGTAAAATTGAGGCAATGAAGCTAGAAATTCATTGCATTCCTGTCCTTTTTCTTCTTTCCTTTTTTCACATGTGGAAAACTGGGACACACACACACACACACACACACATGTATAACGTTTATTGGTTAATTGATATTTATTGATGTTTTTGTTTTTGGAGACAATGTCTCCCTGTAGCCCCAGCTAGCCTGGAACTTGCTATGTAGACATGGCTGACCTTGATCTCACAAAGATCTACCTAACTCTGACTCCTGAGTGATAGGATTAAAGGCATGAGTTACCATGCCTGGCTCCTTTTATTGTACTTCAGAGAATTTCATACAATCTATTTTGATCGTGTTCATACTCCACTCCTATCAGGACCTCCATTTAGTGGGCCCACCAGGTTTCATATACTCTATTATATATATCTATATATCTATATAGATATAGATGATACATATATAGATATAGATATAGACATAGACATAGACATAGATATAGATATATCTGTATATGTATAAAGGCCTGTGACATCTAATTTATGTTCGTAAATGCTCTCCAGTGTGGGTTCATCCACTGGAGCCTGGTTAACCTATCCAGAATCACAGCCTTATAGAAAACTGATTCTCCCTTTCCCAACAGTGATCAGTTACCAATAATTCCTGTTAGGACTGGGGCTTCTTACTCAATTCTGCAGCTGTATGCTGGGATCTTTTTCTGACCTGAACTCACATTGGTCTTACACTTGTTGTCACAATTGCTCTGCGTTCATATGTGTAGCAGCCCAACTCTCTAGAAAACTTTCTTTGTTGTCACCCACCGCCTCTGGCTCTTCCAAAGTTTCTGCCCCCTCCCCTTCTGCAAAGATCCCTGAGCCTTGGGAATTAGATGTTTGATATAGGTGTCCTATTTAGGACTAAGCACTCTGCATTTTCTTGTTTTAACCATGTTGACCAATTGTGAGCCTCTCTGTTAATAACCTCGACTGCATGAGGAAAGTTCTGTGGTTAGAGATGAGAGATGAATTAACTGGTTATAACAATAAATCATTAGGAGTCAGTTTAATACTATGTCCAGTTAGCAGAACCATTTAGAAGGTTCTCCCCTGTGGCCTGTGAACTGTTTAGCCACAGGTTAGGGCTATGCCCGATATAAGTGTCAGGCATGAGCTGCATCTTGTGAAGAAGACTTTAAAGTTTACTCACAGAGCATTTGTGCCACCACTGTCCCAGTAAGTATACTTTGCCAGGCTAGTTGTTATTATAGCTTTCAAGCTTCATGGCTGGGTAATGCTGATGACTAATTTTCTCTCCTGGTAGCACGCATAGCACCTCCCAAAACTAAAAATCTAGCCAGTAGAGATGAAGCCCTGAAGTCAGCACTAGCTTGAGTTTTCCTTGTTTGCTCTACAACTCACATAGATAGTGTTTTCAGTAAAAGAATCTTACTATCAAGTTCTGGTGGGTAACAAAAAGCAGGAGAAATGGTCAGCATTGTTTGCGGGGGTCTATGGGACCCTGGTCAACAACTTCAAAGAGGGCATCCATTCTTGGCATTGGTCTTTTTCTTTGCTAGCCTATGGTGTCTGGAAGGGGTAATGTCTCCCTCTTAAAGGTATCTCCTTTTAACCTCTTTTGATACTCTGTATGTGTTCACTTGAAGAAATTTCTATAGTGGTAACTTTCCATATGACATTTAGTTAGTTCTCCCTGCCCATCCTCCCTCCTCTGCCCTGCCCTCCCATTCCCCACCCCATTTAACCCTTCACACTTCACTATTCCTTTTCCTCCTTTATATAGTTGGATTTTCTCCCTGCCTTGAGTTCACCTCCCTCCAGACCCTCACTAGTTTCCTGACCTCTATGGATTTTCCAATTTTCTTCTCTCTCTTAACCCTTGGTATTTTCTCTGTTGGTCCATAGCAGGGTTCATAGTATCTGGTGTCTTATGCTGCATAAGACACTAGATACTTCTCCCTTCTTGTTCAACTGTGCTACTCACAGCCAGTCTACAAATACTGCATATACATACATACACACATACATACATACACACACATATATGTATATGGTAATTAGTCTTTATGCTTATAGAAATGTCCATGCTGAAGCACTTGCATTTTCCATTTCCCATGTAATTTCATCCGGTTAATAAACAGTATTTTTCTCACTTCTTAAAATGTAGAAAGACTTTCAGAAAGACTTTCAACATTCCTTCAACATTCCTTAAACCACACTGGGAAAATTGTAACTTTAATAATTATATAGGGGTATACTCATCTTGAATGAATAATGGGCCTAGATAATTATGAATTATTTTAGTAATAATCTTCAGCTACCATTTTGAATGTGCTTATCTTCTTTTTAATTTTTAAAATTATTTATTTTTATTTTATGTGTATAGGCATTTTGCCTGCATATATGAAAGTGCACCCTTGCCATGAAAAGCCCACAGAGACCAGAAGAAGGCATTGGATTCCCTAGGACAGTTGTTAGTCGCCATGTGGGATCTGGGACTCGAACCTGGGTCCTCTGGAAGAGCAGCCAGTGCTCTTAACTGCTGATCCATGTCTCCAGCCCTACCTTCTTTTCTTATCAATGGCTTAAATATGTGAAACTCTCTTCAGTGCTTCCCTGAATTTATGTAATTACAATTCTAAATAAGGGTTGGGAAGCTTTATACAACATTCTGAGATTTTTGTAAGTTAGATATTCACTGTGGTTGTTTAACTTGTAATAGTGAGATGAAATTTCCTGTTGCTAACATAATCCAATTGTAAATTTTAAAAAAATTATTTATTTATTTTAGTTTAGTTTATGTGTATAGTGTATAGGCTGCATATAGAGGGCAACAGATCCCCTGGAACTGGAGTTATGGATGGTTGTTAGCCACCGTATGGGTGCTGGGAATCAAACCCAAAACCTCTGGAAGAACAGCAAGTGTTCTTAACTGCTGAGCCATCTCTCTAGCCCCAAATTGTAGATCTTAAGATTTTGTGTTGAATTTTGCAATGAAGACCCACCACAACAATAAATATGTTCCATGAAATCTTATACAATTATCTGAGCATCAAATGAGTATATCACAGCTGAAGGCTAACTGCATTGTCCTCATTTCCACAGAAGACACAAATGGTTTTCAATCTACATTATAGCCCAAGACCCAGAAAATATTTTCTACATTCAAACAAAACAAAATTGATCCTAAAAATAATACTATAATCATTTTCTTCTATGTTCTCCACTGTACATTCTATAAATATTAAAATTCAATTTATAGCACCTATATATGGATTACGCAGCCTCAGATGAAATCTGAACTCTGGTCTTCTGTCATCTATCATCTGTCTAATCTATCATCTATCTATCTATCTATCATGATCTATCAATCATCTATCTATCATCATCATCATCATCTACCTATTTATCCATCTCTCTATGACATATCTACGATCTATCTATCTATCTATCTATCCATCCATCTATCTATGATCTATCTATATATCTATCATCTATGATCTATCTATCTATGATCTATCTCTCTATCATCTATCTATCTACCATCTATCAACCTGTCTGTCTAAATCAAATTGATGCATATATATGTTATATATACATATATATCATTTAGACAGACAGAAAAAAATATATATCATATATATCATAACTATAAAACACATATGAAGAGCTGAAGAAAAATAGTGCATATTTCTCCAAAGCATGATATAAGAAGTATGCTTTTATACTTCATATATTAGATTTAAGAGTGAACTTATACAGACAAACTTTTTAAAAATTTTTGTTGGTTTTTTGTCTATTTCATACAGAAAATCATCTTTATTCCCCCTTCCCCTTTGGCATCCTCCCATAACCCCCACTGGAGTTCAGATATTCTGTCATTTGTGTTAAGGCCTACCATGTAAAATTAGTGTCCCCAGATGTCCCTCAGTGCAAGTTCATCCACTAGGATCTTATCAGCCTATCTAGAGTCCCTCCCTTTAAGATCAGCTCTTCCTCACACAGCAGTAATCAGCTGCCAATAATTCTTCCACTAAGTTTGGGGCTTGCTGTTCATTTCCACAGTTCTGTGTTGGATTTTTTTTTGCTGAATTTTACATGGGTCTTGTGCATACTGACACCATTGTTGTAGGTTTGTATGAGAAGGGTGCCTGTAGGACTATTTCTGAATGATCATGCACCTCCTTCTTGGTTCTTACAATCTTTCTGCCCCCTCTTCCACAATGGTCCCTGAGCTCTAGGTGCATAGATTATAATACAGGAGTCCTGTCCAAGGACCCACACACTGCATGTTCTTATTCTATGTGTTTTGACCATTTGTGACCTTTTGTGTTCCTGGCCCCCTGTTGCATGAGGGAGCTTCATTGATTAGAGTTGAAAGATGCATTAGTGTTCTCTTCATCCTTTGTTCTATGTTCTGTGAACCTTAGGTGTAGAAGTTGCATCCTAGATGTGCCATTTAGACATGGGCAACTCACAGACATTCTTTGTGTGTGACCAGTTGTGGAACTCTGTAATTATCTCTGTCTCTTGAAAAAGAAGCTTCTTTGATTAGTAGTGATAGGATACTTGTCTATAAATTTAAGGATCCATATTTTTTCTGTGTTTCTTACATCGCAACAAGATTATAGTGAATTACATGCTAACCTATACAATTTCTTTTCAAGGAGTTTTATGTCTCTGTCAGATGACAGCCAAGTGGAACTAAATGTTATGGAACACTTCAGCTCTCTTGACCTTAACAAAATCTCTCTCCAAAGGAGCCAGTGTCTTTATGGAATGCTTCCACTAAATCCTTTCTGGGCTTTGAAAACTGAGCTATATGAAATGGAAAATTTTTAACATGTACATGTAGTTTTACTAAGAATTTCAACATAATTTTGAGTCTTTACTATACATTTGCTTTGAGCATTTTAATTTGGCTTGATAATTTAAGACATAACACAAGTGGAACTAAATGTTATGGAACACTTCAGCTCTCCTGACCTTAACAAAATCTCTCTCCAAAGGAACCAGTGTCTTTATGGAATGCTTCCACTAAATCCTTTCTGGGCTTTGAAAACTGAGCTATATGAAATGGAAAATTTTTAACATGTACATGTAGTTTTACTAAGAATTTCAATATAATTTTGAGTCTTTACTATACATTTGCTTTGAGCATTTTAATTTGGCTTGATAATTTAAGACATAACACTCGAAGAAACAGAAAATATATCTTTTCTTTCTCTTTTTCTTTAAAATGCAAATCTTTTATAACATAGCCTGAATTCCCTCCATAATATTTGGAAACAAATCTCTCCCTGCTCCCTACCAAGCTAACAGGTTCTTCTAGTAAAATAGTAATTTTACTTTGATTTCACAGTCACAAAACCATTAACCATAAGCCAGTTCATAAACATGGTACAAGATAGCAGTGACTCTGATTTTCAGGAGCAGGTCATAACCCAGAATTTTTTAAAATCACTATTGTAATGAGGAATGGGACACAGCCACAAAAGGAATGGTTATAATTTATGCCTGACTTACTTCAGCAGAATATAGTTTATTTATAAACTGCTTATGGCAAAGTCTGTATGCCCCTGTTCTATGCATGTGCTGAACTGTCTTCTGGTAAATTATTTAAATTACACCTAGCAGTAATTCCTGAGGACTTTCATACTTCATTTTCTCTATTAATGTAACAGGGAAAAGCTGCTTTGCAGGGATTGCTCTAAATTCCCAGAGTGTGAGTTCCAGACTCTGTGTGTGTTGCATTATGCCTGTCAAAAAACTTGTCTTCTCCTGAAATTTATTACTGAAGTTTCTCTACCCGAGCTACTCACTGAAGCCTTACAGAAAGCTCATACATGATTTAAGCAGCTAACAGCATTGAAAGAAATAGGTCAGGTTTTTTTTTTAAAAAAAAACTGAATTTAAGCTACCTTCACTTATTACTTATGCAAGATTATGCATAATTTAGCACACTGCTGAATATGCAGGGACAGAATAATTGTTTACCAAAATATTTACTCGGAGTTGGTACCCATGTTTCAGTGAGATAAGGTGACTTCTCAGCATTTGCTAATCACTTCTGAATTAAAAAACAATGAGTGAGTTTTTGATTGGGTTGATAACTGCTTAACAGTGTATGTAAGCAGAGATCTTGTTTAACAACTTCATTGAAGTAAAGTACATGATACCGTTGTGCAGATTGAGTGGTTTTATTAGAGTAGTGCCATTTTGAAAATATATTTTTCTCTTTGCTTTCATTAAAATCCTCTCTCTCTCTCTCTCTCTCTCTCTCTCTCTCTCTCTCACACACACACACACACACACACACACACACAGAGTCACTGCAGAAACCTTTCTATGAAAGATTTCTATTTTCTCCCTCCTAATTAAGATGAACATTGCAATAAAATTTTAGAAATAGGACAAATGGTAAGGAGAGTCTTCAGGTCAGCCATTTTCAAAAGATAAGCATTCAGTAGACTACAAACATTGTTTGATATCCAGTATTTTTATTTGTAGTATTTCATTAAAACAAAACTAAAATAGAAAAAAAGCTAAAAGTAAATTTTCTTTGACATTTACCACAATTTGAAATGAGAGAATCACAGTTCAAAAAAATAAATAAATAAAGGAAACTTCACATAATACTCTTTAACTGAAATTAGGAAATTCACACACAGAGGCACCAAAATAAATTCCAATTGTACTGAATTGATATTTAATGTGAGTACATTACAGGTTCTTCAAAATTATTAAGTCTGTTATATAAGCAATTTTTCCTGCTTCTGGGATAAATCCATAGGAAATGAAACTAAGACAACCAAGAGATACTAGACTCCATGAATACCACAGAAATAGTCTCCATAGCTAAGATTCACATTCATGTTCGATGACTAGCAATGGATGACTAGATAAAGAGAATATGATATGTGTCCACAGTGGAATACTTTTTCAGTCATAAGAAAAAAATTATTTCCACCCAAATGGTGTAAATAGAGACTGTATGTTACATGAAGTCAGGAAGAAAGGCACGTACCACGTTTCTCCAAAATTTGGAGCATGGTGGTACACGTCTTTAATCCCAGCACTCGGGAGGCAGAGGCAGGCAGATCTCTGTGAGTTCAAGGCCATCCTGGTCTACATAGTGAGTTCCAGGACAGCTGGGGCTACAGGGAGACCCTATCTCAAAAAGACCCTCCCCCCAAAAAAAAGACTGTTGACTGGTTGTAGAGAGATGGCCCAGCATGGGCCACTCTTGCAGAGGACCTAGGTTCAGTTCCCAGCACCCACAAGGCACCTAACAACCATCTGTAACTCTAGTTCCAGCAGATCCAACTCCCTCTTCTGGCATCTGTAGGCATTGAATGTGCCTCCCAATTGACTACTTCCTCCAAGGGGCCGGGCCTGCAGCAGAGTGTGGACTACAGAGGGGCTACTGGGAACAATCTTGGGGCAGAAGCTGTGAACCACGGGTAACACACGTGGCCTGTAGAATGCTCAGCTGCACAGCGGCTCAAGGACAGAATGGCCTGACTCTTACGGACCCGGGGTGAGATCGCTGGTCCTGGAGGCATGAGTGAATGTTAGAGGTGACTATAGGCATGGCATGGCCTGATATGGTGGGCTCTGAGCCGAAGCTTGGGGCTAGGCACTGGGTACTCATTCCTTTGTAAGTTAATAAATGCACATAAAGCATATTATATGGTTTGTCTGATAGTGCAGGAGACCCAGAGGGAATTTGGGCTTACATCTATGCAGACAAAACATTATATATATATATATATATATATATATATATATATTTATTGAGCTTTTGTACATTTCATACAACAGTTTTTAATCAAATTTAGCCCCCTCATCCATGCTCCCCCACCCACGCCACCCACTTTGCCTCATGTATTCTGCTATACATCTTAAGCCCCATCCAGTCAAGCATTTGTGCCCAGATGAAAATTAATCCAATGTGTCTAGTCAACCTATCTAGAGATCATTGATATGATCACTCAGCCAGTAGTGATAAGTCTTAACTAGTTCCCAGACTAGGGCCAACCCACATCCATTTCCCTTGCTTCACTCTGGGCCCTTATCTGATTGAGTTGGCATGGGTCTTGTGCCCAATGCCACCGTTGTCATAAGTTCATATATGTAAGCTTCCAGTGACCTGAAATCCTCTGCTTTCTCATGTTCATGGACCAACCTTGGCTCTTACAGTCTTTATGACCCCTCTTCTCCAATGATCCCTGAGCCATGGGCGGGAGAGATTTAATATAAGAGTCCTGTCCAGGAACACACAGAACTCTGCAGTCTCTTATTCTTTAAAAGTTGGCCAATTGTGGCCTGTGTACATCATACTCTGTTGTACAAGGAGGCTTCACTGGTGAAGGCTGAGAGATGCACTTGTTTTCTCTTTCCCAATGCCTCATTCTACTAAGTTCAATAAGTTTTATGTGTACAGTTTTCACTCTAGATGTGTTGCCTATTACTAGGCATCTATCAGATGTGTATTCTTGTGTCTGACCAGCTATGGGGTTCTGCAGTAGCCTCCATCTATCGCAAAAAGCTTTTTCAATGAGTGGTGTATGGTATACTTGTTTTTAAATATAAGGATCCATATTTATCAAGAAAATAAAGAGCCAATGAAAAGATGAGCTATAAACCTGAAGAGAGAGTTCTCAAAGTAATAAAAGTGGCTGAAAAACACCTTTAGACGTGCTCAATATTCTTAGTAATCATGTTTGTTTCTGATCTCCTCACAATAGCTAAGAAATGGAAACAACTTAAAAGTTCCCTCAACTGATGAATGAATAATGAAAGTGTGATGCATTTACACAATGGAGTTCCATTCAGTAGTAAGAAAAGATGAAATTTTCAGGCAACTGGATAGAACTAGAGAGTGTTACACTAAATGAAATAATAAAAAAAGAAAAGCAGGCGACATGTTCTCCCTCATTTGTCAACCGTAGCACCAATCCCTCGTATGTAAGTATAGCATGATGTAACACCAGGAGCCAAGAAAATGGAAAGGAACCATGGAGGTAATGAAAAAGAAAGAACCAGAAAGAGGGGGATAGTAGGGAAAAGATTTTACCGTGGTGGTGGAGTGAGGAAGTGGGGAAAGGGGGCATGTATGACTGCAAGGGCAGGAGGGAGGGACATGCAGGGGCCCACAGTGGAGCAAGAGGGAGCTCAGGGGACGGGAGATGGCCAGAGGCAGGTGTTATGGGATATATGGGGACAATTGGACTGGGGAGGGAGGTCAGATGGGGCGGTAAGAGAGTAGAGATGGATGGATAGATCTTAGTGGGCTAGGGAAGTCAGGGGGAAATGTGTTGTCTCTGAAACTCCCTGAGAAATATGGTGCCTGAACATTAGTGCATACATATATCTGGAAGCTGTATGGCAAGGAGCAGAGTGCCAGACAGGAGAGACCTCCCTTGGTGGTTGGTCAAAGTGGCCCAAGAGACTCTCAAAATAGCACAGTCTGTTGCCAGAGCTCTTGGTTATCTCCCAGAACTGGAAGATAAGACCCCACTACTGAAGACAGCAGACCTTCCAACACAGGACTTGGAGGAATGGAGCAGGAACTAACCTGGAAGCTGTCTACCTGAAGTCTGGCTCTCATAGCTCTGGAGGATACTATGGAAGCTGCTAAGGGAGAAAATCAATCAATGGTCCAACCCAGTCCTAAATACTAATAACCATAGTGACCAGCAGAGCAAACTACCTCTACTGGTGTGGTAGTGGCACTGTTATCGAGGAGATAATTAATAGCTATCTAATTGGACTCAAACACTTCTTAATAGGATTGAACTTATGGGTGATACTGTAAACACAGTCAAATACACATGACTGGAGAGATCTTAGATCCTAGAGAAAACCCTATCTCTGTCATATCTCTAGGCAAATTAACATTTTTTAAAAAAGAGAATGAGACTTCAAAGTACAATAGCTATTTGATAGAGGCTGGAAAAAATATTAGTTGAATTTCTATCTTTTCTGCCACATGTATTCAAAGTCAAACCTAACATAAAGGAAGAGATTCATATTTTAACATTTTTTAAACTTTTACTTATTATTTTTATTTTATGTGTATGTGTGTATTGCCTGCATGTAGGTAAGTGCACCCGTGTCATGCAATGCCCACAGAGGTCAGCAGAGGCTGCCAGATCCCCTGGGGCTGGAGTTACAGACAGTGGTTAGCTGCCATGTGGGTGCTTGGATTCAAACCCAGTTCTTCTGCAAGAACAGTCAGTATTCTTAACTGCTGAGCCATCTCTCCAGCCTCCATATTTTAACATTTAATGAGGTATTAATCTAAAAAGAGAAGACAATGTGAACTGACAATAACCATGATTTTTCTTTAAAAAATATTTTAGATGAAATCTTTAAAAAAACATTCTTACCGAAACTAAGTATAGAAACAAAGGCCTGTAATATCTATACTTGGGGGCAGAAGAGGGAGGATCAGAATTTCCACATCATTCTTGCCTATGTGGCTAGTTTGCAGAGAGTCTACAATGCAAGATACCCTGTCTCAAAAATAAGAATAACAACAATTAAGCTCTCATAAAGATAACACAAATATAGAAACACACAATACTGAAGCATCAAAGTTGAAATGCAATGTGAATTTAGAAAAACTAAAATTATTTTTCTTAGTGTGTGTACATTTCTCAATGTATATACAAAATACTTTTTTGAATTTTTGTGCATTTCACACATCTTAAACACAGTCAGACCCTTCCCCCATGTACACCTTTCATAGCCCCCCAACAGGATTTCATACATTCTGTCATATATGTTAAAACCTATGGAGTCACATTTTTATACCCAGATGTCCCTTGGTATGAGTTCGCCCACTGGAGTCTAGTAAGTCTATCTAGTCACTCCATTAAAGAAGATCAACTCTCCCTCATCCAGCAGTAATCAGTTCCACTAATTCCTTGGCTAAGGATGGGGCCTGCTGCCTGTTTTCTAAGTTTTTGCTGGTTTCTGTCTGACTGAGTTTGAATGGGTCTTGTGCATGCTGTCACCATTGCTGTAAGTTCATATGAGCAACTTCCCAGGTGCCTGGAAAACTCTGTTTCCTTATGGTCATGCACCAACTGTGGCTCTTGCGATCTTTCCACCCCTTCTTCCACAATGACCCCCGGGCAATGGGTAGGTGAGATTTAATGTAGGAGTCCTATCCAAGGAACACATTCTACAGTCTCTTATTCTCTATGCTTTGATCAGTTGTAGCCTTCTGTGTGCATTGCACTGTGTTGCATGAGGAAGCTTCCCCAATAAGAGTTGAAAGATAGGTTAGTATTCTCTCTAGCCCTGTTCCATTATGTTCCATGAGCCTTAGGTGTAGAGATTAAATAAGGATACTTTAACTCAAGAGGGAATAGGGAGGTTGGTTAGACAGGGAGAGAGAAGAGAGATAAATAAAGATCAGGTGGTGTAAAAAAAAAAACAAAGGGAATGTATTAGTTCAAAAATCTACTGAAAAAAAAAACTACATACAATATCTGGACCTGGGTGCATATGTATATATGAAGGCTATATAACAAGAATCACAGAGTCAGACAGGAGACACTTCCCTTTGATTTGCTGGTCATGATAGTCTAAGAGACTCCCAAAATAACACAGGCTATTACCATAGCTCTTGATTACCTCTAAAAACTTGAAGATAGGATTATGTTGCTGAAGATAAAACATACCTCAGAAAGAAGACTTGGAGAAATGGAGCTGGAATTGACCTGGAAGCTTCCTCTTTGAAGACCAGCTCTCATTGTTCTAGAGGACGCTACACAAGCTGATAAGGGAGAAAATCAATCAACGGTCCAACTTTAGGATTAAATTAAGCTTTATGTTAAGGACAGAGGGTTTAGGTCAAATGGTAGAACACTTACCTTGTTCAAAGTCCTTCTCGTCTACATGGCTAGTTTGCAGAGAGTCTTCAATGCAAGATAAAAGCCACTACATTTAATATCAATTACAATAAAATATATTTAAGGATATTTCATATTTTATGTTTTCTCAAAAAATACTAAATCTTACTTTTATTCCTAAATGACTGAAACATGTAGGAAGAGAGTATACTCTTCCAGACATTTTTTTAAAAAAACAGAGGATATACCTAAAAGACTATACCCTTCTACAGGAGTGCTTTATTCGTGTTTATTGCTATTCTTCCTGTAATAGCCAGAAACAGAAACAATCTACATGTCCATCACTGATGAGTTGATAATGAAGGTGTGAAACATATATACAATGGAATTTTTCTCAGCTCTTAAAAATGAAATTATGAAATTTGCATGTAAATTGATGAAATTGGAAACAATCTTCCTGAGATAACCCAGATGCAGAAAGACAAATGTTGGATGCTAGGTTTGAAAACTTAGTCATGTAGATTTCAATTTGAAAATCCAGAGAGGTGAGGAAAAATGTGAAATGGCCATGGGGGAGGGAAATATATGCTATATGAGAGGAGACACAGAGTGCAGTGATGTAAAGGGGGAAAGGGGAAATCATAGAATAGGAAAGGTTAAATAGAGTGGGGAATCAGGGGGCAGGACAGAGGAGGAAATATGAGGAGGGATAAATAACACCTAAGTCCTTTAGAAAAAGCCATATAGAAGCTTCTTAAGGTATATACATATATAAAATATATAAAGAGATTAAAAGGAGTTACCTTATAACAAGGGGAGATTGTCCCTACTAGACACCATAGTCTAGCAAAGTAAAAGCCCAGTGTCAGGAATGGACTACCTCTCTTGAAGCTGTTGACCAGGGATTCCAAAGACCCACAAACAATATTGGTCATTGCCCTTACATTTGGCTACCCACCATAACTTCATGGTAAGACCCTATTACTGAAGACACTACACACATGAGTTGTAGAAGAAGCAAGGATAAATCAAACTGGTGCTGACTTCAAGGCTTCATCTCTACTGGCTAACTTTCTTTTTTAAGGTGCTATGCAAGTTACCTGAAGAGTATATTCATCAGCAGCCTTATCCAGCTGTGAATCCTGGAACATATAACAACAACTGGTCTGAAAATGTATATCCATGGGTGTAACAGTGGCATAAATTAACTACTTTCTAATTGTATTTAATGTTCATTTCATTAGATGAAATCCATACCTAACACTGATATCTCAGGTACCTGAGCATAGACAAGTAACAGGGCATAGGGGAGAGCCCGATAACTTGTTGTCTACTGAATCGTTATAGTATTAAAATGACTCCTAATGATTTATTGTTATATCCATAGATTAATGCATCTTTCAGCTCTCACCAGAGAGTTTTCCTTATATAGTGGAGCATGATTAACACAGGGACTCACAATTGGCCAATGTGTAGAGAATGCAAGGATTCAGAGTACTTATTCCTGAAAAGGAAATCTATATCACATTTCTGTCTTCCAAAGCTCAGGGATCATTGCAGAAAAGGTACAGAAAGAATGTAGGAGCCAGAGGTAGTGGATGACCACAAGGAGTCAATGTTTTTCAGAAACTGGTCAGTTACTCATATGAATGCGCAGAAATGTTGACAGCATGCACAAGTGCCATGTGACTTCAAACTAAAAAAAAATCTCAGCATAGACATGGAGACATGGTAAGAAATCCCAACCCAACCTAAGGAACTTTTGGCAACCAACGGCTGTTTGGATGGGAAAAGACAGTCTCTTTCAAGGATGTGACTATTAGTAGGTTAACCAGACTCGAGTGGATGGACCAACTTTGAAGAACATTTGGGGACACAAATTATATCCGATTGGCCTTATTATCTATTGTATTATATTACACTGATTTGGGCAGGAGGGGAAGTAAGGAGCATGAGGATGGGGGAAAGGACCTTAAATACCTTCAAATCATCTTGTGTGAAAATCTCAAAACTTCAATTAAAAGTAAAAGAAATACAGTCAAAGTCATATGCTGTTCAGTACATATGTACAGAGATAGATACATGTAGAGAAACACACCGGAGATAAAGAAATAAAGAGAGAGAGGCAAGTTCAGGATGGAAATGAATTGCTGAGAAGGAAAAGATCAAACACTGAGGCTTCTAATAATTTTAAAGTTTCATTTCCTTTATTGTATGTCTTCTAATGCCTGATATATTATTATAATTCAAACACTTCAATATCCATTACCCATTTATATGGATATTAGTCTAGCCATATATTACAGATACACATCAGTAGCTGGAATTATATTCATTCTAGCATAATTCCTCTATGGGAAAGTCACACAGTAAGAAAATTGGTCAACTGAAATAATAAAACAAATTTAACATTTTTCTCTTAATACTGGAGGCCAAGTTTCATTTTTATCTGCTTTTAAAAAATCATTATTAGTGATAATCAGCCAAATGCACACAACAGTAGATTCTTATCATGTGTTCAGGCAGAAACACAAAAGGAATATCAGTGCATCAAGTAGTCTGTTCTCACCACAGACTGCAAGTCACAAAAATCACCGCCTGCTTTCTGATTGGAAGGTTTGGCTGTTTGCTGTTTAAAAAGTCGTTAGGGGCTAGGGATGACTCATCAGGAAAAGCACAGACTGCTCTTGCAGAGGATCTGAGTTGGGTTCCCAGCACCCACAAGGAGGCTAACAACTTTCTAGTTTCAGGGGATTCATTGCACTCTTCTGATCTTTGTGGGCATTGCAGGACATGATTGCACTTATATACTGGCAAGACATTCATACACATAAAATAAAAAATAAAAATAAAAAAGTTAAGAAAATTAAAAGTTCTCATTAACTCAGTTAAAATAATCCTATTGTTAGCACTCCTCTCTGAATATAAGAATTTATTCTGAAAAAAAGTAAGACAGATAATGCACGTTGAAATGTTTCATTAAGGCATTATTAAAAATAGTATATGGACATGCCTTGCAGCACAAACCTTTGCAGCACACACCTTTAACCCCAGCATTCAGGAGGCAGAGGTAGGTGGATCTCTGTGAGACTGAGACAAGATTGCCACATAGGAAGTTCCAGACCAGTTGAGTCTACAGGGAGATCCTGTCTGAAAAAAACAAAACAAAACAAAAATAGTTTATATAAAAATGTTACTTTTCTCCAAATGAAGGTAGACAAGTGCATAGTTAAGCACAACATGAGGACTAGTAGAAGTGAAGATACTGTGCTTTCTTACACACGGATGCCTAATGTGAAGTTTATGGTTTGTTTATGATTAGGATTTCCATATCTGTATGCAATACATGGTCCTATTTATTTTAGGATTACAATATGCCTCCCCAATATACCATAACTCATTATTGACTAACATTTAAGGTTCTTTAAATAATACAAAATCCCTTTCAGCCAACACTTAGATTTATCCTAGAAGTCTATATGATAACTAATTCTTAGATTAAAATTCAGAACAAACTTGTGTTCTATAAGCCTTTAATTATTTTTCCTTCTTTAATATGTTCCATCGACTTGATAATTATAAATTAAAATCCCTAAATGCATTTGATGATTGCTGATTTGTATCATTGAAAAATTATATTCTGTTCGATGTGCTAATCTCTGATAACACCATGATTATAATGAGAACAATCTCTACTGCAGGATTTCATACTGTATTGAGAGCAGTATGGTCCACAAATAAGCTAGCTCTCTCATCCCTGAGAGAGCACCATGGTGTGTGAGGAGGCCAGGTTCATGCAGACATCTTGCTCAGTTTAGAGAATTAATGACAGACTTTCTGAAGGAGAGTCAGGATAGCAAGAATGAATAGCAGTCAGTTTCAGAGTTAAGGATAGGCAGGGTGGGGTGCGGAGTGATGCTCTATGCAATAAATGAAACTTATACATTGCTTTTGAGCTGGGAGAAAGCATTTCTGACTGAAGTGGGCCCATTAGGTTAACACTTCAGTCTTGTACAGTAGCTAAATTTATACACACATTAAATAAGATACATAACAAACCATCAATTTACTCATTTCTTTATTCAAAGGGATGCAAAATTTTTATTGTAGAACACTCACTGTTGTGTCATCCCATAGTTGTTGGGATTTTATTGAGGATTCAGATAAATTTAAGGTGTTAATAAGCTGGTATACACGCAGAATTACATTATTCTTACGTTTATTGAGATATATTCAACATTAATAGTTTAGCTGGAAGTGTCCTGCTAAAGTTCATGTGATGCAACCTACTCCTTATGGTGCTGTTGTTGTCAAGATGTGGAGTTTTAGGAGGACAAAAGGCTATTAAGGTAGATAAGGAGGAGGATTAATATCCTTGTGAAAGAGGACTGAGCCTTATTTTGGCCCTCTGACTTGCACTATGTAGATTAAAAGTCATAATCCATAAGACATAGAATTAGCCCACTTCAAACCCTGGGTGAAATGGTTTTGACCATCGATCTTTTAGCTTCTAGAACTGTGCGCAGTAAAATTTCACTACTTATAAACTAACCAGTGCCCAAGATTTTGTTAAAGCTGCCTAAAGAGACTAAGACATCAATTACCCTGTAAATTCTTTGAAGATGTTTTTCATTTCTACCTCAGCCCCAACTTCCGGGATAGTGCTTTGGGAATAGGCTACACTTGGTAAATATGCTTACTGAGTCAAAAACATTAAGACTTTAATTAAGAACATATTAACCATAATGGATCCTTTATAGTTTTATTAGTAATTATAAATTATCTTTCTAATGCAATGCATCTGTTTATAATAGGTGAAATATAATATGTTGTTGAATAGAAATATTTCTAAGTATAGAAGTATCGGGGGCTGGAGAGATGGCTCAGCAGTTAAGAGCATTGACTGCTCTTGTAGAGGACCCAGGTTTGATTCCCAGCACCCACATGGAGGTTAATAATTGTCCATAACTCCAGTTCCAGGGGAATCCAACACCCTCTTCTGACCTCCACGGGTATTGCACGACATGGGTGTACTCACATACATGTAAACAATACACTCATACACATAAAATAAAAATTTTTAAATATATTTTTAAAAAGTATTTATGCATTTCTAGTACAACTATACAGATATTAATAGTGAGGTTTTATATGGCATTATGTGGTTTTTGCACTAATTACTCACTACTAAGTTTTGTTAATGAAGCTATATAACTATGTAATGCATTTTTTACATAAATGTTTATTTCTTACTACTTAACTTTTATTGAATTTCATATAACTAAATAAATCTGAATAGTGCAAAATAATTTATTTAATAAATGTTAGGTTCTAGTTAATAGAAACTGAATACTCATTAGATTTGTACACACATAGATAGATACACCCACAAATTAAGGATGAGGAAATGTAGGTTTTTCTGACTTAAGGATTTTTTACTAACAATGAAAGCAGCACTGTTAAAGGATATTCAGATTTTATAATCCTCAGAAGCAATGGAAACCTGCAATATTAATATTTCAAAATCTCTTTATTCATTTATTTCATTTTTTCCTATGTATTACTAGCAAAATCTTTCTTTGTAGAGTTGCACTTTACAAATGGGCAGTAACAGTTCCCAACTTACAGATAATGGACTACTATTGGACAGAGTTGAGCCAAGTACTTTTACCCTTGAGTCAACTGTGGATGTCATAAGAGGTTATAAGATTGGATCAACTTGAGCCAGAGAGAAGAAGTGGAGGAGGTGTCTGGGCAGGGAGGCAATTCCCAAATGAAGATGAGTGAGCTGGTTATGAATATAAATGGTCATTGAAAATAGTTCCCATTTGTAGTAGTAATAAAGATTATTCATTAATAACTACTGCTAAATAAAATTTCAACCAATTATTTCTATATATCTCTTTTAACATGTGGGTAAATGTTTGATATTGAATATAAAAGATTCCTATTCTCTAGTGTAGTAATTCTCTAAATTGTATTAATACACCTGTATTAAAAGACTTTTTTTTTTAAATTCCTTGGACTTTCATAACTGCTGAGTCACTTTTAAAATGTGTATTTGAAGACATTCGGGGAGGAGTAAAAAGGGAAACCTAGATATTTTATCAATGTATATAAAGAACCATGCAAAAAGAGGTATAGCCTGGACTCTTTTAAATAGTCAAATCTGACACAACTGATGCCACCAGTCACTTCTAAGAGGAAATCCAGAGAGTTTTTAATAATTCACTATCTCATGGGGAGACTTGACCGAAGCAATTTATAGAAGGAAGAGTTTATTTTAGCTTACTGTTCCAGGGGAATTACAGTCCTCATGGCAGGGAGGCATGGTGGCTGGAAGTGCCTGGAGGTGGCTGGAGCAGGAGCAGCAGAAGCTAAGCTCTCACATCACACAGGCACAGGAAGCAAGAGAGAGACTGGAGATCTGGCAAGGCTTAAGAATTCCCTAAGCCCACCTCCAGTGACGTGTCTCCTCCTGGATAGCCACACTTTCTAAACCCTCCCAAAACAGTGCCACCATGTGGGGACAAAAAGTCCAAATACTGGGAGCCTATGGGGAACATTTTCATTCAAACCATCACAACTGGTTAAAATGAGAATTAAGCTGATTAAATCAACTTGAGAATTCCAGGTTGATGAACATTCATATTTTCTAATGTAAATTAATAAACAGACATTTAGTGTTTACTATAGCCTTTTCTCAATATAATAAATGGGCAAGTATCTGTGTAGATCCCACAGACTCTTGGTGTGCTAACCAAAATAAGTTTCTGATCCTGAAAGACTGAGAGACAGGACAAGTTTGCCAATGGAGAGGGAATGCTTGGCAACCTGGGTTGTGGGCCTGAAAAACTCTAAGAGAAAATACTTCCCCCCTGTTTCATTGTGTACAATTTTCAACAGATGTACTTAATTTGTTTTGGTAGCTGCTCTATAAACATAGAAAGTAAATAATTATTGAAAACCTACATAAAACAATAGATCATTCCTCACACCATCTTTTCTTTTGTAAGTGATTTCTAAGGGAAAACATTTTCATTGCTTTTTAGGAACTACTAATGTCTTATAGTGTCAGCATTGGACCCTTGATTATATTTCATCTTGGGCTTAATGTACAAATTCTGTTGTCTGAGAACATATATTTATGCCAAGTTAAGTTTGTACACATGCCTACTTACCTATATAATGGAATGCTTATGCCACCAATGGGTTTCAAATTGTGTAACTTTGAACTAAAATTTTGCAGATCCCCAAAGCGATTCTAAACAGGATCAGGCCAAGCTTATGTAATGAAACAAATAATCTTAATTTCATTTTATCTTTTTATTTCCACTTTGTATGAAGTGATTCTTAGCAAAGTTACAGAAAGCAGTACTGACAGCGATTTCATTGTTCTGTTATCAGCCATGAAAAAGGAAATAGAAGCCAGTCATTGATCATTAAATCTTTTATAATCCACTAAAGCATCAAATATGATTCCTCCAGGTCTATTAAACTTTTGTATTTAAGTTTCTGTTAATAAAACACAACTCTCAGTCACAGAGCAATTTGTAACTAGTACCCAGCACTAGACTAGAGTTTTAAATAACATTTAGCATTTTTATGAATGCTGTGCTTGGCTTTACTTTCAGTCGGTGGCTTCGTGGTGTTGCACTGGTTGCATTGTGCAGCTCTCCACTGTAATGTGTTTTCAGAAGAAGCCAATAAGGTAACTATATTCATTAAGGAAATAGATTATTTTATATTACATAATGTGCTGAAATATAACCCTAAAGGATTCAGCAACATCCTATACATAATTGAAAGAGAAAACCTGTGCAGCGGAAGACAGAGAAGAGAGCACGGTGTCTCTTTACTGTGTTCCACTGTTTCCCCGGAATCCTTTCCAGTCTCCTTTTTTAAAAAAAGAAATTATTTTTTAAATTAGCATAGAAATAGGTTTCATTACATCATCTTCACACGTAGTTTGTTCTTATCATCCCCTCACTACTTATCACTCCTGTCTGCCTCCTCCTCATGTGGGTCCCCTCCCTCCAATACTGCCATCATTCTGTTTTCATGTAACATGTATTCCATTACCTCTCTTTCTTTCTATCCTCATAACTTCCCTTCCTTTTAAGTCTTATTCTCTCTTCATATTCCTTTTCATACTTTTATGACCTAAACACACATACACACACAAATATTAAAATCTAGGTTCCATAGATTAAGCATTGTGTTTGTCTTTCAGAGTCTGGCTTAGTTTGCTTAATGAAATGATTTCCAGCTACATCAATTTTCCTGCAAATGTAATGATTTCATTTTTCTTTAAGATTGAATAATATTCCACTGTGTCTTTCATTTTCATTATCCATTCACCTGTTGATAGATATCAAGGCTTGTCCTTTACTTAACTATTGCAAATGGTGTATCAATAAACAATGGTGGCATAGATATCCCCATGTTATGAACTAGAGTCCTGTGGGTAAATAGCCAGTAGTGATAGAGCTTCTTAGTCCAGGTGACTTTCTACATTTTCTTTCTTCCTAAATAAAATTTAAATGTATTGTCTTAAAGTTTGTATTCCCTACTTCTCCTTACTCTTGAAAACCACCATATATTTTATGATTTTGTAAACTATTATTGTTATTCAAAATTTAGTACATGTATTCATTAGATCAATAACAAGTAAATTATAGTATTAAATATTTTGTTGTATGGAGAATTTATAATTTCCCACAACTTTAGTGAGGAGCATCTGCAAACTATAATTTCCTAATCATAAAAGTGACATAAATGATCATGTTGTATGAAACACATTTTGAAATAAGACAAGAGTAATGTGTAAAATATTAATAAGTAATCCATAGAAGAAGGGCCTTTTTTATCATTTGACTCATGTTCCACAGTCAGGATCTATAGATACTAGTTATTTGAACAAATGTTTATTAATTAGATGAATGAACTCACATAGACTTAATTATGAATATGTGATTGCTGGTCAGCTGTTCTTCTTAGGTAATATAAACTATGGTTGCCCAATTGTTTTAGGTTCTTTTTCTGTTACTGCAATAATCACCCTGACAAAAGTGACTTAAAAGAGAAGAGTTTATATGGCTCACAATTTCAGGTTACACACCATCCTTGCAGGGAAGGCACCTTAGTAAGCTCTATCGACAGCTTTTCCAGCCAAAATTCCAAAAATCTCCAACTTCTTACAAAACAGTCCAAGGCACAAATCCCACATGGTCAGGACTGTCACAAGAATGCCTAATTGATGATATCAATTTCTGTTCTAGTTTGTTTCTCTGTTACTGTGATAAAACTGTGACCCAAAGCAAATTGGGCTTGAAAAGGTTTATTTCATCCTACAGTTGAAGGCAAAAACTGAAGCAGGAAGTTAGAGGGTGGAAGAAGGTGGCTAACTGGCTTGCTTCCCCTGGATTGCTCAGTGACCTTTATTATACAGCCAGGCCTACCTGCCCAAGGATGGCATTTTCTACAATGGGCTGGGCCCAACTGCATTAATTAGCAATCAAGAAAATGCCCCACTGACATGCCCACAGGCAGTCCGATAGAAGAAATTGCTCAACTGAGTTGCCTTTTCCCAGGTATGTTTAGGTTTGTGTCAAATGGACAAAAAAAAAATATGACAGAGAGGCTGTAAAGTTAACAAACTGACACAATGTTGAAACTTAAATGATGTAGACTACTACACAGAGGTCAAGAAAACAAAAAACAAGTAGAAAAGCCTTTGCTCTCTTTTGCATTAAAATCTTCTCTATGCCCATAGGTCGCCATCGCTTTCTGCCTCCACCGGCTCCACCTCAGCTCCTTCCCTTCCTCCCTCTGCGGTGCATGAGGCACTTCCAGATCCTGTGAAGCTGTTGCATATACTTATACAAAGGGCACTGAATCTTCCTGAACCTAACAGACTGATCAGGTATTCTCAGTGTGAGAAATTTCTCTCATATTTATAATATAGTTGTTATTCTAAAAATTAAAATGTAATTGTTATGATATAATTTATTCAGAACGAAAGATTCCTGACTTCCTGCTTTCTTTTGCAACTATTTTTAAAAGGTTTTACCCAGAGGATAGTCAGTTAATTTAATAAATTTGGAGTTTTTATTTTGTCATGTAGGAAAAAATCAAATGTTAATTAAACGACTGATAAGTTTGGAATATATGGCACTTCAGTTTTCCTTATTATTCCTTGTCTCGTTCTGTTAGACATTAAGAAGACTACCCCAAATGGCCTTCATTCAGAACAGACAGCATTTTAGAAACAAACATGGAAAAATAAAATGAATTCAATAAAATCTCTCACAGTGGCCATCAAGAAACACGTAAGTTCTGAATCTTAAGATTTTAGTGGAAAAGACTTTCCTCAGAAATTTACTTTCTACATCATGTACTAAAATGAAATATGCAAATGACCCCACTATGAATGAGAGCCAGTCATGCCATAATGTTTCTAGATTCATTTATACACAACCTGGACAGTAATATTGCTGGAACTGGTGAACAGGCACCTCTGTTTTTCCTACACACTTGCAGTACATCTCACCAATTAACACGTGCATCACTATGGAAAAGGTGATTGCTTCTCTCCTTCTTATGTCACTCTCTTTGGCTGCTTTACATGTCTGCCTTTTCTTTTAGTGAGCATCTCCTTTTCCTAAACGACTTTTCATTATTATATAGTCTAAGGTACACCAAGTAAATTAGGAAAATTGATGAAATTAGCAAAGGTTAGTATTTTGTTCACCAATATAACTTGCTACCAGAAGTTAACTGGAGATGAAATTAATGCCTTGTCCTCCAGATGACTCTGGGAGGACATGCATGTCTTTTGCTGCTTATGAAACCGATGGAAGCAACTTATGGAAGAAATAATTTATTTTGGTTTATAATTCCAGGGGGATCTTCCACAGTGCAGGTGGAGACACAGCAGCAGGAAACAGGAGCAATGCTGAGAGATCACTTCTTCACAAACAGGAAGCAGAGGCAATAAACAGGAAGCCGGCAAGATTATAAACTTCCCAAAACTCGCTCACAATGAAGTACTTCCTTCCGCAAGCCTCATGTCCGAAAGATGCTGTAACTTCCTGGAACACCACCAGCTAGGGATCAAATGTTCAAACACCTAGATGATATTTCTCATTCAACCCACCAAAATAAGTAACAATATTTCTAGTTATTTCAAAGTTTCCAATGCATTTCACATCCAGTATATGTAATGGGCTCTCAGTATGATGGTAGATAAAGGGGATATTGGTATTATTCCTCCATTATAAATGAAAAAACTTAGGTCATAGTTATTAATTGATCAAGACTTTCCTTTGGGCTCAAGTTAGGTAAAGTGGTAGTTTGTGCTATTCTGACATGTTCTTTCATTACTAAAATACTTCATTATTCTAAGAAAAATAATACCAGAACAATTTAGGAGGGGACCTAGATTATGGATCACGTATGCCAATTTTTAATTGATCTACATGATACTAAATGCATGCCAAAAGAATATTAGATGACTATATAGCAAGGCAACTGAAAAGTTCAAATTAAACATACCAATCTTGTGATAACTAAAAATGTTCTATTTGAAGTGAAAAAATTTAGCCATATTTTAATTGTTAAGATTTGGATGATTGTTCTTTATTCCGTTTTTAAAATGCATACATTTGCTAGTGTTTTGAATTTCAAAAATGTGATAATTGAAGTATATGTTATTTTCCTTAATTATTCAATTGAAATCACTTATAAATATTTTCTATAGGATGAAAGCTTTTATTTTTAAACTAAGCTGTGTAGCTGCAAAGTCTCATAGAGAAATATCTGTGATACCACACAAGGTGATTAAACAGCTTATGAATTAAGCTCTATAGAAGCAAATTCCTTTGTAAGTAATTTGTATTGTATGCTAAACTTGTATCCAACTAGAACAGCAAATTAAAACATTAATCACATGTGTAAAATTTAGGGCCTTGTGCATACAGAAAAAATATTAAGGAAATACATTTTCTTGTATTGCTGAAATAAATATTCCTCATACGGAAGCCAGTCTAATCCTTCTCATTACAGTGTGGATGATGATGAACATTAAGCCCGTATAACATTTCTTCCTGAATTAGTCTATAGCTCATTTTAGTAGGTCACACATATTTCCAAACCCAAAATGGCCATGTTCAGTCAGAATTTCTGTCCCCTTTCCCTGGCAGCTCAAGGTTTACATCACTGCTAGGTAACCACTGTGATTATTCCATATCACATGCTGATGAGATGGCAAAACAGTTACAAGCTTTCTTTCCTGTATTAAGCAGGTTGCAAGCCATGGAAAACTAACTTCCCCTGAAATTATTAAGCATTCCAGGACTCCATAGCGGCACCTACAACACAGGCACCCTGCCAAGACACCAGCCCCGATTCTCGAGCACATTTTAATCCAGCTGTTCCTTACGAAATATCTAGCATGCTTTGATTTCCTGCTTGACATAATTAGAATTTAGAGGAGATCATCTTATATAAGATATGATATGTTAAATTTTATTGACTGCAATGGGGCTTTTGTTAGTCTGTATGTTTTTTTTTTATTCTTATAACTAGATATTAAACTCTGTGTGCAATATCCGTGCATTTCTGACACTAGCAAACTGAAACTTTATGTGGAAGAGGATCGTAAATAGAAACAAACAAACAAACAAACCACCAAACACATTTCCAATTGCCATTTTACAAACAAGCAAGGAATGTCCATTCAAGTTCTACAAACCCTGCTATTTCCCCGAGAGTGCACTTTAGAGACGTTAGAGTATATGAGGTTTTTGTCACAGAAAAAATGTCAAAACCCAGATTTTATTCTACAAACAACTTTAAGCAAAAATACCATAATCCTTAAAGTTCCTTACAGACTGAAAAATAAGGAAAAGTAGAGTAAAATATTAGTGCTTATACTGAGTGCTATAGGCTCTATGCTATGTTACCCGACTATTTCATAAAATAAAGACCGATGCTTTGCTTCCCAGCACCTGCGTTTCAAAACATATGCCATTTCTTTAAATTATCTACTGGTCCTCCAGAGAAGACAGTATTACACAAAGATTTTATGATTTGGTGGTACATAAAATATAATCATGATTTAAACAGTCATTGAATTTATGGCTTTTTTCAATTCAGAGAAATTTCAAAGCATTAGATTGTCATCAGTTTCTAATCCATTCACTTCCTTGAAATTTTGTTATCTGTTTTGATATAAAAACAGCAAAAATGACAACAAATCTTAAAAGAAATTGTCCCCTAAGAGAAACTGTCTTTAAAACTCTAATAGACTTAAAATATTATAAGCCTAATTTTGAAGATAAAAAGAAATACATAGAACATGACTAATTTACATTACACACTAACACAACTCATTACCTTTTCACAGACAGATTTAATGACTGAAGCAGAAATATTATCTTTCAGAATAACAACGAAGTCAATGACCTGATTTCAGCAGGGGGTAAATACTCACTTTGCACGTCTGTAGTTACTTAGGGATTTTATGCTTATACACTATAGTATGGCCAGTTTTTCTTACAAATGTTCAATAGTTAATTTAGGTTTCGTTAAATGCTTTCAATAGTTATGGAGTCTACCTGTGTTGTATATGTGGGACAGCAAAGCGGTTTATGTTATTGAATATCTCCGCATCTGGAATTGATATTTCTTAAGATTATGTACTTTCAGACTATTCCTCACTAAAAAAGGATTATTTTAGACACCATGATGCCACTATCTGTATTTCTATTCCAACATATATTCCTATAATTTCATTAATCTTTAATTAATATAAGATTGTGTAGTTTTTAATGTACATTCTGTAATTTACTGGGTAATAAGCATTATGTGAGATTACTTCATAAAACAGAACATATAGCCAAATGGAGATGGAAGAGAAAACAAGGGTGTGCTGGGACACACAGCAAACAGCAGCTACAGTTTGGGAAACATATACCAAAATTATATTCCAGAATAAAGCAGACTATGAAGGCAAATCCCTTTGAAGCACATACTACCACCTCTCTGAAAGGGACATAATAGATTCATATTCTAATATGTACTTAAAGGCTACATGAAGGTCCCTCAGAAATAAACATGCTTAATTTCTGTGGGCACAAGGAGCTCCCCCTTCAAGAAAGTGTATATTACCTAGCTATAGAAACTATGTCCAGCTCTCTGCTCCAACCTTCAGCTCTGGGTCAGCTCTCATCTGATGTCTGCACCAGAGGCTTCACTATTTTGACCCAGTGTACAACTGTGATAAGCAATCCTTGTTTCCCTACACAGCCCCAGGTTTGCTGATGCTTGTGTGATCACTCAGGACACGCACTTTTTTTCCCTATTAGTAGGTCTCGCTCCTTCCCCTTCCCTTCAGAAGCACTGACAAACCAAATGCTGCCTCAGCATCTGATTCTAAAGAACTAGACCTAAAAGAACTACCCTTGAAAACCTCATTTGACCATATGACTCATCCTCCGCAACACACTGGGGAAAGCGGAAACAAAAATTTGGAGACACAGTTACTTCATCAATAATAAGGAACAAGGTGCACTGATTCCAACCTGAAAATAATTTAATTCTTTACTTCTGAATCTCTCAGAGTATTTTTCTTTCCTTGATCTCTCATTTAGTCTTTATGATTTCACTGTAAGTATTAGGAATTTCTTTTTCTTGAGTTAAACTAGAGTTCTGGCATGCTTTAATCCTTGCATATTATACTACATTTTCGGTTACTTTTAGGGCATAGAATGTAAGATCAGATGGTTCCTCCTTTGGGACTGCCTGAGCACAGCAGCACTTAACACATTTCTAAGAACATAACATATTCATCCTTAGTATTCATCAGAGAAAAAACTTAACAACTTAACAGTGACCAAAAATATTACTAATATATATTCATCTCCACTAAAGCTGTTTTGCATGCTTGCATTACTGAGAGTAATTAGTCACATTTTATGTCTCTCAAATGTACTGTAGTGCTAGAGCAAACAATTTGCTGCTTTGATGATTAATTCTTGTTATTAACTTAACATTTTAGGTTAAAATATTTTTATTTAAATTTTAAAAAGTATAACTTCTTAACATTCATTTTTCATGGAGACAAATGATTATCATAAAAAATGGAGCATTTTATC
>NW_008343387.1:3274531-3293664 GCF_000622305.1 Nannospalax galili | reverse complement strand
CATATATATATTAGATTTAAAATATGGTTGGGTTCAGGGTTTAAAATCAGATTAATGACCATTGTTTTGATTTTTGTAGTTCTAAGGTTCATTACTCATGTACGAGATGATTTTCCCAATATCTAGAGTGAACCGTTTTACTAATGTATTTTGACATATACAATGGGCACTGCTACCTTTTGTTGGGTAACAATAGATGTATTCTGTATCCAAGCTGTCCCAACTGTATACACACTTATTAAGCACAACACCTTATACAGAGCACATATTTAAAGGCTGAAGCCAAAAATAAGCAAAGGAATGGAAAGAATGGCTGAAAAAGATTATCAAAATAGACCTGTGAGTTTCAGCCAAAGTACCAACAGATGTGGTAGTAAAACACTATTTTTCCGGTGTTGGTAGAATGTCAACCTCTTTTCATTTGGGGCTGTGGGTAGGGTCTCAAATATCAGGAGAGAAAAACAAGTGTTGAAGGGTTCTCCTTATACTTACCCAGTGTGGTTCTCTGTTGCTAGGTGTATGAGTAATTCAACTGCAGTAAGCTAATGAAGAAATTAAATCACTTGCCTTTTCCTATCTTTCTTAAAGAGGTTGCATTTTGTGCTGACAGTGCATAGCTGATAAAACAGCAATTTTTGAAAAGCTTGCTCATTTAGCTACTCTCAGAACCCCTGCTGACATCACTGACATTTCCCCCAAATATGCAAATACCGTAAGTCACTTTTCAAGATGCATGCATATATTTCCAAAAATGTTATTATTTTATGATCAACTGGGCATAAATGCAGAGGCACACTAGTTTGCTAGCTTCGTATGCCACACTCATGAAATTACTTTTTTTAAAAAAAAAAAAATGAGATTTGGTAGAAATCTGTCACAGTCCCTTAGATCCTTGAAGAGGAGTTATTCCTTTTATATAGAGTCGGGGTTATTTTAAAGTCTTCCTATTATATAAAAGTAAAAACGGAAGTAAAAATCTGTGAGTTCAGCAAACTTAAATACCTGGGAGACAATGGCAGTATGATTGTCAAACTCGACACGCAACTTTTGAAATACAGTACAGATGCAGTAGGTACGGAATACTAGCTTATTTAAATGTCTGTATTAAGCACAACCACTCTCTGCTAAAAATGGGGAAAAAACAAACAAGTCATATTCATCAAAGTAATTGTGTAGGTACTTTCAGTACCAAAATGCCTAGAATGAAGGATTGAACTGCTAACGGCAGCAGTGACAGCCATGAATCATGGTAGGCTACTCCGGGGCCTTTACCACCATAAAACAAAAGATGCAGATGAAAAATGCTGCAATTAAGTGATTTGATTTCTGCCCCCTTTTTCCTACTGCATTCGTGCATGGCTGCACAGCAAAGATTGATGGGAAAAATTACTCTACGTGATCTCTGACAGAGCCTTGGAACAATTCTATAAGGGGGAAACATACAAATCAAACTGGCTTTCTTGTATTCAAACAAAATAATACATATAAAGCAAATACTTTAGCCTATATCCAAAGCACCAAAAATTTGCATGCACACATAAATTGTTAAGAAATGCTCTGCTATCAAAACCAAACTCATGGATTTTCCAGCTAGTTGGGTTATACTGATATTTGTTTAAATAAATATTCAGTCAGTACAACGAGTGGCATCCTCAATATGTCTGTGTTCAGAGAGCAAATTACAGATACAAATTTGTAGAGGTAAAACATTCTTATCTTCTATATCAATAAATTATTAATGAAAATACACACAAAATAAAATAATAGAAAATTTTACTGTGGATTCAACTCCCCTGTCATTAACGTCATTTAGAGGAACATTTTTAATGGCTATTCACAACTCAGTTGGGTCCCTATGTACAAAAGAGTCAGAAGTGAATACCCAGGAATTTTATTGTGGTGGGAGTGCATGTTTAAAAGATGTTAAATTTGCAACTTGTACTGAATAAAATAAACAATTCAGCTAATATGAAGAGAAGATAATTCCTATTGTCAGAGGCTACAGGGAAATGATGTGGTTTCACTTCCCAAGGAGAGGTCACTTGGTCAGTTGGCTGTAGGAAATAAACAGCTAATCTAGCTTGAATCTGTACGATAGAATGCCCCTCCCCCAGAAGGAGGCACGTGTGCTCTTGTTTTCATTACCTGTCCTGAGGCTACATTTAAGGGCTAGTGGCACAGTGAACATTCTATCTGTAAGAGCATACAGGACTGCCTCAGATATCTCTAAATAATAAGTTAACAAATAGATTTTGTACTACAACAAAAATTTCAATAGTAATACTGATTTCTGCCTGATCAGAAATCTTACAAAAATGAATCCTACTGAAATTAGTATTTTTCTATGACTTCTCATGGCGTTTCTGCCAAAATGTATTATGCCAATTATTACTACTGTTGCACTGTGTGTCACAATAGAAAACCTCAAGGTCCCATGATCTTGCTGGCGGATTATGCAATGTATGCAATGTTAATTGTAGAGAGATTTGTTAAATATGAGTATGGTTTGATGAAATGTCACAAATTTGGGAATCAGGCTTACTATTAACTATTACTAGGTGAGTTCAAATCATTGTGTGTGTAATTCAAATCTGACTGTCATAAAGTGGCTGAACTGATGTTTGGTATGATGTGAACACTGAGTTCCGTTTTCCCAGATGAAAACTTACTAAAGTGACCCTTGCTACATGTAGATATTTAATACTTATGCTTTTGTCTTCAAGTGCCTGAGAAATTCTTGTACTTTACCAATGGTCATTAAATAAGTCATGCAAATTTAGCAACTTATCAAGCTATAATGATTCTGTCTTAGGTAATCAAAGTCAATGTACTTCTAGAAAAAATATATTGAGTGAAGTTTCCTGAAAATGCAATCTTTCCTTTTTTGGGTGGATTTTAGTTTATCTACTGAGATATATAAAAAATATTTTAGCTTCTTAGTAGAATGATACTTTCTTGTTCAAAAACTGGAGCAAATAGAGTTACAAAGAAAAAAATATGTATGAAAAAAATATTGAAATTCAAAATACAAAAATAAAAATGAAAATGCTATGACTCAAAATTTGGTACAGAGATTCCTGGCAAAATAAACCGAGAGGGAAAAAAATTGTGTTATTGTGTTTCCCATTTTTATTTAGATTATAAAAGGCAGGAAGCACAATTTGTAACTCATTCTAGGTACTCTGAAGGCATCTCCTTCCCTTCCCACTTTGCATGAATCATGTTTCTTCTTTCATGAGACTTTTACTAAGAAATTAAAGAGAGCAGTGTAGAAAACTGTGTTTTAAGGGGCACTAATTATTGTATTGCTGAATACTTTAAATATTGGGATATATGGTGGTGTACATTGCCCTGATGACCTTGCCACATCTTATAAAAGGGTCCAGTAAAGTCATTAAACACTTGACCACTCATGTAGGAAGAGTTAGACTGTATTTATAGAAATAAGAAAAAAATATGTTTCTGTTATCTTAAGAACTTTACATTGCTTTTTCTATTTTATTGAATCTTTGCAGTTCTCATACAACATTACTTGATGGTATTTAAATAGCCGCCCCTCTTTATGCCTCTCCCTATCATGCCCACCCACTCTGTTATATATATAAGAAGGTCTATATCATCTAATTTGTGTCCCCAAATGTCCTTCAGTGTTTGCCCATCCACTGGAGTTTGGCAAACCTACCAAAAACCCCATCCTTGAAAGAGATTGTTTCTCCCTCTCTCAGCATTTTATAGTGCCTGTGACAGCATTTACTAAAATTTAAAATATAATACACTTGACTGCTCATCTAGGAATGTTTTTTATAATATTTTTTTCTTATTTTTATTTTATTTATATGGGTGTATTGCCTGCATGTATGTAAGTGCACCCATATCACACAATGCCTGCAGAGGTCAGAAAAGGGCACTGGATTCTCTAGAACTAGAGTTATGGTAGTTGTTAGTCCATGTGGGTGCTGGGAACTAAACTCAGGTCCAATGCTCTTAACCACTGAGCTATCTCTCAAGCACTGGATTATGATTTTAAAAAAAAGAAAAACATGTTTTTGATATCCCAAGAGCTTTAAATTTCTTTTATAGTGTCAATATAACACCTACTAAAATTGAAAATATATATTTTATGCTATTTTTACTTATTAGGGCATAAATTACATATAATTATCTGAGCATATTTAAAGTATATGACTTGATAAGAGTTGACTTATGTATATTCATGTGAGACCTCCACTATGGTAAAGTGCTGAGTACGTCCATCACACTCCAATCCCTCACTGTTTTCCACCTCTCCTGCTTTATTAACTTGTACTCTAACACTGTGTTATCTCCTCCTTGGTTTTAGCATGATTATTTTGGATTCTTCAATGGTGGTATATAAATATCAAGAGTTTCTTCCTCATCAGTGCTGAGTGGCACTCTGTTGTATAAACATACAGATTTTTTAAAAATGGCTACATATTGGGAAACATTTAGGTTGTTTCCAGTTTCTTCTAATGCAAATAATTCTACTGTAAAAATTTCTCCATTTCTCTTGATACTTTAAAGCGAATACAAAGGTACAGCCTTGGAGAAAATATTTGCTAAGCATGCAATTGATATAGGACTTATAAACAGAATTTTAAAAACTCTCAAAATGCAGCTATAATAAAACAATTCAATTATAAATGTATTGCTAACTTTCATTTATGTTGCTGAAATACCTTGACAAAAAGCAATGCAGAATGCAGAGGACAAAATGTTTACTTCAGCTCAAAATTCCAGTTCTGGCTTCACTTGGAAGCACGGAAGAAACGTTTTCTCTGAGTTGACCCTCCTCTTTGTAGACTGGGCACTGGTTTAAGTCCATCTGTTGGGGTCTCCATGGCCTCCCTGAACAAGAGGACAGGTGACCCACCACAGTTATAGGACATTTTGAGAGATGCTTCATAGTCCCCTGGAACTTAGTTGACCTTGGAGGGCTAAACCTGTCTTTTAAGTCCCTCTGACCAATTAGCATAGGCCTCAAAATATGGCCGTTAAACATCCAAGAAGGTCAGTTCCACCAGTCTGGTTCTTTTAATTACCCTGCACTATGTAGAGCTTGGAAAAAAAGCAAACATTCTCAGATAAACCTTGGCTAGACATATATTTTGTTCCTTAAACTAGTTGGCTAAACTAGTTAGAAATTTTAAGATTATGTGCATATTATTTTTGTCTCATCCTTTATATATCATAGCAAACCTATACAGACCTTCATCTCTAGCTTAGGCTTTCTCATTTTTTTCTGTTTTGGAAAATATCACCATTCCCCTATCCTTTTAACACCTTTTATATTCTCATTTTCTTTTTTAATAATTATGAGGTATAATAACATTTCCTTCCCTACTAAGTCAAAATAACTACTCCTGCACCCTTACATGACTGGGTTATTCTGTATCTTATTCATTGATTTATTTTGTGGTATATTATCTACACAATTTCTTGTAAGACATGGTCAATAGTCAAACAATATTGAAATCTTCTTACACTGTTCATCCCATATTTGTGGATCTCAAATACTGCTTGGCAAGCATCAGTGAATAAATACATACTTACTGAATGAATGTTTTTTTGGAAGATAAATTTATGTGGAAAGCAAAAGTAACTTTAACATTTCATATCATTTGGGGGGGGAGTATTTTTAATTTTATTTACCTACAAGAAAAATTAAAAGGTGAGGAAGAGATGTATAAGAACAGGAGAGGAACACTAAATTCGATGATCAAATTTTACCACAGAACAAGAGTTCTTAACTTGTCATTTTTATTAACTGGAAGGTTAGGAAGCTGTCATCTGATGGAGGAATCTTCCTGAGGAAGGACGTGAAAGCAGGAGCATCCATATTACCACCTTGTCTCCGTTCATCATCTTTACAGCAGCCACATGTAGCTCCCTCAGACACTTGGATTTTCAGTGCCTAGAAAAGTCTTGATTTTATATTACATGGCCACTAACTAGAGGAACATAGCAAGTTTCATTGATACTCTATAATCAACAAGGGTTAAATAAGGCTCTTCATTCAGGCCTTCTAACCTCCATAATAACTATTCTCTTTGCTTATATCTAAGCGCTTTCAGTGTCTTGTTAAAAGGAGAAAATGAAAGACTTATAAAAATAATAAAGTTTCACTTCTACCTTAGTGGTGATACTACTCTAGAAAGTCAGTCCTTTCCTTGTAAAACAGTGGTTAATGCAAAAGAAAAGAAAATTACTCTATTCTTCAGAAGGTTAACAAAATGGATCTAGTAGTCAATGACCTGGGTGACTGGCTGCTAGCTTGTCAAGGTAAAATCATCATGTAAAAAAAGTTGGTCAGCTTGGGCAACCCAGAGCACAGAGCCTGCAGTGAGGTGGTAAACACCCAGTAGCAACTCAGAGCAACCCAGGAATAGCCATTGAGATGGACACAGGGAGTACACAGTCTGTGTCCTCTGAGAGAAGAAATCCAATCAGTGTGCAGTTTCCAAAGAGAAATTGTGCCAGAAAAAGTGAATGAAGACAAGAAGGCTTAGTAACGGGAGCAGCAAAGATCTGCAATTGTTAAAAACAGAGACCGGAAAAGGCAGTAAGTACATTTCCCACATTTACCATAGAAAATGTGCTAATTCATTGTAGGAGGAAAGTTTAAAGGAGGAAATAGCTATGCTATTTCCTGCTGCTAGTTATGTTTAACTTGATTCGTAAATATGGCTATTAGTTTATAGATGGTGTCAGATGTTTGTCTATCACATAAACCCCTTTAAATGTGAGTTTCAGTTTATAGACGTTATCGGAAAATTGGCTGTTTCTAACAGAGCTTTGACTCCCAATCAAGTGCCATGAGGAAGGGCAGATTATTCTTGACCTGCTGACAAGTTCCCCCAGAGTGGATGGAACACAGGACAATAAGATGTAATAGTGAGAAGGGACGAGTGTGAATGAGCAAAAAGTTCTTGAAAATGAAGGTAACAAATGCCCTTTTTCATTAAGATAGGTCTGATAGGAAGTATAGTTCCAAAATAAGTATTAAAAATGATTTCACTTCAGAGTCAAAAACAACTTAGGCTCTCTGGGACATGGAGAAATCTTTCTTTCTCCTGAGTTTCTGAGTGTTTGTGGAGAAGGAAAAATAAAATCTAGGTCCTTGGAATAAGAAAACATTAGTAGATCATATATTTCAATTACTTATCGATATCTCTAAACTAACCATTAGAGTATCCACACAATCTTAGATGCATTCTCAAGCTCTTTCTCGTATACCCTGAACTAAGATTCACAAAGAAGAATCTCTTGCAATTATCTTTCACATACATTTTTTGTACATATATTCTGATTTTATCCCTCACTGAAATACCTTTTCAAAGGTAACAATGACATAAAATACACTAATTAAATTTATCTGCTTCAGTGTCTATTTAATAGAAATTCTTGAAAAATCTGATGGCTACAAATCCAAGGCGATAGAATTTACTCTGTTTCACCCACAGCTACAGAATATGATTTTTGAATTTTGAAACATAAACCAAACAAAATAAAACTTCATATTAGTTTCTACAGTTGCATACCAAATTTTTCAAATTATTTTAATTTTCAAATTTATTTTTTGGGACAATCTCACTGCTAGCCCTGACTAGCTTAGAACTTGTAATGTAGACTAGGCTGGCCTCAAGCTCACAGAGATCCACCTGCTTTTACCTCTTGAGTGCTGCAAATAAAGGCTTGCAGTGCCATGCCTGGCCTTTATTTTCAATTTTTTGGGGAGAGAAATCACACCAACTTATAGTCAATTATGTAAGTATATTCAATAGTCATTCAACAAGCATTTGTTAAAAGTTTCCTTTATGGAAGATATGTGGTCCTATCCTCAAAGCCATTAGTTCTTTGGAAAATAAGAAAAGAGCTTTCATTTCTCTATATATTCTATAAATTTCAATATAACATTTATATCCTCAACATGAATATAAATCTCAAGACAAAATTATAGTTTTGATCTTAACTTATGCTCAGAATTACTCAATACCTTATCAATACACTCTGTTGTGTAAAATTTAAGGTCTTTGTGAACTTCAAACAGATATAAAGAAAAAATACTACTATTTAATTTCATTTACTAGATTTGATTCATGTTATCAAGAATACAATATAGTGATTCCAAAACCATGTAAAGACACAGATTTAACAGTGTAATGATTTGAAGTTGAAATGATCTCCACAGGCTCTTGTGTTAAGAATTTTATCCCCTGCTTATGGAGCTATTTTGGGAGGTGGTGGAAAGGGTTAGAAAGTAAAGACTGACAAGAGGAGCAACTCACTGAAGGTGTGTTCTTGGGGAAATACCGTATCCCTGAACTTTTCCTCATATCCCTGTCAGTTCTTGGCATCATCAGTTCTTCTGCTTTTATGTAACTAACTGTACTGCATCACCACAGACCAGAAGCAGCGGAACCAGCCCACACAGGCTGACATCTCTGAAATGTAAGCCAGAATAAACCTTTAATCCTTTAAACTTCTTGTCTCATGTATTTGTTACAGGGAAAAAAAAAGAAAAGAAAAAAGAAAAAGAAAAAGAAAAAATTGGATAGTATGTAACTTACTTTGCTAAAATATACAATATTCGGCTGGCATGATGATTTAGTCAGTAGAGGGTTCTGAGTTTGATTCCTAGAATGCACATAGTGAAAGAAGAGAACCAACTCCCACAAGTTGTACTGACCTCCACGTTTGCATCATGGCATGAATGCACGCATACACATACACACACACCAGACACACACACACACACACACGACACACACACACACACACACACACACAGTGTAATGAAGTCAAATGAGTTGACTCAGCAAAAAGGTGCCTTGCTGACTGACAACCAGACTTTGATCCCTCAGACCCAAATGGTGAAAGATCACAAACTCCAGTAAATTGTCTACTCGCCTCTATTGGTGTATGCATATGGACACACAGAAAAGCAAGATAAAGACTATATTATACTATAATAACTCTTTCTGACATTTTGATGCAACTATTATTTTGTTAAGTTCACCTGTGTTAAAATCTGACATAAGTGGTTTTAGGGAAATGATACTTTATCTTCTATAATTTATTTTAAAATTTGCAATATAATCTCAAAAGTTACTACATAGGTTTTATAGTTTCAAAGTCTAAATGTGCAATAAAATTGTACATTCATCATATCTCAATCACTTGGTAGCTGTAAGTTACATATAGGCTAATCTTGTATAAGGAAATATATCTTATTAAATCTTGACTTTCAAACTAAATATAATTACATTAATTGTATATTAAACTAAAGAGAATGATACTGTATGACTCTAGACTAAGAGTAAGTCTGCAAAAAAATGTTAGAGGGTGTGATGCACACACCTGCAGCCCCAGCACTTGAAAGGTTGTAGCATACAGATTACACGTTCCAGGCCAGGCTACCTAGTAAAACCTTGTCACCATTAAAGAAAAATGAAATCATAAAATTTTCAGGGAGATGGACAGAATCTGAAAATACTACAGTGAATGGGTATTCTACAGCCAGGAAAACAAACACTTTCTGTTCTTTCTCATATGCTGATCCTAGATTCAAATATTAGATTTCTTTGTTTAAGCAGGACTGAGTATCTCGAGAAGCCAGGAAGCAACAAAGGAGTCAGGAGTGGGCGTGGGGAAGAGGACTAAAAGGGACAGACAATGAAACACATGCGCTATGAAAGAAGAGATCGACACCGAGGGTTAAACGGGTTAAACGGCCAAAAGGCAAAGGTAGACGGGAACGTCAACCAAAACTAAAGATGTATGAAAATTCATGTATGAACTTTAAAAAGTAACTTAAACAGAAGTCCATTAAAATTTTCAGTGGAGGTATGTTGTATGTATAAATAATGATGGCCCCAGAAGCCATATGTCTTCAAATCAATCCCAGAGTGACGTGTGGGATACATCCTTATGAATTATTATCCAGGAACCACAAAATGATCCCCAAACAATATAGGCTATTGCCACGGGTGACTGGTTGTCATGAGAACTAGATGCTAATGGTCTATTGCTGAATATGGCACATACTTTGTATAGAAGATATAGAGATATCAACTAGAGCTGAGCTGAAGGCTTCCTTCACATTGGCTAGTGTTCATAGTGTTGGATGGTGTGACGCAGGTGGGGAGAAGTGTCATCAGCAATGACACCCAGCTGTCCACTAGGTGTTCCACAATACTGACCTGCCAAGAAAGAAATGCTCACTGGTACAATAGTGGCATGCATTTTTCAGGGGTAACCAACTACTGCCTGATTTGTTCTAAGGCTTACTCTAAGGGATCAGGTGCTGTACTGCAAACGTGGTCAAAAGCCTATGGATAACAAGGGCACAGGTCTGCTGAGGGAATATATTGTTGTTGCTTTATTAGATGGACATGCATACTTAAAACTGCATTCTAAATATCTATGTTTATACATGTAGACTTGTGCAGCTCTTAGCTTTGGTCGAAAGACACCTCTTTTGGCAATGGGTGACAAAGTTGGGTCATAACTGGTCAAAGTTCTGAGAGTAACTGAGTGTTAAATGTGCAACATTAAACAAGGTATCTCTATCATACTCTCAAAGGCCCAGGGAACATCATGGAGGAAAGGATGTAAAGGCTCTAAAGTGTGGAGGATGGGAAAGCACATTATGAGCTGCTATCTTCTTCATAAGACATGGCTGCTGCAGTCATGCACACACAGCAGGAGGATTCTGTCTACAGAAGACCTGCTCACAAAGGAAGAGTCACGAGAGTAGGAGAGCTGCTAGTTGGGAACACGGGAGGCTACCAGCAGAAGTAGAGGGGAAGAGCAGAGCACAGTAGGTTGTGACTATGGATACCATACACTGTATACAAGTATGGTGTTATAAAAATAAAACTAATATACACAAACAAATAAAAACAACAAAACAGAAAGCCGAAGCCAAACCCAACCGCAGGGCTTAATTTTTACCACTTCCCTCCTGGAGTTTTACATATAAAATATATTTGCTTGATTTTAAAAGTATCAGTTTCCAGGGCTGGAGAGATGACTGTGACTAAGAGTGCTTACTGCTTTTCCTAGCATCCGTATCTGGCAGTTCACAACTGTCTGTAACTCTGGCTTCAGGGGATCTAATATCCTCTTTTGGGGTTTCTCTAAGATCCACTTAAATTATAACTTCTTTTTACAATGTCAGAGTTTTAAACTTTATACATTTTCTTTCCAAAAAATTTAAATCAGATTTTGCAACTTTCACATAATGTTTTGATGAGATTCAGACCCCCTCCCCTATCTGCACCCCCTTAATACATCCACCCAATTTTTTCATGTACGCTGTCATATATGTTAAGGCCTATTGAGCCATATATATATATATATATGCCAATAGAGTCAGGTACCCTTCACTGTGGGTCTATCCACGCGAGGCTGAGTATCTTAGAAGAACCAACTCTTAAAGAAGACTGCTCTCCCTCTCTCATCATTTGCCAGTAACTTCTCACCTAGGGCTGGGCTTCTTCTCTACTACCGCACTTCTATGCTGGTATTTTATCTGGCTTGAGCTTCTGTGGCACTTGTGTCAACTGTTTGGGAAACTCTTTCTTTGTGGTCATCCACCAATCTGGTTCTTAGCCTGTTTTCACCCCCACTCTTCCACCATGATCCCTAAGCCTTGGGAAACAGATCCATACAGGCATCCCATTCAGGAATAAGCATTCTGGAATCTCTTATTCTCTGCATCTTAAGATCTAAAAAAACTTAATTTTATTTTATGTGTATGAGTGTTCACCTCCATGTATGTATGTGCACCACTTGAGTGTTTTGTGCCTGCTGAGGTCAGAAAAGGGCATTGAAACCCCTGGAACTGAATGGAGTTACAGATGGTTGTGAGACATCATGTGGGTGCTAGGAACTGAACTTGAGTCCTCTGTAAGAGCAGCAAGTGCTCTTAACCACTGAGCCATCTCTCCAACCCCAAATGATGAGTTTTTAGAAAATCCTATTAGTGTACTTCATTAATGCAACTGAATAGCATTAGTAAAAGTGAACTCAAAAGTCTGTTCACGGTTTACTCTTACTACTATCTCTCCCCATGGACATTATACAGGTTAAAAATGATCATATGGAGTCATGGAGAGCTGAGCTCCTGTTTTACCTGAAATATCAGTGACCTTAGGGAAGCAGATCAACTTCTCTAAACTTCAGGATCTTTTACATCTATAAACTGAATAAAATACCAATTCTTGCTCCACAGACTTCGTGAGAAATTTAAAGCTCAAGGAATATTTGAGTTTAATAATTTTCTCTGTTTATAATATGAAACTGAAGTTACAGTTTGTAATATACTTTAAATCACCTGAAAAAAAAGTCACAAAAATAATAAAGGCAAATATTTACTGTTAATGTACTCTGGATGAATTTTAAAATTATATATGTATATATATGCAGATACATATGAATAGGTACATTTATATAGATATCTGGCATTGCACATCTACTTAAAATTCAGTTTTTATATACATTTTGGTCTTTTCTCTAGTATTTTAAAATGGCACGGTTGACAAGATCAGCATCAGATATAGATAGAATGATAATATGCAAAAGCACAGAGAATTCTCACATATATAAATGCTGTCTAGTTATTTTAAGACATTTTGTGGAAACTCCTAAAGTAGTGAGGCTAGGACAATGATGCATCAACTGAATTAATCACCATCATCACTCTTCTACAGAAAAACAAAGCAACTTCAGGATACTCAATCACCATGAACGCAAGGAGACCGGAGCTGCATACAACCGGGGCTGGGTCCTGCTCACGGGAGGCAATGTAGCTAGAAAGCTGCAGCCGCTGAAGGCTGCCCAACACGCCTCAGCATCTGAAGATGATAGGAAGGGAGGCTTCCGTTTGCTTGTTTCTTTTTCTTACATTTTTGTTTCATTAAAAAAAGGAAATGCAACTTTTCTTACAGAGCTCCAGAAAACCCTGGAACTAGACGTTGAAGCCTGCCAGTGAAGAACTTGACCTAATGGGAAATGTCAAAGTGACTCATCAGTGCCAAAGACATAGCTTTGAATCGAGGCTTTTTTTTTTCACATAATCCGTCAAATCCTAAGAAGTGAACTTGTCTAAGATATAAATTCTGGCACAAATGCAGAAGGAATTCTATAGCATCTATTTTTTGTACTCTTTTATAGATGTCGCTGAGCTAAATGCATTTCTGCCCCAAGTATTCAAAGACAAGTGAAATAACCAAATATCTTCATCAAGGCTCCGAGGGATAAGGAACAATCACCAGGTGACTTGCTTCAACAAGAACATTAAAGTAAATGCAGAGTCCGTCAAATTCAAGCATGCATTTATTCCTCTAAACAACCACAGTTTAATATTTTAGTCTCTGTTTGATTTAAAATTGTAGGATGGGAGGCTGGAGAGATGGCTCAGTGGTTATGAACACTGGTTGTTCTTGCGGAAGACCCAGGTTCGAATCCCAGCACCCACAGGGCAGCTAACAACTGTCCCTAACTCCAGTTCCAGGGGATCTGGCAGCCTCTTCTGTCCTCCGTGGGCATTGCACAAAATGGGTGCACTTACCTACATGCAGGCAATACACTCATACACTAAAAATAAAAAATAAAATAGGTTAAAAAATAAAAAACAAATAAAATTGTAGGATAGTTAAATAATAGCTATATTATTGACATATAGAAATACACAGTTACCCAATATAATTGAGACAATTTATGAGTAGAATTAGATATCTATGCATTTTCAAAATTATATGCCACATCACATTATGAAGTACTTCTCTTCTTCTCCATGAAATACCTTGTAAATGGTGTCCTACAGATCAATGGTGAGCTGACCACTACAGACCACAAACACACATAACATCACAATGTAGAATATGCTGAAGCTGCAGCTATTAGCAATTTCTCACATAGATGTGTGAAAAGAGAAAAAGAAAAATGGCTCCATGCATTTTCATTCATTCATAGAGCTTTGGGAATTAATTACTCTTCTATTGCCCAAGACTAACACTGAGGAGTAGAAAACAAACGAAGGAATATAAATCTAAGAGATGAGTCCATTATTTTATGTTTACCTTCACATGTATTTATAACATATAAACCTTTATAGTTTGTGTACAGTTCTTAGTTGTATAAAATTTAAAAGGGTATTACAAATGCATATGGCAAACTTATTTCAGTATGTAAGAATCAGGAAAAGTAAAAGCGAAAAGGTTTTTCTAGACAAATAACATGAAAATATGCTGCATATGTTCTAACCAGAGAGCATAATTTAAATTACAGAAATCAGCAACAGCAACAGCATTCTGTTTATTCTATGTGAAACAGCAGAGAGATGATCACTTAGCTGTTGTTTTGGTTTCAATTCATTTTTTAAGAAGTCTAATTAAAAATTGCATCAATACCATCAATTACGGCCTCCAAGGGACCAGAAACCCCATGTTACTCCGTGATGGAACACAATTGAGCCACACACATCCATTTACCATTCTAATACTCATTAATCCTGCCAAAAACAACTCATTATGGGACTTGAAGGAAATCATCTCATAGGCAAACACGGCACACAATCTGCCTTTACATTCCTTGCAGCAGAGTTACAGAGTGGAAACTGTTCAGCATTGCTAATCTCAGAACCTTAAACTCATGATTTCACTAATCATTGAACTACAAATGTATATCAAAAGAACTGAACTAAATTTGTCACCTCTTAAATTCAAAGCCTTATTAAACAAGTAACTTCGAATCAAGTCCTCAATAACATAAGCTGGAAAAAAAATCTGTCAGTCTAGTATTTGGTTCTCTCAGGAAGAATCCCACCCTACTGAACAGTAATAGAATTAGTATTTTCTCCATTAATGTACTAAATAAAAGTCTCAAAATATGAATTCAGGATTTACTTTCAGGTATTTTGATAGCTGTTGGAGTGGTTAGAATCAGTGTCAGTTCCTTCTCAAAGGCTTCTAGATAGGGGGAGAAAACAAATCTATCCATCATTTTAGAACAATAGCTGGTTGTCTCCCTTAGCTCCAGGTGGGCACTACAGTATTGGAGACCAAGATTTGAAGTCTTATATCTGAGCAGCACTTTCTGGTTAGGAAAAAAATCATCAATGAGAAATAATTGTTTAAATATATTTTTATATAGACTTAAGCCTAATGTCTGGGAACTCTTGAAGAAATATACTGATGACTTTGCTCTTTGGTTATACTTTCATTTTGGGTGTTTAAGACCATACAGTTGGCCCAAATAAATCAATTTATTTTTACACTTAAGATCATTTGAGGATCTGTTCTTCAGGGGTCACATGGGCTTGGAAGGAGCGCCTGAATATTTATAGCATTTTTTGTATGTGAATCTAAAAGAAATTATGAACCTCTCGTTCTTTAATCTCTGGAAAATCTATCATAGTCATTAATCAATTGAACATGTTCCAATGTCTCTATCTATACCTATTGTTTATCTCCAGATTCAGAAATGTGCTGCATCAAGTAGGAGCTTGTTGGTATGTGATGTCATTTTTAGAGGAAAAGAAGTCCTAAGATCACCTCCAGGAACACAATGAGTATAGTCAGCTATCATTATATGATGAACAATTATTACAAAGCTGAATTACTGCAGAAGGCATGTATTTAAAATGTTATCAATTCTTATGCCCTAAGACTAAAAACAAAGAAAACAACTTGTTTCAACTATGAAAACGTTTGCCTGGGCAGAGCTTACCTAGACAAGATTTTCCTAAAAATAAGCCTACAAAAAAATGTTAATAAACCAATTTCAAAACTATTTGTGTTTAATAACTTTTTGCATTATTTGAACAAAAGCAAGAAGGACAATTGTAAGAATTATTTTCTGCAATGTCCATACAAGTATTGTATAAAGTTACTGAAAAGAAATAACATGCATTATTAAGTCACCTTCTTAAAATCATAATTGTTCCCTGATAATTTCAAAGAATCATAAATCTTTTAAAAATGTTTTAAATGTATTTTTATTTTATGTTCAGGAGTGTTTTGCCTGCATCTATGTAGAGACACCCATGTGTACAGTGCTTGCAGAGACCAGAGAAGGTATCAGATCTCCTGAAACTGGAGTTATAGATGATTGGTAGCAAGAGTAGCCAGTGCTGGTATCTGTTGAGTCATCTCTCCACCACAAAGATTTTTAAAAGGAAATAATTTTTTAATTTTAATTTTTTATTTATTTAATGACCACATGATTAGAAAAAGCATTTCATTACACCTTTAACATATTCAATAACAATTTCCAGAGCAAAGATACATCTCTTTCAAAAGTGGCTGTAAAATTTTAGGTTCACAGTTGAATTAGTACAGATATATAATATTGAACTCAGTATAAACCCTGTAAGACATAAAACTGAATGAGTTTTTAACCTTTAAAAAAGATCTCCATTTCATTTTAGAATATGTTGTTCCTATTATTATGTGGACTTCTTTTTGGGTTTTTTTAGAAGAAGCCTTTCATTACAGCTTTAACATATATAGTAACACATTCCAGAGCAAGGATACATCTCTTTCAAAACTGGATGTAAATTTTTAGATTCACAGTTGAACTCAGTATAAACCTTGTAACGAATAAAATTCAATGAGTTTTTAACCCTTTAAAGAAGATCTTCATTTCATTTTAAAATATGCTGTTCCCTACATTTTTAATGCTATTAATGCTTAGATGTTTGCACATGTGTCTTTAATTTCTATGTATCTGATTGTTACTAGTCACAGTCGGTTACACTCAGATCCTTAGTGCCTGAGTAAGGATATAAAGTCATCAGGTAGACTTCACTGGTAATATTTATCACCTCTACTATTTAACATGAAGTAAACTTTTATGCTTCCTCCTCAAACATAAGTCTTTTAAAAAAATGTGTTGATTTTTTTGTGTATATCATATTAGAACATCCCACACAATCATATTCATCTATATACCCACTTCTCAAATGGCACCCTCTCATAGCATCCCCCCACCACATACACACTGGAGCCCATATACTCTGTCATCCTTGTTACTATCCACTGTGTTGTCAACACCCCCAGCCATTCCCTAGTGCTTGTCTGTCTGCTGGTTCTAGTCAGCCTATCTAGAGAGCCTTGTTTTAGAAAGATCAGCTGTTCCTCATCCTGCAGCAATCAGTTCTCAATATTCAAAAGGAGATAATTTTATACAATTGCAAGCTAACAACAAAAAAATTTTGTTGAAATTGGTTAAATGAGCACCTAGATTAGTACTAATCAGACTTTTTTCTGCAAATAAATTCTGAAAATTATATGCAGGCTAAAAGTTGAAGACATTCAGTGTGTGTGTGACGAGTTCAAAGAAACACATAAATGTTCTTCCCAGGCTATAGAATAAAAGACTTTCAAATGTCTCTGTGTTTTAGAACTCAGATTGTAAACATATTAGTTCATTTCTGGATAGTACACAAAAGTACAAAAAGTTCCACCACTTTTTGGAAATTAAAATAAGACCCTGCATTTTGTTCCTTATCAAAATAGACTGTCTCCCTTAATATGCTACAAGGGATGTAAACATTGCAAGTACTAATATAGTTTAATATGTACTTTATGTTGTGTTATAGGAATAATTCCAACTGAATAAATGATATAGATGATCAATTTTCCATCAGTGCTCATCTGCACACACACACATACACTCAAATACACACCAAACAACAGCACGCCACACATAGGTAAGAATAAAACATGAAGGATGGAAGGAAAGTTCATCTGTGCCTTTAAACACTGGGAACAAAAGTCTTTGGCTGAGAGCTGGCTTCACAAGGAAGCAGAACAGCCAGCCTGCCACCTGATTTATGCTCAATGTAAACCTGACACAGTAAATGCACGGGTTTTAGAGACATTGTTGGGGGTCATTTCATAAATGCTCATCATTGGAAATGCCTATTTAAGATTAATGTATAATTTCATTATAGGAGAAAATTTGTAAGCCATTTCTGCCCTTCAGTTCTCTTATTCAAGAAGTTGCATCTATATTTTTCCTAACTGCAGATTCCTTTCATAATCAAGAAAACTGCCTAAAAGACATCAATAATCATCAGTATTGCTGCAAAATGTATCTGAAAATAGGTTACAAAGTAACAGTAAAGAGACTGAGATTTCTTTTGACCATGATATGATGAATCTATTGCATTGACATATGGCATAGCACTTTTCAGAATTTTATTACCAGTTCCAGATTTGTTATGACTTAATTCAGGTATTTCTAGTCACTTTTCTAATTTCAAGCAATTTACTTTAAAATCCAATCTTTACATTCCAGGTTTTACATTTTCTTCCTCATTGGAACCACAAACTGCCAAAAGCAAGATTATGGTTATCTATATCTCAGTATGACCCATATCTCAGTACAGTCCTCAACAGCTTAATGCTGAAACAGTGATACCCTAAAGACTAATATTTCTTTGTATTGTTCTTAACTCATCTAGTAGCCTCATGACATGGTATCTCTAGCTTGTGCCCATAAGTCATGTAGAAAAAGTGACATAAAAATGTATGTGTCAAAGTATAAATTGTTCATGAACAGAAGTGTGGAAGGTAAAATATAAAAATTTAAATTACCATATATAAAGGTTTAACTTATTAGAAGAAAGAAATTATCTTGTCTTCTTTCTGGAATGCTTCAAGAACATCACAGCAAAATGTTTTAACTTTAGACAACATCACAGTAATGCCAGGTTTGTCACTGTCTCTGAAAAAGTTTAGGCATAGTGTTCAAATAAAAATAACCCTAGACATGGACTCTGACCTTGGATTAACAGGTTTTATGACATGAAAGATCAGAGGATGATTATAAAATGATGAAAAAATAGAAATTTGTAAGATTCCTGGAGACAAGTCATTTTTTGGATACAAGATGCAGACATAGTTACAAACAATTTCTGAATTCTAGAGAATGCAAATATATAGTGATTCAAATGGTTTATCCCAAACTAAGAATATTGGGCTGGGGATACAGTTCTGTGGTCAAGTGCTTGCTTAGTATTTGTAAAGCCCTGGTTTCTGTCTCTATAACCAAAGAACAAATTTTAACAAAACTAGGAATCTTAAATAATTTTCAAATTTGAT
>NW_008343387.1:3271155-3274366 GCF_000622305.1 Nannospalax galili | reverse complement strand
ATTAAATTTAAAAGGGGGCAAAATAACATTTGAGCCAAGTAAGTATGTGTGGCTTGAGTATTGATTCTTTTACTTAGTCAAATAAAACAATAACAATGTAAGGCCAATTTGAAGGAACTGTAATTTGAATATTCCTTTTCATGGTATCTCTAAACAAGTGTTAATGAAAGCATATGAAGTCCAAGAGTAATTGCTTCTTGGCTTGAAAGGACATAGAAACAGCATTCCCAGAGGCTCTTACAAGGTTACTGTGTTGAAAAACTTCATGGAAGTCTGGAGAGATGGCTCAGCTATGAGAGCACTGGCTGCTCTTCCACAGGACCCAAGTTCAGTTCCCAGCACTTATCTGTAACTCCAGGTCTAAGGAATTCCACACTCTCCTGGCCTCGGTGGACATTGCATGCACTTATAAACATGCAGGAAAAACACTCATACACTTAAAAATAAATTTAATACTTTTCAAAAAGAAGAGATTTCATATTTTCAGATAAGGAAATACGGCAGACACTTTGTGCCTTTTTTCAAATGTAGTGATTCCTTGGTAATATATTTGAGGTACCTTAGTAGTAAGTCACTAGTAGATTGAGTCTAATCTTTACTAACTGGATCTCTGAGCATGTCTCTGTACCAAAGACTTCAATTCTTTAACTTGAACCATCAAGAAAACTTAGTGAGAGAGTGCATAGTAATTCTGCTCTCTCTACAGTTATCATAGAGATGGATATGTTCTCCCTCCTGCAATAGATTAAGAGCTAAAGAACACAAAATAAGATTCAAGAATTCCCGAATACAGGACAGGACAAAGGGACACTTCTTCCTGGCAGCGGTGGAGACTGTCCTCACAATAGAGGATCCTACAGGACTTAGGAGGGAATTTAGGTCTCAAAACTTGTGAAAAATGTTGAGATTTGGGGCAGTTAAAACACTCATGAATCAGTCCGATCCTGATAAGATAATGTCGGATTTAATTTTGTTTTAAAAGATATACATTACCATTGGAATACTCCAATAATTTCAGACACTGACACAAAGTTAGTGGTATCATTCTTTCTTTTCTCTTTAAACCAAGCAGCTGGTAGTGGGAGGAGGTGCCAAAGGAATCTCAATGTTATCAAACTACATTGTATGAAGAACACAGATATTCAGTAATTCGATGAAAAGATAAACCATATCATTTATGAGTTCTTTCTAGTTTTAGTGTCAATTTATAGGTTGAAAGCTGTGGTCTGTTTTGTGACTAAAGGGTTATTTCAACAGTCTTCAATCATTTCCACAACACAGAATATGGCAAGTGGCTGAATTTTAAGAATGAGTCTTTCTATGAAGTATCTTATTAATTAAGAAAAAAGAGACATATTTGGTATTTCTTCTGTGACAAAACCAGATAAAGACTAAAAATAGCTGAATATATGAATATATCATCTTTAATGGTTTTTTGAGGGTGGACTAAAAGTCATTTACTTTGTTTAAACTTTCAAATACTGAATCCTGAAGTTTCAAGGCAATTAAAAACATGATAGCTTTACAGATCTCAAAAAGGCCTTTTATCCATGAAGCAACCAGCATAGTAAAGTAACAAAAATATGGATCTGTTCTTCTAAATGAATGAAATGTATACAGTGCATGTAATATCCGATGCCAGATATTGATCAGCATGAACATAATGAATTGTATGATCTATAAGATCATTATCCAGCTATTAATCTGCCTTTCAGGCCATAATCACATACACTTCAGAAAGCTAAACTAAATGGCAAAATTTTCAACTGAATTTAAATTACAGAAATTATATACAAATTAATGTTTGTGATTACGTCATGCAACTCTTTTTGAAGTACCTGATATTAGACTGACTATATGATACAACAATCATCTTCACTGCATTGATCAACATTTTGCAATAAATGCATTGTAATGTATGACTTTTCCAAGGTCCATCTATGTTGTTATCTTCCCCAGAAGCATAGATGCTAAAAATAAATATTAATATTGATAATGTTCACATTATATATGTCTCAGAGCATAGCTTCATCTACTACTATGGTAGATTCATTCCCAATACTTAATTTAATTTAACATTAATACTAAATGTTAATTTTGGTAAATACACATTATGACACCAATTTATAGTAGCCAGTGAATCGGGAAATTGAGTGTTACTTTCACGAATTTCATATGTCTTTTGGTGCAACTTAGAGCCTTTAGCAGAACTGCCCCCAAACCTAGAAATGGGGAGGACTATCTATCCCATTTTAAATGGTTTGTAAGATACAGTTCAGCAAGACTTTATTATTTTAAATGTTGACAATGTTGCAGTATGTTATTACGCTTGATGAGTTTTGTATTTTGTATCTCTTGACCAATCTAAATTGTTAAATAAAGGAAATGTGGTGTTTTTTGTTTGTTTTTCGTTTTGTTTTGTTTGTGTTTTGTCTTTTTGAGACAGGGTTTCCCTGTAGTCACAGCCAGCCTGGCCTGAATCTCACTGTGTAGACCAGGCTGGCCTCAGTCTCACAGAGATCCACCTGCCTCTGCCCCCTGAGTGCTGGGATTAAAGTCGTGTGTGTCACCACGCCCGGCCTTTTTTTTGGGGGGGTCTTTATTTTATTTGAGACGGGTCTCCCTGTAGCCCCAGCTGGCCTGGAACTCACTATCTAGACCAGGCTGGCCTTGAACTCACAGAGATCTTCCTCCTGAGTGGTGGAATTAAAGGCGTGTGACACCACACCAGGCTCACACCCGGCCTTCCCCCCACCCCCCAACCCCCACCCTTAATGAGACATTTCCCTGCATCCTACCCCACTCTCTTCCTTTGTTCATTCAGACCATGCAGGGTTTTCAAGCTAACATTTTTACCTATGGACCACTTACCTTCTTCTTGAATGTACATATTCTTGAATCTTTAGGTTGTAGCTTTATAGCTGTTACCGTATGTTTTGTGACATTAAATTTTTATCTTCCCTGGCCCAGAGCACCGAGTTACACATGTTTTTGTTCCGACATGATTCTGATTTCCCTTTAAAACATTTGGTCTTCAGACTATGGTAGTCTATGGCTCCATTAAAGCATGCACTGTAAGATGGGAGGTGTAGCTCAGTAACAGTTCTTGTTCACTACTGATGCCATGTGTAAGATCCTCTGCAACACACACATGTGTGCGCACACACACACTCATACACACAGTTGTATATGGTTTTTTCTGTTGTAACTC
>NW_008343387.1:3258655-3266155 GCF_000622305.1 Nannospalax galili | reverse complement strand
GAGAAAGCTATACCTCAAGTGTCAGTTTGTGATTACTGTGATGGTGGTATTCTGAAATAACAGACTAATACCTTGGGAATTGGACAGAGATCATACAATTCACTTCTCCCTAGGTAGCAACTAACATTGAATGATGATACCCTTTAGTTACTACCAATGTGTTCCAAGTTATACCAATAGCAAGAGGTATAAAATTTTCCAATTCATCTACTCACAGCTGAAGTTTTATTTGATAGTACTCTCAAAAATGGTATGGGGCAGATCACTAATTTTAACTGTCCACTCCGCTATAAACTGATTAAAGTATGAGAATCTCAAAGCTTTCCAATGTTTCCGTTCACTTTTAGAGATGCTACCAAAGTGCAAATGCCTGTACGTAAATTTATCGACATTTAGGACCAAGTGTTGTAGCTGAGAGGTATGTACGAGCAAACCTGCTTCCTGTTTTCATTGTCTGCTAGAGTGGCTACAATGATACCTTGAATTGACGAGACAGAACTACGTCACGCAGCTGTAATGGCAAGTGTGGCGTGAAGAACTGGGACACAGAAGTGAGGAACTGAGCTTTACAAAATGTGAAAACTTAAAAAATTTTGCATAGCATTCGGTGCATGTGACCTGTCATGTAATGCTGATGCTAAAATTTTTGTTCATTTAATGTCACGTCTTTGGAATACAGGTTCTGTGTCTGTGTCAGAAAGTAATACTAAGTATAATTATGCAGTAAAATTGATCATCCAGCAATAACCAATCTTAATAGAAGTCTCAGAAAATTCATTGATCTTTTACTTCCTCGGAAGTCAGCTCAAAAAGATGAATTAACATATGAAGCCACAGTGCTGCCGGGCGGTAGGTATAAGACTTCGCTTCAGCCCCCGCCACCCAACTTTGTGCTTTCTTCCACACCAGTGGCTTGTACACTTTGTTGGTCATCAGGTTTCCAAAGAATCGGTTGCTGAAACACATACTGCAGGTCTCAATACTGATTTGTGATGCCAAGGTCTGTGCTTGGGCTGAATGATTTCCAACAGCAACAGTTTCCCAGGTGATACAAGTGCTACTTAGATGGGCAGTTTAGATGAACAGAGTAACTCACAAAAATTTAAAAACTGCTGTACCCCATCACGGTGCCTCTCAGACACAGGCAAAAGAACAAAAAAATGAAACAGCCTCACTTCTTCCACAAAGCAGAGTCTTGATAATTAACCATACAATTCCCAGAACTACAGGACTACCTTGAATCCCGGCTACACTGTTGAAAAGGGGCCTTTCTCTCCTATTTTTCTTATTTACCCTCCTGACAGTGGATCCAATGACTTTCTACCTCATAGGAATCTTTTAGTGATTTCAAGGGTTAGAACCAGGTTTGGTGTATAGTAAACATTCAAAGATTGTATTAATTATTATTCTTTGAACAAAGCATATTTTTAAAGATACAAGAGCACTAAAATTTAAAAACCATTACCAGGTGAGGGAGAGTTGGCAGTTTTTAAGGAAGAGACTCTAGACAGACTGATTAGATTCCAGTGGATGAACTTGCAGGAGGGACATCTAGGTACATAAACTTGACTTGATAGGCCTTAACATATATGACAGAATGCATGAAAGCTGGTAGGAGGGGATACGGAAGAGCATGTATAAAGATGAGTCACATGTTTTCCATGAAATGCAAAACAATTCAATAAAATTGTACAAACCCCAGTCACATTGACTTAGCACCATTTTACAACTAAAGGTATTTTTACATAGCAAAAGATGTAAACGTTTCTAAAAATAAAGAAAAACTCTATTGTTATCATTTCTTCTATCCAAGTGGCTAGAATTTTCAAGCTAAGTTCTGTAAGGACACACGATATATTTCAAGTAGGTGATTTTTTGTATTGATCCCCCATAAATCCTAATAGCATAACACAGAAGTAAATCATACGTTACTGAAGGGAATTCTGAGGTGAGCTGGTATAATAGCTCTGAGGCATCTTGCTTTAAGATGATTTAGCTTCTATTGGCTCAAGCTAAAAAAATTTAGATGAATAGACAGTGACCATCTATGTCTATTAGACTCTGAATGAAATAGTAGATGTTTTTCAGGTGGTGAGCAAAAAGTGTGGAATCTTAACTAATTTATCACTGAGTTTTCTTGAAATGATGGTATCAGATACACCAAATGAAACATGAGAAATGAAATAGTGTACTCTTTTTAGAAAATTTAGAGATAAGATTATTTCATAAAGAAAAAATATTAAATTACTTTAGTATAGGTAACTTGGTATCCTGACTGCTTAGCTGGAACAGATCGTTCTAGGACGAAGGCACATAAATATGAAACAGAAATGGGAAAAAGAACAAAAGAGCTGGTGAGATTTTCCCTAAGTAAAATTGCAAATGAAGTTTCTCATCTTAGGAGAAAATCTAAAAATCAGGAGGAATATCAGCAATGAAATAACAGCAAGTCAATGTGGGAAACCAGACAGATTTAAGATGTTTTGCCTTTTCTAATTCTAAACAGCAGCAGGACATTCTTTTCACCAATAATGATGAAGGAAAAAGAAAAGAAAATGTTACTAAGAAACGTAGTTATAAGGAAAATTTCAGATGGATCTTCTCTCTAGTGATAGGCCAAATTCTGACTGTTCATCTACTCAAATGAGTGAAGAGTTACATTCAGTATATTTTTGGAAGTCTTTAACATCTGTTGACAATCCCCTCTGTATCAGTTCTGTGCCTATTCTGAATGTTAGTGAATTTTATCACTCAAAATAAATTAAACTTTGATTTTAACATAATAAACTTTGCGAAGTCTATAGATAATTGTAAATTCCAGGTGTATGTGTGGTTACCTAGAACTCAAGGCAACTCCTACTTTATAGACTATAAGTTCTAAAATTGTTACTGTGTCTTTGGATTGAACTTCCACCAGCCCATTCTCAGGAAGGGAATGAAATAAGAATTGCTAACTTAGTCCTGTGAGGAAAAACTTGGGTCACTTTTATATTATAATACTTTAATATTTGTACTGCCTCTTCTAGACATCATAGTCACAAGCATTTATAGTATCTGAAACTCTGAAATGTCCCTGGAGTAAGAATGGATGTTCTAAGGGCTTTTATATTCTTCTTGTTGCTAAGGTAACCACATCCTTGATATCCACGTGTTCAGCATGTCATTCTCATTTTGAGTCTGGCTCCCAGAGAGTCAGCTCTAGTGCATGGCATCAAAGAACCCAAGAAAAAAAAGATGGGACAAAGAACAGGGGAAGTTCTCCTTAGCTGAGATATTTGTCTCTAATAGATTTCAATGAGGTGTTAAAATTCTTAAATTACAGAATCAACGTCATGAAAATTAATGAGAAATGAAAAACTAGGTAAAATGATTAAACATCATCAGAAAACAAAAAGAAACATGTTTGTAAATGGCAAATACCATTCAAACATGAAGCAAAGGCAAAGGCATACTGAATCTGTATATAAACTGCTCAAAAAACTTAATGAACTGTCAGAGAAAGGGTAGTTTTTAACTTTAAGTGTAGCCACCATAAATGCCTAAATATTGTAGGCAGTCCAACCACTGACACTTTTGATCAGCATTAAACATATTTTAGAAAAAGCAACTTAGTCTTATATGAAAAATATAAACTGAGTTAATATTTTGAACACTAAAGCAAATAGTTTTCTCTGTTCTGGTTTCTTTTATAAATATATATATATGTCAATAAAAAGTAGCATATTTATGTAATTTTTAAGTCATCATTTATGAAACACTGTGAAGAATTTAGAATTTTTCATGGATCTTCAATTAAACACAGCTGGTCTTTCAGTATCTTTTTCGTTTTCTAAAAATCCTAATGAGTTTATTGCGCTTGCTAACAGAGTATAGGATGGGGGTTCCTTTACAGAAGTGTGGGTGCCCCCCCATTTATGACTGTGCTGGAAAGTTCACACTCCAAGAGGTGCCTCATGACTTACATATCCTTAACCGTCCCCCATATGCGGTGAAGGTCACTGATTGAGGAGAGTGGTAACTGACTCCCCACCTTCAGAGTGGGAAGGAGGTGTGACTAGAGCTTGCTGCATAGCGGTCCGGAGTCCACGTCCAGTTAACTCTCCACCCCTTCCTCCAGCTTTTGCATTCTTTCCATTAACCTCTCCAACAAATCCTTGAGTCTTGGAGAGGGTAATAGGTGTGGATGACCTTTATCCCACTGTGGTAAGGCACTGAACTTTTGGGTCTCTGCATCATGTGTTCCATGGGCTGTTGGCCCATTTTGTGAGATTTCATCTGTTATAAAAACACATGTACATCAGAGTGCTATGCACACAGAAGGCCACACTGGCCAAGTTTGGGAGACTAAGAGACTGTAGAGTGTAGAATGGGACTCTCCTATATGGGGCCTCACCCACCCACGACTCAGGGACCATTTTGGAAGAGGAGGCAGAAAGATTGTAAGAGCTAGGGCTGGTTCATTAACAAAAGGGAGGTGGAAGCTTCCAGGCCACTGGAGGCTTGCTCATGTGAGCCTGTAGCAACAGTGGTGTTGAGCTCAGGACCCTTGTCAGCTCAATTAAACAAGGGCCCAAAGGGGAGGTGAGAAATAGGTGATGTGCCAGCAGTAGACTGAGAAGTATTTGAGGGCTCAATAAAAAAAATCACAAACAGCAAGAAGCAACAGCTAAACAGTGGCTGCTCTAATAGCCTATGGGTGTAAACACAAATGCTTGGACGGTACTTTAGCAGGTGTATCACATCCATCTGACAAAGGGATTGCAGTGGCTGATAAAGGAAAATCTCTAATCTATGCTTTAATAATAAAGCAAAATTGTCAAACTGTAAAAATTTATCTCTATACACAGAAATCAGAAAGCCAGCAACTTCCGATTTGGCACCATTTCATTATACAGCAATAAAAGCCCAGTTTCTGTCTTTTACTTTTTAAATTCCTTATCTATCCGATAATCCTCAGCAGCTTATAACTCCTTCTAGACACTGCCTACTGAGACTGAGTCAGAGCTTACATTACTGAATACAAACTATAAAGAGTGCTTCAGTGTCACCCCATAGCATCAATGTATGGACAGATGATCACACAGTGTATTGCATAACAGAGGGCATTTCTCAATGTAATATGAATATATGACAATTTTAGTATTTTGTAAAGCTACTACTGAATTTAATGCTCCATTGTTTTCCTTTGGAAAAAAAGATAACGTAGCTGGGAATATGGCTCAGTATAGGTAAGAACACTTGTGCAAGCATGTGGACCTGGGTTCAAATCCCCAGAATCAATGCAGAAAGCCTAGTGTGATCACGTGTGCCTATGACCTCAAACTGAGGTGGGATGTAAGCAGAAACCAAAAAATGTCTGGCCTTTGGTGAGACACTCTATCAAAGGGATAAGGTGGAAAGGGGAAGTCTTCAGGTCCTCCTCCCATATCCATACAGTCACACCTGCACATACACATATTCACAACATATGTACACACAGGCAAATGAAGTTAAACTAAAATAAAAAGGTATGGAAAACTTTCTGACAATAAAATTATAGTCAAAATATTTACAAGTAAAAACTTACAGAACATACCTAATGCTGATCAGTGAGCACAGGTCTAATAGCACAAGCAAGAGTACTTTTACTTTTTTTGAAAAATATTTTGATTATATTTAAACTCACTCCAATATCTGCACCCCCTTACTATCTACTGCCCTATCTCATGTACTCTATTAATATAATTTATTGTTTAAGTAAAAACTATTTTCATGACTTGATTTTTATAAGTTATTTTTGAAGCCCAAATAGTACACATTTTGGTAAACTTTTTAAACACATTTTATTCTGGCATAGATAACTTGCAAGAAAATACCAGTTTTCTTAGATTTGCTTCTTTTCATACAGATGCTTTCTGTCACTAGAAAAATCTAATTTCATGTCAGTTTGGTAAAAGGTGCAATAAAAATCAACAAGTAGCACTTGGAGTCTGACCAGCATGATGGAAGAGGCAGGGGATTCACCTGTTTGATTGAAATGGGTGAAAAGAAGAGAATCTATGATGTGTTCTCATATATAATGAAGTTAGCATGCAAAAGATGGATTAATTATGTCACTCTGATATGCATGTGTCATCAGGTTTTGTTCTTTTTATTTATAATTATCAATAATGAAAGTTATTTATGTAAGTAGAGTGCTGAGGGAATAGTGACAGGAAAACTGTACACCTTCAGTACAGGTGCATCTAACATTACCAGAAAATGTCAGCAGATTTCTAAATAACACAAGATGGAACAGGAGCAAGCCTTTCTGAAAGGAGAAATTTATCTTAGAATTAGGTAGACTGAGTCCTCCAAATTTACCCTTTGTTTCCAGATCGGTTGTTTGGTTACTCCATAGTATTAACATTTTTATATGAATTTTAAAATGCTCCTATCAGTTTCTATAGTGAACCCTATTGGTATTTTGATTAAGATTGTATGGACTCTATAGGTTGAAAACTGACATCTAACAACAATGTAACATACTGTATTAATAGATTAAAGGAGAATATGATCATTGTAACAGATATAAATTACAATCAACAGAATCCAAAATGTTCACGATTAAAATAAAAAGTATAATAATATTCAATTTAGGAATAAAATTTTCAAAACATGATAAAGAACATCTACCAAAACTCCATAGGTAAACATCAATTATACCTTGATTTGGTCAAGGACGTCTTAGTTATAATTTTATACTTCTATAGATTTGAAATTCTTGGTGTTTTTTATTTAAAATGTTTTATAATATGAAGTATTCATGAAAAGAAACATTCTACTAGGTGTAAAACTCTACCAATGGCATATAATATAACATATTTGGATACTTACATTGTGGAAAAATAATACTTCTAACCTTTTTTATGTGTGGTATTGGGTTAGTAAGAGTAGTAAATCAAATGATAGGACCTTTTCAAATTTGCTCCAGCCAATGTGCTACATCCTTCTCCATCAGTCTGCACTCATTTATATCCCCTTAAGAACTGTCCACCTTAGTTACTGTACTAACTAGCTTTAAGCAGTATTTTGAGACTTTAACGTTTTTGGAGAACAAAGATAGAAATTCCTGGTATTTTTTATATGACCTATTTTCATGTTTATTGGTAGTTATATTTGTTTATTTCAGTTATGCATATTTTAAAATTGTTTGAAACTGTCATTTTCTTTAGACTTGGTATAATTGACTCACACATTCTCAATCTGCATAATTTCTCACTTTTTAAACCTGGTTATGGCATTTTTAATATAATAAAATTTGAATCTGTAGGAAAAAATAATTTCCTTTGTATGTTTCAAGTTTTGTTAAACATCAATACTTGTAGACTTTAATTTATAGCTCCTAAGTTCGTGAAATTTAGTTCGATAAATAGTATAAATACAAAGTCAGAATTTCTAAAAGTAAAGAGCTCCATTCTCTAAATATTTTTATTGTATTAACTATTTTTTATTGTGAAGCTACTCAGAACACGGCATATA
>NW_008343387.1:3247543-3258203 GCF_000622305.1 Nannospalax galili | reverse complement strand
GAACACGGCATATATAAATAAAAATATTAATATATTTGATAATAAATTTATTTTAAAAACTGGAAGTAAAGTAAAAGAAGGTCTGAGCATCATGTCAATATGCTGACATTAAATAAAGAGGCCAGACCGCAGAGTATGCAAATCACAGAAGAATACACTTACAATAACCAAAATCCAAGCTCTGAAATTGCATGCTAATTTATCATTTTTTCCAATGAATATCTAATTAAGTTTTGTGTTACTGCTCCGGAAATTTCTAACAGTTTTGTAGAAAATATTATTCTGTTGTAGCAATTTTATTCTGTTTTTATTTTATTAACTATGGTCAATATTCAGTTCCTCAAATACGTTGGAGACAATATTGCATAACTGGTTCCTCCATTCATGATGAAAATATGTTCATACATCTCTTTTTATTTTAGCAATGCATTTTTATTGAATATTTTTGCATTTCATATAACATATCTTAACCATATTTAGAAAGCCTCCCTTATCTGCCACCCCCCCATATTCATGCATCCTGTCATATACGTAAGGGTCTTTAGAATCAAGTTTGTGTTTCTAGGTGTCCCTCGGTATGGCTTCATTCACTGGAGCCTGGCCAGCCTACCTATCTTCACTCCCTTAAGGAAGATCAACTTTTCCCTCACACAGCAGTAGCCAGCTTCAGATTAGGTTGGGGCTTCTAGCCTATTTTCCCAGCTCTATCCTGGGTTTTTGTCTGGTTTGAGTTTTCAGGACTCTTGTGCATGCTGTCACCATTGCTCTAAGTTCAAATGGGCAAGTTCTCAGCCACCTGGAATACTCCCGTTTCTTTGTGGTCTTCCACTACCCCTGTTTCTTACAGTCTTTCTGTCCTTCTTCTGCAATGGTCCCTGAGTTCATCTAATATAGGAGTCCTATCCAGGAACAAACACTCTGCAGTCTTTTTTTTTTCTACGCTTTCATCATTTGTGTCTTTCTGAACTTTGATATGCATTCCTCTATATTTACATGGTGGGCACATTTACATGGTAGTTTTAGCTTTTTGAAAATTAGAACATCTTGACTTGTGTACAAATCTTACATGTAAATATTATTTTTACCAAAAGTCTATATTCATTTAATCTATTTAATTAATGACTGCTTTTAGTGGCCCTGTACGATTTTAAACATTTTTATTTTCATTGAGCATGGCAGTGCATACCTGCAATATTAGTACTGGGGAAGCTGACGCGGAGGCTGAGAGTTAGAGACTAGCCTGGGTTATACAGTAAAGCCCTGATTTAAACCAAAAAAAAATTATTTTACAATATTTTGTAATCAGTCCCCTGTATCTATGTGTTTGACATCTGCATGTTCAAAAATTAGCCAAAAAATTTGGAAAAAAAACTATGTATGTGATGAACACATACACACTCCTTTCTTGTCATTATTCCATAACAATACAGTGTAAAATATAGTTGCACAACACTTACATTCCATCGGGTATGGTAAGCAATGCAGAAATGATTTGCTACATGCAAAAGGATATGTTTAGTTCATATGCAAATGAGCCATTTATGGCAGGACATAAATAGCTGTGGATTTTGGTATCCCTGGGGCGCCTGGATATAACTCCCCTTGGAAAAGAATGGATGGTTTTACATTGTTCCATTCAAGAATAATAATTATGTCAAAAATTTTATCACAATTAAAACCAGGTTAGAGTACCAGAATTGTATTTTTTGTATATTTTTTTCAAACTGTGTCTACTATTATTTCCATTTGTGCTCCCTAGGAGTCCTGGTTCCTCCAAGGGGTGGGGCCTGCTGTGGAGAATTGATTGTGGAGAGTTAGCCATGGAAGGGGGAGCTTGTGGCGCCATCTGAAATGGGAGCTGTGAACACAAAGAGGGCACAGCAGCCAGGCATACTCAAGAACAAAATGTCCTGGCACTTATGGACCGGGGGTGAGGCTGCTGGCCCCTCATGCGTGGGTAAAAGCTAACAGTGACTATGGGTGTGCTGCAGGAGCAATCTGGGATGGTGTGCTTAAATATATTCAAAATAAGAACAAAACTGATAAAATCATTGATATTTCTATTTCCAATCTCTCTGAATTCTTCTTCTTTAACCAAAGCAGACAAAAGATGAAATACCTAACAGCTTTCCTATCATAATTCTGTATTGTGGTATTCTGACTTTGTTTTCTTAACTGTTATCATTATCAACCAGATTTGGGAAGTTATCTAAACATGAGTCTGGTAGATGAAATAGAGATTACTTGCTGATTCTTTGACACATAATAACCTAAGCACTGTCTCCAGGATCGTTCAGATTTTCAGATTGCTTTATGTTATATTATTCAGTCCTAAACTTACAACATTGCCTTGTCTTCTTATAACTTTACATTTTTTTTCTTTTAAACCCACATTTTCTTATTTACTTTTATTTCCTTGCTTAGTTTTAGACCAATATCTGTAGCCATCAAAGTATTGATTACCCTTTATTCCACAAAAGAACCAAGAACAATCCACTAAGCTAACACTTTAAAATCCAAGATTAAGTCAAAGTTTATTCAAGAAGTAATAAAGTCAAATTATCTATGTATAAAACAAGAAGCAGAGTGATGGAGAGAAGGCCCAGCAGTTAAGAGCACTGATTGCTTTGGAAAGGACCTGGGTTCGATTCCCAGCACCCACATGGCTGATAACAACCATTTATACTTTAGTTCCAGGGGATTTGGAACCCTCTTCTGACCTTTGTGGGCATTGCATGACATGAGTATACTTTTACACGCATGCAGGAAATACACTCATACACAGAAAATAAAATTAATAAATAAATATTTTTTAAAAACTCAAACAAGTAACCCAGAGTCGGTGGAAAAATAATTTATCTGTGGAATGTGAGATATATTAGAGCTTTTTGGTAGTCACTAAAACAATGGGAACACAATAAAAGATTGAAAGATGAATTTGAATAGAAGCAAAACACAGCAATGATTATAGGGAACATGGCATGTTATTGGTATAGAACTAAAGGCGTGATTGAAGAAAACGTCTCATGGCTGATTCAGTATTAGAACCAAATCAGATGAAAAGATGCCTCTCTAGATAAACTATAATTGCCACATATATTCAGCTGAGGAACTAACATCTGAGTATTAAAATAAAAAGACATAATTACTTAGGCTGGTAACATCTCTTCCTACAACATGGCATTATAAGTGATTTGAACAAAATCTAATGAGATTAAAGAGATAATGACGTGATATTTATTTGCTACTTGGTTGTCATTTCAATGTAGATGTGATAACAATGTAGATTGTTCATATATACATTTTTCAAAAATAATCCTGAGTTATTTTCTATTGAAGAAAAACCATCTCAACAGTATGTTACAATAAACTAAAAAGTACAACTAAAAATTTAAATGAGAACCTGAAAGCAAATGTTTGCTAATAAACACTGAATGTGAATTAAATATACATTAAAGAGCAATCCCACAGTGGATTGGAGCATAGGTTCTCAGTAAGTAAAATTAGACTCATTTCCTAGGGAGACAACATAGAAATCCGTGACCTTGAGCCCTTACTTTTAGCTTCAGGTGTTTTCTTTAATGGTGTAACCAGAGTTCTCTCTGAGTCTCTTGCACTATCAGGGAAACCATATAACATATCTTTATGCACATTTATTATTATCATTGGGGGGGAGAAGAGTTAATTACAAAGAAAGGAACACCCAGTCCCTAGTTATTTACCACTCAGCTAGGCACCGCCCAGCTCTGCACCTGGGCTCTGCACCTCATCGAGGATTGATTAGCATTTTCCATCTTTCTGAATTACATATCTAGCCAGATTCCCAGTGTCTAGTCAAAATTCTAACCTGTATATAAATACTTAATGTCTATACAATTCTTTTTTAAATCTACATTCTTAAGAACAGTATGTATTTTCATTATATGAGCTACAACCTGATAGTTTGAATATTTAAAAGATACTATATGCTTTTAAACATTATGAAGGTCTCTTAAGCCATATAACAATTTTAGTATGATTATACTAAAAAACAAGAAGTCTAGTACTTCACTGTCAGAAACAGAAATTTTGCGGCAGGGAAAAAAAAAGGCTTTCCCAATAAAAATAACTTTCAGAAATGAAGACCTCAAGGTCAAAGTACCATCATTTAATTTGAATTTTCAGAACAGTTATCATGAAATTGTTTTTCTTCAATTGCTACCTCCAGGCCATTAATCTAAAGCCTCCTGAAATTTTATATACCAAATGTTCTAAATTTGACACCTAAATTCTTCCTAACAGTCCAAGGGATATTTAAATATTTGACTTCCAGAAGTAGAGTTTTATTTAAATCACACAAAATACAATGAAACATTAATTACAAATTATACTTGAAGAAAATGTCTCCACCTGGTGCATTTTTTTTTTTTTTTTTTTTTTTGGTTTTAGGGAACTTTTTGTTTTCTTTTGTTTTTTCTTTAATGGGCTGTGGAGATGGTTCAGCAGTTAAGAGCATTGCCTATTCTTTCAGAAGACCCAGGTTCAATTCCGAACACGATGGTTAACAATTGTCAGTAATTTCAGTTTCAAGGGATCCAATGGCCAGGGCAGGCAGATCTCTGTGAGATGGAAACCAGCCTGGTCTACACAGTTTTAGACCAGTTGGGACAGGGAGATCTTGTCTCAAAATAAAAATAAAAGGTAAAGTGGGGAAAGGCTTGAAACCATAGTGACACATTTCATAAAAGAGTAGATAAAACACTGTAACTTTACCCACTTACGAATGCTGGAGAATAAGCTTTAATATATTATTTACACTTTACTTTTGTCTACATCAAGAGAAATCTAAAAATAATTTCTCTGGCTTCATTTTAGTCTTCTATGTATTCTAGTTCCTTCGTACTAGATTGTTCTAAGTACTTCACCACAAGCCTGAAGCACTTATGCAGTGTAATGTGTGTGTGTGTGTGTGTGTGTGTACCACTTACAATCATGCAGATGACTTCCAATATTTCTGCACTTCATGGTGAATTGCTCATTCACCTGGGTGTTCAGCAGTTTCTGTGTGCTCAACATCATTATATTTAATTGAATAGTTCAACAACATAATATGCCAGGGCACACATTATCCTGTGAAATCATTTAGTGTCCACAATTAATAAGGTTACATTTAAATGAACACAAGGACTTAAAAGAAATTCTACAAACAGAAAAGGAAAACAGGAAAGAGGAAACTTGACAGAGACAGCAAGATACATACGTATGTAAATGAAAAGCAATTTCTGAAGTTTGTTGGCAAAAAATTTAAACCTATTTTTTTCAAATGGTACAAACTTGAGGACATTTAAGATGAATTTCAAGGCAAAGCTCGAGTCTTTCTCACAGCACACACTGAGTGTTTCTTGTTGGGTAAAGTAGGGTACAATCAAAATGCACGTTTCCGGCTAGCATAGATAACAAATAGCGGCCTACTGATATTCTCTTCCTCTTTATAAAAATTCAAATTGTAATTTGAAATGTGTTCTACTGTTAAAGTTACTAAAGGAAACCAGGTTCATGGTGCATGCATATAATCCCAGCACCTGGGAAGCCAGAGGCAGGAGATTCATGAGTTAGTGACCAACCTGAATTGCTCAGGGACACTCTAACTAAAGAAACAAAAGCAAAATTAATTGCTAAGGTAATTAATATAGACTGGAATGACATTGAAATTATATTTATCTGCTATTCTGTTCATTTTATGGATATCGATGAAGATAATATTTCTAATACTTTTAATGTTGCTTTTACTAGGCTCTGCATCATAATAATAATTCCTGTATCTGACCCCTGGGAACCAAGACAACTGTTGCTTTCCATTCTCTTTAAGCTGCTGATGTTACTACAGGCTGAGGAATCTCATGGCTTGATCCCACTCAGTTCACATCTTAGTCTTATCACTGGCTACCTCATTGTCTTTGTACATCATTTCCCCCAATAAGAAATGATAATAATATTGCTTCACAAGGAAGTCTGTTGGGAGGACTAAGAACACAAATGTCCTCCCACAGCTGGGGACTCTCGTTTTCCCCCTTACCATCTTTCTCCATTCTACACAGATGATTCTTAGAGTGGGAGAACATAAAACACCCTCCTCTTAGAGGACAACTGATACAGAAGAAAGCCATTGAGAATAAAACCAATTACAAAGGGGGCAATGACTCATTGAGAAATTTGATTAAAATTTGGAAAGTAATGTATTTTATATTTAACAAAATGCATTTAAATCATTTAATCTTTTAAGTGCAGTCGTGGGTTATCCTTAAACCAAAATAGAGGATTATGCTAATTGAGAAGTAGATGAAAGTGTTTGGGATTAAATACATGGAAGTATGATAGGTTTAATTGCTTTTTCAGTACTCACAATTTTAATTAATTTTTATTTTTGGATAATTTCGTACATGAGTACTGCATTTATATTAATCTCCCCCTCCATCTTTTCCTCCTGTGACTCACCACTCCCTCTCAAGTTCATGACTTCCATAGTTATTCTGTCATACATACAAACACAGACACAGATACAGACACACACACACACACACACATATACACATGTGTGTATGACAGTTCAGCTGTTAAGGGCTCAGACTCACAACCAATTTTATTTTTATTTAGTGCTAAATGTTAAAAGTAAAAAAAAAAAAAAAATGTCCTGTAAATCTGACAGATGAAAGAATGCAGGTGATTGCCATGGCATGATTTTAACCTGTGTTTAGATCCATCACAGACCCTAGATAGAATCCTAAGACTATTGTTCTACAAAAAGGACATATAAAAGGCAAGAGTATTAAACTGACTCCTAATGACTTATACCCAAAGATCAGTGCCTCTCTCAACTTTTACCTGCGAAGCTTCATTTTGCAGTAGATGGCGATCAACACAGAGACCTAAAATTGGTCAAGGTGCAAAGAATAAGTGACTGCAGAGTATTCAAGTGTAAAAGAGACATTTGTGTCACACACTCCCCTCACATCCCCCTCCTGAGGCTCATGGAAGAAGAAAGAGTGCAGTTATTACAAAAGTCAAAAGTAATAGATGACTACAATGAAACAGTGTTTGTTTTCTGGATACAACATCATAAGTGCATATATAAACTTAAATTGGCTGTGACAGCATACACAAGACTTGGGCAAGTTCAAGCCAGACAAACTCCCAGCATGAAAGAGGGAGGTGGATACAAAACCCCACCCCAGGTGAGGAGCTGTTGGTAATTGATAGCCACAGGGATAGGGAGAATCAGTTTTCTTTAAGAGTATAACCCAGGGTAGGTTGACCACATACCAGGAGATAGACCAACACACAAGAGAATTTGGAAACACAAATTGAACTTTTTGGGATTTACACACCCACACACAAAAAAGGAGGATATGAAGTTGAGGGGTAAGGGAGGTGGAGTGGATCTGAGAGACAGGGGAAGAATTGACTATGATTACAACACATTGTATGAAAGTCCCAAGGAATTAATATAATCTTTAAGACATAAACTTTTGAAAGGAAGCAAAGTATCAGTGAAAGATAAACTGTCACACCATCTCGAATGGAGCCCATGTGAGATCCTCCGTGGGTCGAGGCTGGAACTTCAAAGAAGGTTGCCTCTTGGAGTTGGTTGTGCTGAGAAACATGCAGTGTACTTGGCATGCTTTACTTGCTATTATTTCTCTAACTGTCACTGTATCTTGGGCTTTCTGGGGGCCTGGAAAGCACCTGGTGTCCTTGGCACCGCTATCACCACCTTTATTAAGATGAAATAGTTATGTTTATAAGTCCCATACTTAGAAGGATTTCATGAAAGCTACAAGATTAAAATAAGATATTAATGTAACTTGGGGTTTGGAACATATTAATAAATAAGAAAAAATAAAAGATAAATATGTAGCAATATTGTTGTGAATCACCTGCAATTCAAATCAAAACATTAATAATTACAGAGCTAGTATTGAAAGTACAATAGTGGTTTGAGGTCAGCTCACCAGGTAACCACAAAACATAAAGGTCTCTAATGTGACTCACTAAGATGAAAAACAGAAACTTTCTGTTTAATGCTAGTTAATGTTTGACAATGTATTTTGATTCACCTGTGTTTCACTTTTGTCTCTGGAATCAGAACTCTTTAAAAAAATGATTAAACCACAAAACAATGGCTTATTGATGTAATTATGTAAGTTTGTATTTTATAATCTGAGCTCTGTAGCTGCAAAATTACACTCAGACTTTCACCAACTCCTGTGTGTTTGTCTGTTTGTCACTAGACAACTCCTTGTCCACCCTCTTGACCACCCTGTTCCCATTGGACTGAACTGCCCTGGTCTGGGCTGGTCCATTGCAATAAACATTGTCAAAACATTACATGTGTCAAGTGTTACCAAGGAAAACTTACAGAGCATATCATGAGAGTCAAAACTAAAAATAACATTAACTTTGTTGCTTGTTATAACTCAAAATAATTTTGAATTAGGAGATTCCTAAGTAAAATATGAGAAAAATGGGCCAGAAATTATGTTGTGTGTTGAATATAGTCTATATTGGTGGTATACAAAGTCTACTCCTATCTGAAAATACTTTCTGTCAGAGCATGTGAGATAGAATAGGTAGTGTCTGATAGTTGAAATAAACCTGCAAGGAAAAACAAAGAGGATACTTGTCTACTAGTCTAGAAATGAGTCAAACAACCTTCCTATAATTTGGTCCACTCAGCTCAAGCCAAATTGTCAGGAACCAACATCTGGAAGACTAGTCAAGCTGGGTGTGGTAGCACAGGGCTTTAATCCCAGCAGTCAGGAGGCAAAGGCATTGGAATGTTTGGGACTCCTGCTGTGTAAAGTAGCAGTTTCTCCATGTCCAGAAAGCCCATGGGTTCGTATTCAAATGCAGAGACTCCTTTTATCAGCAGGGTGCCTTCCCAGCATCTTCCTGACTCATCTGTGAAGTGACCGCCACAGATGCCCTACCATAAACATGGCCTCTGGCTCTGAAACTGCCAGCTTTTCCTGTGTGATTTTCAGACAATGTCTGGCAGCATGGCAGGAGCCCACCACCACATGTAAATGAGGCATCCTAAAAGTACCTATCAGCTAAGGCTTTTACCACTACCCCCACAGTATAAAATATCCTGGTTTCCCCTAATTAATCAGAGCTGGATCACTAAGGCTTGGAGCCAAGCTGAGTCACTGAATAAAGGGGCTGTACCACTGACTGAGCTGAGTCCTGTGTCTTACTACCTATGATCCAGTCTCCTTGCGGGGCGCTATCCTTCTGTCATCAACTCACGGAAATCCAGCTTTCGCCATCCTCACACATGCCCACGTGATCCAGTGGCTGGTGGATTTCGTATCTCGACGGAGTGCACGGTGGAAATTGGGAAGGAATCCGACTGGGCCAGCCCCGGTAGCAGAGACCCACAGTGACACGGTGCGGGACCTGCTGCACCCCAGGTGCACGCAGGAGACCGGCGCCATGCCCGGCAGCTGGCGCCCCAAGATCCCTGCACCCCCATATCTGGCGCCCAACATGAGAGCCTCTGAACATTGTGCCAGCCAGCAAGCTGGTGCCCTCTGAAACGCAGGATTCGTGAGTACCTCTCCCACCAGGAGAGCAGGACAAAAATCTTTTCTTTCCTTCATCTCCCATCAGGAGACTAAAAAAGGCAGCTGTGCCACAAAGCCTCCCCACCCCTGGGGCTTGGCTTTCTCTTTTCTCTTTTCTCCTTCTAAATTAAACTTCTCTGGTCAGTTTTGTTATCCTGTCCCCAGACATTCAAGCCTCAGCTAAAACCAGTTAAGTGAGAATTTAAATTAACTAGTCCCTGTGGAGCACCTGGGAGTTCAAGGTGACTCGCGGCCAGAACAAAAGATTTAAAACCGCCACTTTTTTTTTGGGAGTTCAAGGTGACTTGCGGCCAGAACAAAAGATTTAAAAGTGACATTTTTTTCTGCAGTCTGAGGCTTGTAACTTGTAAGAGCGTTCCAACCCCCTAGTGTCAGACTGCTGCAAAAACATCTTCCCTTTATAATGGGAAATTCCACATCACGCCAGAAAAAACTCCAAATTCGTTCCCTTAAAGCCCTGCTTGAATCTAGAGGACTTAAGATTTCCAAAAACAGAAAGCTCAAAATTTTGGAACAAACTTTATCAATTTGCACCCTGGATCTTATCAGCAGACATCTCTGATCCAGAGGTCTGGACTAACATTGCATATCTGGCTCGTAAAAAGGAAATCCGGGAAAAACATAATTTCCCTCTTTCCTTTTTCCCCATAATAGCAGCCATCCAGCAATGCTTAGGACAAGCGTCAGAAAATAATAAAGGGGAAGGTTCAAATGATAAAAAAGACCCTAAAAATTGCCCAGTAGCAGATTCAACAGAAGTCAGACAAAACCTACTCATCAGCAAAATTAATCTTTACCTCCCTCTTGCTGATTTAACAAGCCCAGATATTAACGCCCAGACTTCTAAAGCTCCCAAAGATCCCCAGATAAATTCCCCTCCCCCTTCACCTCGGCTACCGCCACACATTGTGGCTCCGCCACCGCCTGTTCCAGCCACGCCCTACAGCCACAGAGCAACTGTGTAATCTTAGAGATAGTAGAAGTTGCCAGTCCCAAAGCCTCCAGACTCAATGGCCTCAGGACCCCCAAACCCCACC
>NW_008343387.1:3245585-3246247 GCF_000622305.1 Nannospalax galili | reverse complement strand
TTCTCCTACACAGCTGCCAGCAGAGAAAGATCTTCTTCCCCCTGCTGGTAGGGATCGAACTTACACCTTCTCTGGATGCTGGAGGCGTTGCTATGGCGACAAACTACTACAAGCCCAACACCTGGCGGGAAATCTCCGTCCAAGCTGCACCTGATCCTGCTCTGGCTGCCAAGCAATGGCATCTGTGACTGAAGCCTGGAATCTCTCCAACAGCAAATGAACTCTCTCGCCAAGGCTGTGCTCCACAACAGAAGAACATTGGACTTGATAACTACTAAATATGGAAAGGGTATATAATATTGAGAAAAAATGCTGTTTCTTTGTAAATGAATCAAATGTTCTTAAAACTGATGTTAACACCCACAAAAAACTCTGTAATAATCCATTTTCAAGATTTCAACCCACCAGACAATTAGGTTGACTTAGCAATCCCTTGTTTTGCAAGGGTCCTATTCCTTGTTGCCCCCTGGTAATACTGTGTATTATTGCTTGCTCACTGTTTTTAAGATTTCCTTGCTGACAAATTATTGCCATTTGCTAAAATCACTACAAAACAGGTCATGGTCAATTATGACACTTTGGATTCTCCCGAGATGAGATGAGTTGGCCCTTAGGGTTGGTAATGGCACTTCTCCATATTTAAATCAATGAGGAGGAGATGT
>NW_008343387.1:3234107-3245368 GCF_000622305.1 Nannospalax galili | reverse complement strand
GCATCCTAAAAGTACCTATCAGCTAAGGCTTTTACCACTTTACTGTGGGGGTACCACAGTATAAAGTATCCTGGTTTTCCCTCAATAATCAGAGCTGGATCACTAAGGCTTGGAGCCAAGCTGAGTCACTGAATAAAGGGGCTGTACCACTGACTGAGCTGAGTCCTGTGTCTTACTGCCTATGATCCAGTCTCCCCGGGGGGCGCTATCCTTCCGTCATTGACTCACGGAAATCCAGCTTTCGCCGTCCTCACACATGCCCACATGATCCAGCGGCCGGTGGATTTCGTATCTTGAGGGAGTGTACGGTGGAAATTGGGATGGAACCCGACCAGGCCAGGCCCAGTAGCAGAGACCCACAGCGACGCGGTGCGGGACCCGCTGCACCCCAGGTGCACACAGGAGACTGGCGCCACGTGCAGCAGCTGGCGCCCCAAGTTCCCTGCGCGCCCATATCAGGATATCTATGAATTCCACACCAGCTATGGCTTCAGGGAGACCCTATCTCACAACATAAAACCAATAAAAATTTAAAATAAGCAAAAATAAAAAATGAAATAGAAGGCTAATCAAATCTGACTTACCAGAGTGTATTTCTGTGTTATGAAAACCCTAATATGTGACTCTGTATAAATACAACCTGTCACACATGTTCAGAACTCCAAGATTCCTTCTCAGTTTGGCCCTTCCATTGTTTTATAAAGATTTTCATTGTTGAACACTTTGAGTGTATCATAATTTTCATATAGGTATTCTTAAAAAGCATTTTAATTTTTATGTGTGTGAGTGGATTGCCTACATGTGTGTAAATACACCCATGTTGTGAAATGCCCACAGAGATTAGCAGAGAGCATTGGCTCCCCCTGGAACTGGAGTTACAGATGCTTGTTAGCTGCCACGTGGGTGATGGGAATCAAGCCCAGACTTCTGCGAACAGTGCTCTAACTGCTGAGCCATCGCTCCAATCCCATCATATAGGAATTTTTTGGTTTGCTTTAAGGAGATTTTTAAGTGTCAGAATGTGATCCATGGGGGTCTAGAATTCTAAATATTGCAGCCTCCACTTGTCTATAAATATGATTGTCCAAGTCTTTGTTCCTGAATTTCAAAAATATGAATTGGTAAAAGCACATGGGATATTATGAGAAATAAAATGAAAAAGTGGTAATAACCCATTAAAAGAATTAACTTACATTCTGTTTTGGAATATAAATTTTTGAGGGTGAGATTGTGTGTGTACTTTAAGTGACAGTATGCATTTGTATTGAAATGAAACATTTCCTATAACCTCACAAAGATGAGTTTAATTTTCAACAAGAACAGTGATTCTAACACATATATACTTATTGATACTTGATGTGTATATAGCTATGTATGTTTTCTTATTTGTATTTGCCAAGTTTTGCTTTAGAACCAATGTATTTCTGCCTGAAATAAGCACAGACAATCTTTTAGTCAGCTTTAAGTCCCCACAGGCCATGCACTGTCTTTTGCACAACACATAATAGCCTCTATGACACTGGCTTGGATGTCATCCAACATTTTAAAGCAAAATGTAGACAAGAGTAAATTATTACTCATAGATCTCTTTAACATTAATCTTTATATTTCTTTATATTTCTTCCATCTAACATCTAGTATATCCTTTATAATGTTTCAGCACTCATAACACTGAGCTGATTTTAGGTTTTGAGCTTGGTTTTTGATGTCCATATTAATCAGGATGCAAAGTCACCTTATCATCATCCTAGGAGACTTTCTGGAATATATCTCACTGACTCTCAAAGGGACAGAAAATTATCAGAGGTGCTTCCCTTACTTCTTACGAGGATTACCATAATTCATTACATTCTGGCCAACCTGTCACCTCTATTCTTAGCTGCTTACAGCTAGTACAGGCTAGGCTAATGAGTGAAGGCACAGAAAAACTCGAATATCTGATCACATTACTTCAGCAGAGACACAAATCTGCTTGCCTCTAGGAAGCAGTGGATTATCTTAAACCTGTATTCCCTCCATATACGGTGGCTTTGGAACTACAGTCAAGTAAATGACCTTCTATTTTTCTTTATGACAAATGCAAAAAAAGAAAATATTTATTTTCAAAGGCAAGTTTACTTTGTAGGAAACATAATAGCTATGATCCAAAAAGATTGGATAATTAACATTTTACAAATTGATGACCATTTTTTTCTGAACTTGGAAGGCTTGTTATATAAAAAGAAACTTGTTTAGAATCACATATCATTTTGTTATGCAAATGACTAGTTTTGTGCTTATTTCTACCATAAATGTGAATGCCTGTAGTCGAGTTAAGTTTAATACCGAAAGCACACCTGCACCGGTGCTATATTTTAAAACAACTCTCTTCAGTAAAGATTCTGATGCATGAGAAGATTTCAAAATATGTGTCCTCACTCATCTACTCAATGAAATTAATCAAAATAAGGACTAAAATATTCCTCCCCCTTCCCTCCATCCAATGTGTGATAAATTTGCACATTTCCTGTTGGTCATAGGGTCATTTCACTGGTGTTCTTTCACCTCCCCTTTTGGTATCAATGTTGTTCCAATATCAGAATAGCTAGCACGTGGTTTGTTTTCCGAGACAAAGTCTCACGTAGCCTAAGCTGGACTTGAACTTACTATAAAGTAGAGCACGGCCTTACGCTTCTCCTGATCCATGTACCTCCTGTTCTCGGGTACTGGGATCACAGGCACACACCAGCATACCTACCTTGAATTGATGTTTCAAAGGCAGTTTTTATTGGTATCAATGATGTGTTATCAAGTTTTGGTTGATCATGAGGTTTATTTCCCTTTAGAGGAGTCAGACACAGAAGCTAGTATTATATTTTGAAAATTTCACACACTTGCCTGAAATAGGATTTTCTGACTATAAGGACTGAGTGTATTTCTTTTCCCAAAAGTCAAGAAATGCTAGAAATCTTTATGAAGCAAACACATTTACAATGCCCCTGCATTCTTAGCTTATTAATAAATATTCATAAAGTGATAAGATATAATAGTATCTAAAGACAATGTGACTATCTTCAAAGTCATAGAATCACCAAAGTATGAAAAAAATTCTCATTGTTGTGTTATTTCTTTGAAACAATTGTCATCAGAAAAATCAGGTTTTTATTATTCTAAAGAGTTGGGTAGTGTTATATATTTCAAATTTAATATTTGGTAGAGGAAGAATCTATTCTCCTGATCAATGGTTAGGGCAGATGTCATACCAGGAACATGTGTGATGTTGAAAACATGTTAGGTGAGCTCTCTGTCTGCAAGGAATGAAATTAAATAAAGATATCAAAATGGGTAACACTTGTCCCAAGAAAATATTAAGTTGAGAAAACTGCCTAAGATGCAATTGTCATGAAGGAGACCTCATCTGGGGTAATAATTGAAACATGGTGATAACTGTGTAAGTGTGGACAGAAGGAAAGTCTGGTGAACTAGAGTCAAAACCTAGAGAAAGAAATGATGAGTGAAAAGCAAACCTAACGGCGAGGTGAGCACATGCACTCAATGGAGTTGGGAGGGAGTAAGTTCAGTTTGGGGATGGAGATGTAGTAACAGATAAGGACCCATAAATTAACTTGAGCTTCCAATGTCATTACAGAAAAAGCTGATGTATTGACAGAATGTATCAGCAAGTTAAAATGCACAATCTATGTTCTTATAAATAATTTTGGCTGTTAGGTATGTATTAGTACAATAATGAGGATAAAGTTCCTAGCTTCTAGATTGAAAATGGGTTCTATTATGCAATTTTTTTTTCATTTTTTCTAATTTTTACAAAAATTTTATTGAGAATTTCATACATGCCTATAAGGTTTTTCGATCAAATCCATGCCCACTCCCTCCCCTCCAACATTCCCCACTCTGAAGAGGTAACCCTAAAATCTTTTAAGGATTAGATACAAGCTCCCAAATACTTTTGACATTTTGACATTTTTGGCCTTTGGAATAGACTGTGTTGCTAAAAGGCCCAAGGACATTTTGACTTTTAGCCCAGAAACTGCCTACATTCCTTTGGGGTCTTTTTACCCTAACTGTCTAGCCAATTCCTGCCTCCTATCCTTATCACACAATCCTCTGAAGGGGTTACTCAAATTCCCAGTAGGGAATAGGGGCGCAGGCCACTCTGGCTTGTTCCATGCTGAAAAGGTACGCAGGGTGAGGCAATTAGGGTACCCATTCAGTGGGTCTATCTAAAAGACTCCCAAATTGCATAACTTTTGTCTCTAAGGGGAAAAGAAAGTCCTTGAATCGTGAATAGGAGATGTGAAGGAGAAGTAAAGGCAAGAGTAATTCACATTACAAGTTCTAGACAGGGAACTAGAAAAAAGCCAGAACAGGGCAATTTTCAAATGTTCATATGAGAGTCCATTGTACTTTCTTGACAAGGGATATCATGCAATTATTAAGAATGAGAATCTGAGGGCAATATTTTTATTATTTTTATGAATAATATTTAAAATTAAAATTATTTTTATAAATAATGTTTTTATTATTTTTATTTCATGAGTGTATTGCCTGCATATATGTGAGTGCACCCGTGTGCAATGCCGTGGAGGTCAGAAAAAGGCTTCAGATTCCCCTGGAACTGGAGTTAAGGATGGTTTGTAGCCACCATGTGAGTGCTGGGAATCAAACCCGGGTCCTCTGCAAGGGCAGTCAGTGCTCTTAACCGCTGAGCCATCTCTCCAGCCCCCAAACTTTCTTTTGAACATAAGAAGTTTAAGCTATTAATTAAACATCTGAGAACCGACACTAGGTAGGATGTTTGGATATAGAGGTTTGAAAAATAGAGATGTCACGGTTTAAAATTTAAGTTTTGTAGTAAATAACATAAACAAAGTATTTAAAACTAAATTATTAAGGGAGATCATCTAGGAAGGTAGCAGAGAGAAAAAGAAGTTAAAAAGGCACCAGATCAAATGTGCAGCTATGTGAATGATCAGCAGGATTAGCTCTAAATGGGGTATCTACATAGCATCCCCTCCTTCCATGGTTCAAGGATCATTGAGAAAGAGGGAGCAGAATCCAGGACACTAGAACAATGACTGAGCAAAGAGGACATTAGAAGCAAAGTAAGAGAGTATACCAGGAAGACAGTGTCAACTATTGATACATGGTTAAAGAACATAAGGGATGAAGATTGTACATTGATTTTGATTAATGAGACACAGCTGCCATTGGTAAAAACTGAGGCTTGGGGATGTTGTTATGTACCAGAGCAGTACTGTCTCAAGATTTCCTTAGCAGAATTGCATTCACAATTCTTGACTTTTATTTTTAAACGTGCGTGTGCTTGTGCATGCATTCAAAATATGTGTGCATATGTATGATATGTATCTCTACATTGCATGTATCCATGATGTGTGTAAAATGTATATGTGATATGTGTCTCTGAGTGATGTGTGTGCATGTGTGTAATAAGATGTATGCCCATGATGTGTATGTGGGGTGCAGCAATTTTTATGGTCCAAGGATAAATTTAGGTATTGTTCTTCATGTTTTACCTTGTTTGATATCGCTTGTTCACCAATAGCTAAACCAGACTAGTTGTCTACAAGCCTCTCCAGTGTCTGCACCCCCATCTCTCTGTAGTAGCACTTCACCTGTCCTTTGTAATCCTTTAGCATTTAATTTCTTTTACCTGATGTTCTGAAGTTCAAAAAGTGACTTCAACTGGATAAATGCAAAGGAGAGGCCTCACTTGAATAATTACAGAAGTTACAGTGTTAAATCTCTAGATTCAGAGATGTCAGGTGGCAGAGGTCAGAAGATGGCATCAGATCCCTTGGAACTGGAGTTACAGACAGTTGTTAGCCACCATATGGGTGCTGGGACTCGAACCCAGGTCTTTTGCAAGAGTAGCCAGTGCTCTTAACCACTGAGCAATCTCTCCAGTTCTCCAGATGGCCTTTATAAGACCCTTTCTTAGGATTTATGAAATGAAAATCTGCTGTGATAAAACACTTGCCCACATTTTAAAATCTGTCCCTTTAAAGACATGTAAGTATACAGCCTTACTATGAACTCCTCCACTCCAGAAAAAGTAAACTCTACATGCTTTTGAGGCTGACTGAGAACATAGAGAACAGAGATGCCAACCAATATTCTTCAAGCAATTGTTAAATAAACCTGATTTTTTCCTACCAACACTCCTCTTCAGCCACAGAATTGGTACTCCAGTGAAGACAGTCCAGACTGTGTCTCTGGCAACAGATAGGTAAGTAATTATGGAAGATGAATTGGGGACAGCTGGCTAAAATTATCTACATTGAGGACTATGTTGTTTCAAAGTAGAATGCACATAACTTAAACATATAATTTATAATGTCAGATGATAATAAATATTAAGAAATGGCAAAGTATAGAGTGCTTATGATATACAACTGTGGTATCCATGTCTATGCAATAATTTAGTTCAAATTGTAATGAATAAAATACTATATAAAGATTAAAGAGTGAAGTTCACTTGATCTCCTTTTGAGATGATAGAAGTTCCAAAATATAAACAAAACCTTATATACTATTTATACAAAAAAATTCCTCAGTACTAAAAAGTAAGTAAATGTAGTGTGTCAAAAGTAGAAGAATGTATTAGCAAGAAATGTGAAATTTTAGGTGGTAAGCACTGGATATACTTAAGAAAATGAAGCAAATGAACATTCTATTCCATGATTTTTTTTATTGAGAGTCTCATACCTGCATATAATGTGTTTGGATCAAATCTTTCCCCCATTCCATCCTCTTAACTCCCCCTCTATTTTCCACTATGTTTCCTTCCCTACACCATGTGTTGGTTTTTTAAATCCACTTACTGCAAACTGTATGTACATTGGTGTAGACTATCTCTCCAGGGCTGCATCCCTGAAGAAAACTGACCCTTCCTCAGTAGCCATCAATTGTCAATAGCTCCTCAGCTAAAGGAACGACTTCCTGAGCCAATCCTCCATCCATGCTTGTATTTTGGCTGGCTTGATCTTGTGCAGGCCTTGTGCATGCAGGCACAATCACTGGCCCTATCATATCCAGCAAATACTCTTTCACTGCAGATATCTACTACCTCTGCTTCTTACCTCATTCTGCCAGTCCTTCCACAATGATCCCTGGACCTTGGAGAAAAGAATGTGATATAGATGTTGCCTATAGAGCTGACCACTCAGAGTCTCTTATTCTGTTCATGTTGACTAGCTACGTGTCCCTATTTTCATATACTGCAAAAATGAGCTTCTCTGACAACTTAGAGAAAGGCACTAATCTATGTGTATAAAGATAAGTACATAGGGGAAGTTTTTTACTATGCTCATTTAGAAGAATAATAGCCCTCCCTTAAGGACTAAGACCCAGCCAGTAACATGTTTTTGGTTCAGTATATATTTTATTTCATTTTTAATTGCATTTTTGCAAATTTCATACAATATATTTGAACATATTTAAATCCTCTCCTGTATCTGCACCCCACTTACTAATTCACCACCAAATTTTTGTGCTTTAATATTATATGTGTGTGTGTGTGTGTGTGTGTGTGTGTGTGTGTGTGCCTATAGAGTCAAGCTTGCATTCCCAAATGACCTTCAGTGTGGGTTTCATCTATTGGAGCTGGATCAGCCTACTAAAAGTCTCATACTTAAAGAGACTCAATTGCCAATAATTCCTTAACTGGGGTAGGAATTTCTTACCCACTTCCCATGTCTATGCTGGAATTTTGTCTGGCTTGAGCTTATATGGGACTTATTCATGCAATCACCATTGCTGTGAGTGCATATGAGTTACTGACTAGCTGTCTGAAAGACTGTTCCTTGTGGTCATTCCCCACCTCTGGCTATTACAGTCTTTCTGCTCCTTCTTCTGCAATGATCCCTGAGCCTTGGGAGGCAGAAGTTTGATATATGTCTCCAATTCAGGGATAAGTACTATGCAACTTCTTGTTCTCTTCTCCTTGCCCAGCTGTAGTTCCCTATGTTAATCACAATCTGCTGCATAAGAAAGCTTTTCTAATGAGAGTTGAGAGGCATATTAAACTATGGGCAGAGCAAGTCACTAGAAATCAGTTTCATATTCTATTTACTTAGTAGAATAGTTGTATTAGGCTTTCTCCCATCACCTGTGGGCTGTCTAGCCTCAGGTTCCTAGACCTGCTATCAATGTCAGTTATGCACTCCATCCTACAAAACGGACCTTAAATCCAGTTGGAAAGTAGTTGGTTACCACTATAATATTCATGCCACTATTGCATGAATATTATATCTTGCCATGCCAGTTGTTGTAGCTTGAAGGATTCATAGCTCTGTAAGATTCATGCTAAATTAGGTAGCTTGTATAGTAACTTATAGCACAATGAAAGCTAAGCAGTAGAAGCTTCGAAGTCAGCACCAGATTTATTTCGTCATATATGTTTTATAGTCCATATTTTTTAAAAAATTAAATATGATAAGAAGACAGATTAAATGAAAACTAAGTTGGAGGACCTAAGGAAACATTTCAAGGTGAAAAGTTTTCATAATAAAATTGGCAATTTAATTAAAAACAGTCAAATGGAGAAATAAGCAATACTGCATTCTGATCTGTGATGTACAGAACACATTTGAAAAACAGACAGTTGAATATAAATTGTCAATGTCAAGCAGAAAGAAAGGAATATAATTAAATCTGATTATTGAGCATTTAGTCTCTGAAAAAGAATGAAATAGAAAGTATACTCAACTGCACAGCAAATATTTATAGGCATGTGGTCTCCCAATTGTGCAACAGTGCTGTTATCCAAGGCCTTTACACAAATATGTGTGATTCTCAGGTAAGAAAATAATACAGAAATATTTGGGGGAAAAAAAACCTGTATGTCTTATGGCTCGAGAATGTTATTCAAGAATCAGATAATTTCCCTCTCTTTTTCACTTTTCTTAATGGAAAGTTAGGATTCATCAAAACTTAAATGCCCAAATTAAAATATAATTGAACAGCATTTACTCTGATATGTCAGTTCTGGATTAATAGTTGCTATAACTAAAACCTAAATCTGACATATAATCTAAAATTGAAAAGTATACTAGCCTTTTCTTATGAGAATGTGTGAAGTATATACTTTAGACATATTTGGACAGTCACTGAATTGACAATATCTAATTCTTCAAAGTCTTGCAGTTCTCTCTTTTACTTCAAATTGCATTTAATAAGAAAATTAAACAAATATAAAACAATAAAAACAACTCTATTTAGACAGATATACTACACTAATGTACTTATTTACAATAGACAGTTCATTTTTATTACAGATACAGACTTTATTAATAAAATACTAATGCATAAAATCTAATCATGTTTTAAAATGCAATCCTATATAAATGGAAAAAATTCTGTAATCCAATGACTGTTAATTCATATCCCAGCAAGTCATAAAATTAAGCAAAAGATATCTAAAATTGGTTAAAATTCAAGTTTGAATCAAGAATTTTTAAAATAATTGTTATTTTAAAATCAATAATAAACATTACTTCACGTTATTTTACACAAGCTATCCAAAGCAACAAAAATGACAATTAAGTAAAAAATAATAGAAATAAGAAGGCAAAACATTAAGCAATATACTTGTCCACTACAAAAATGTAAGTAAAATATCTTTGATTAGAGTTTTGTGTTTTTAGGTACAAATCAATTAATCAATAACACAATAGTATTAGAGTATTAGAGTTTTGTATTGTATTAGGTACTCTTGTATTAGAATTTTGTGTTTGTATCATATTATATGTATTAGACAAATATTTGAAACAATTATTTTTCTTGTGTTTCAATGTCAATGATAAAATTTTGCAAGAAAATTATAGCTCTCATGGCCACAGACAAATGAAACACTAACATTATAAAAATCTTGGGCTGGAGACATGGCCTAGCAGCTAAGAGCAGCACATGCTGCTTATTCCGGAGGACCCGAGTTCAGTTCCTAGCAAATACACCTCGTGATTCACAATCACCTGTAACTCAGTTCCTGGGGGATCTGATGCCTCTGGATATGCACCTACCAATAAAAAAAACACACAAATATACACACGATTTTAAATAAATTAGTTAATCATAAAAATTTAAACCCTAAAATATGCTTAATAAATATACAAAATAATATAGAAAAATAAATAAATACACATAAATTTAGTTCTAAATGCACATTTGGACTCAAATTGCAGCTATGAAGAATTAATAATAATATAAAATGATACCATACCACATAGAGTGACCCTCTAGTCAGAAGATTTCGCAAATTGGCAGATTAATTTCACTGATCCTCTTATACATATTACATGGGAATGCTGAGGGGGCCAAAGCCTGTTAAAGACTTAATTACACAAAACTGAACATTTAAACACAGCCTGCACAATACACAATTTTTAAAAATTGATGAAAATCATTGCTAACTATGTAGCAGGCAACTGGTTAGTACTTTCGAATATAGAAAATATTTAGCAATTAATAAAAATAAAGATTTAATGCTAAAACCAATATCAAAAGCTCAGGGATTCTCAAAGAAAGAAATAGTAAAATCTGAATGAAAATTGACCCAATATTCAACATGACATAAACCTCAAACAGACTACAAGGTATCATCAATCAGATCAGCAAAATTAAACGTATTAGTTCTAATAATTATGTGTGAAAATTGTGGTGCACCAATGCTAGTACATGGTAATAATATCACAGCAAGGAGACACCGTCTCTATAAATTAAATAAATATATGACACATTTATGTATGGCAGTTCATGTGTGTATAGATATGTGTGCATTATCAATATGATTACATACCTAGCTCTATACACTGTTAACTATTCCTGATGTAGGTATTGAAAAAATGAATATTGAAAGAATAGGAAAATGGACTATGTAATGGTTATTACACATTGTCAGTTTCACAGGATTTGAAATCACCTGAGGAACTTTTGAGACAATTAGTTTAGGGTAATTGATGTGGGAGGACCCTGATTTAATGTGACCAGCAACCTAAAGCTCCTTGCTGTGTTGGGCTCTATCCCCAGGAGCTATGAGTCCAAAAGACCCTTCTTGAAGCTGGTTTTGTCAGGTATTTCATCACAACAATGAGAACAGCAAACAATAGAAGCTAAATTAAAAATAAATGTTGTAAGTAATTAACAACATATGGATTATAGATCTTGCAACCAAAGTATAGATATGAGTATAATAGAACTTTCATATTTATAAAAATAATTTATGTATATAATAGTGGAAACAT
>NW_008343387.1:3179299-3234094 GCF_000622305.1 Nannospalax galili | reverse complement strand
AAAAAAAGTTTATTATATATTCATTGCAAAATAGTTTTGTATTTGGTACTAAAAATAGATGTGGAGTCATAATCCAGGAAGCCATGCTTCTCAGAATATTGTGACAAATTCTAAGATAGCATATTTAATTTTTCTTGAACAGGAAATAGAAATAAAATTTGTTAATAATCTATGACCCAAAGATGTTCCTGAAAATTGTTAATTCATATTTTCTTTCCTTGAGTTATCACCAAAACATATCATATACAAATATCAAAGTATATAATTACCTGCATATAGTAGTTTCAGAAATATCCAATTGGTAGAAGATGACAATTATTAATCCCTTTTGGTTATGTTTTCTTTGTGAAATAACTAGACTATACTAGTGGGTACATTTCATATAGAATGATCTGGTTTTGAATATATCAAATGCATATTTATGAAATAAGCTGTGATAGAAGGGATCTTGCTCTTTTTTATTTCCTTTGGTTGCTCTTTCATGTGAGTAGTGTGAAAATAATTCTGAAATGAGAGTTTTACTGTAGCCATGTTATCCTGGTTGCCTTATCATGATTTGGTTCACGCACCAATCCATGATTCCTGTAATAATACAGGAGTACTGAAAAGTAGAGACTTTAAAATGCATTGTATGAAATTCTCAGATCAATAAAAGTATTTTTAAATGGTAGGAGCTGGAGTTTTATGCTATTAGTTGAATAAGTTTGTTTAAAAAAATAAGGTATGCTTCAATTCAGTGATGACTATCAATTCCTTCTGACCTTAGAAATCCCTTGTATTTTCCCTGTTTCTCATAATCTAGCCTCACATATTAAATATGGAAACTGCATTTTCTTCTTAGCTCCCATTAATTTTAAAGTTAACTTCACACCAGACAGCAAGGCGTATTGAAGTTACAAGTGGCAAAAACTCATAGTGGAATTTTATATCACATGAGATATCTCACTGAACCTAAAAGATAACAGCCTTTGATTCATGAGAAACAAAACAGAGGTGCTATTTTGTTTCCTTTCGCTGTCTGTTGTTGCTCTGCATCTTCTCGGTCTACACACTATCTCATGGAGTCACGCACATCTTCCTGACAACTCATTCTGCCCCAGTAGAATACAACTCTTAACCCTACAGGTAAAAGCTCAGTGTTCCATTATCGCGTCAGCTTTATTATCAGCTACATACCAGGCAACTGAGGTCACAGCGAAATGGTTGATCCTGGTGCCACCATACAGATGGCATGGTTGGGGAAGATACGGATGAAGAAAGACTAGAGAATAATATGCAAATGAGTGAATGACACCCATTTCACTATTGTACACCTAGGCCTTTCCCCATTTCACGTTGGATAAGACGGAAGTAGAAATTTTGAATTGTGAATTATCTCACAAGCAGAGAAGCAGAGTCTTTCAAGAAATAGTTTTCACCGCAGTCAACTCACCTACGTTCTACTGGCAAGGAGAGAAAAACAGACCAGCTCAAGGATGACAGACGCGATCACACTGAGTGGTGGAAACATCACCTCCGTGCCACCTTACTTCCCTCCCTGGAAGACGTAGCGCCATTTCTTCTAGCCCAAGAAGCTGCTGACTGTCACACTTCATTTTAACTGCACTTTGATGCATGTTGGCTCTCAAACATTAAAAACTGCTGCATGAATGAGGTTTGGAAAGATGGCTTTTAGGTAAAATACTACAATTTTAAGTTGAATGATATAAACATAAATAACTAAAAGTGATAAATATTAAGACAAATACATTAATGAAGTAATGAAGGAAATGATGTTCTATTATAATGGGAGAAGGGTAAATATTTTGTTTACTTTTCTGTTTCCTAGTCTTTTAAAATAGAATTATATTATTTTTAAAATGAAAAAAAACATTTGTTAACATTTGAAATAACAAGGATGGAAATTGCAGTTCCAAAGGCTTTTTATTCCAGTAATTACTTATCAATGTCCACTTACAAAAACTGGGTAACATTCAATTGGTATATCAGCAGTGAATTTCTATGCACCCATTGTAAAATAAGCCCAGCATGATGGTGCATGCCTTTAATCCCAGCACCCAGAAGGCAGTGGCAGGCAGACACCTATGAGCTCAAGGACAGTCTAGTCTACATAGAAATTCCAGGTCAATGAAAGCTATGAACTGAGACCCTTTCTCTAAAAAGCAACCAAATAAACAGACAAAAGAAGAAAAATAATATGATAGATTTATAATCTTGAAATAACATGCAGTCATTTTTAAAAGCTGTAGCTCAATATAATCCAATTAAAAAGCAAAAAGATACATGATAAACAGATGAAGTTAGAGAAAAATATATGTCTTTGTTACTTTAAATATTTCAAAATGTTTATAATATTTGTAACTAAAGTTGGATAAAGGTATTAGCAATTTTAAAAGCAAAACATAGGTTAACATTTGGCTTTGGTCTACCATCAGTCTCCAGGAGACCTTCTCCTGACGTAAGCAGCACAACCAGTCCAGTTGCTGCTTCAACTCCCACCTTCCTCTGCAGCCCTGACTTTGTCTTAATGAGCCGGCTCTGGGATTATCCAAGATCTCAAGGCTTCTAAGCCTAAATGCTCTGCAAACATTTCCTGTCATACTTTGTACTCGTACCTACGCCTGTCAGATCATCTCTCAATTTTATCTGCTTTCTAACCCTGCCCCAGGCAAGTTCTGTTAGGAAACTGCTGGTCAGCGTTGCCGTGTTTCAGCATACTTGACTGCATGTGCTTTGCTTTAAAAAATTATTATCATTACTTCTTAGTTACACTGGACAAATTCATAGATTTTTCTTTTTCATAACATCTATCTCTTTCATAACACAGTAAGAAAATTGATTTTTCAATGTATTGTTTAAGGTACCTTGTTCTCAAGAAATAATATTGTAATGAAATTAATCTGTTCCCTCCTTGTATAAAAAGAACCTTCTTCCTCTCTGTCACTCCTGTAATATTTGCAGAGTATACTTTTATATTAGAAATACATTCTCTTACATTATGTTAAATCAATGAATAAATTTTCATTTGTAAACATTACTGATAATAAAATTCCCATCTTGTGAACATTTAATAACATACATAATTCACAACACTGATGATAATTCTGGTTTCTCTTTATTATTTAAAGCACTGAGTTTTCTCATGAGCATCCCTTACAATGACAATACAGTCTGTATTTTTCTATTTCCTCTGTCTCTCCTGGGATATGACTACAAACTACCAAGAGAAGGACTTTCTGGGAATTCTTGGATTGGGAGGACACTTCACCTCTTGCCTAATACTCCAATGAAGGGGCTTTAACCTTGTACTATCCTATTTGGTAAGGAAGTCACCTTTTACTTTCAAACAAGGCCTCAGTCAATGTGAGAACACTTGAAAACTGGTTTGTACTTGATGTACACTATTTCCTTTCCATTGCATCTGTCTAGTGGGAACAGTGAAACTCATTGGTGTCTCCAGTTACGGAAATGGAAATTGACATCATTTGACATTTAAGTTCTAGTCTGAATTCACAAATTAGAAAACTGTAGAGTATTCTGGGGGGGTGTATACCAGGAGGAAACAGTGACACAGCTCATTTTACTAAAGCCACCAGGTAAGTGTTATTGTACCCATTTTAAGGACAATATCATTTGGTCACTAAGAAGCAAAGATGGAATTTTAAACCCAGGCTGTTTGAAGATGAATGTATATCCTCTCCAAGCACTCAGTTTCTATAGCTACATAAAAGACATTTTTAACCTTAATATTTTGACCATATTTTCTTGTTAATTTTTTAAAATTCTTTAACTTCAAAGAGTCTGCAAACTTCATGTGTTTGGTAGATGCTATCCTAAACTAGTTGAAGGTCAAATTTATTACCATAACAATGATCATTCTTGAAGATTCACTGTTTGCAAATATTTTAGCATAAATTCACATATATTGCTTTATTTAATACTTAAACTAATCCTCAAATGGGCAATTTTATGCCACAGATTATTGCCTATGTTAATTAAAGAATTAGAACCAATAGAATACATTTAGACATTTACATTAAGGAATTGATTCACATGCACGTGGAAGCTGTTAAGTCATTCACAGGGCAAGTTGACTGAATAGAGACTCACGTATGATTTCTTTATAGTGTTGAGAAAAAATTACTTTTCTAGAAAACTTCAGCTTTCTACTTTTTGATCTTCAACTAGCTGATAAAGTTCACCCCCAAATGATCAACATTAATTTGTTTTCCTTAAAGTCAGCTGATCATAAATATTAGCCAGTTCAAACCGCTGTAGCCAGAATGTCTGAACTAGTGTTTGACCAAACAAGTACACATTACAGCCTAGCCAAACATACACCATAGCCAGGCCCCACTGACATGCAAAATGAGCTATCACACTGTGCTTTATACTCTAATACTCTTCTTATTTAAAGATTTACTTTATTATTTTATTTATGTGGGAGGGGTATGTATGTCTGTTTGTTGCGGAATGCCCCAGAGGCCACAAAGCAGATGCTGAATCCCATGAAACTGGAGTTATAGACATTTGTGATGATGTATATGCTGGAATTCAAACTCCAGTCCTCTCAGAGAGCAGTAACTACTCTTAACCACTGAGCCATCTCTCCAGCCCCTTTACTTTCCTGTTGCACTAAACATGGACATAAATCATTTTCTTACTTCTTGTGTAAGATAGCTTTAGCATCTTCATGCTATCTAAATTTTTATCCTTCATAATATATCTCTCATGTAAATGTCTTCTCTACATAATTTTATAACATTGTTTGTTTTAAGTCAAAAAACTATTTGGTGCATTATTAATACCTCACTATAGGCATTCTTTCAACAAGACATCAGGAGCTATCACTTGTGTACCACTTGCAGACCACTGAAAAAAAAAACAAAATATACTATTACTTTTAGTGGTCTGAGAATCACTTGCTTTTTCGCTGGAAGTCATTTGCATGTAGAAGATATTTCATCCATGCTGCTTCATTTCATAAGGAGGATACAACAGAATGTCCATTATGATTTATTAGTACCCAAGGTAGGAAATAAGAAACAGGTGTACTAAGTGACTTGTGCACTTAGCTTGTATGATAAAAAGAAAGAAAAAAAATTCCAGTCTAGTTGCCCATCATATGTCATCAAAAGCCAATTATGTTTCAGGTTCTGGACTCGGTGCATGAATCCATGGAATGAACACATTGCATTTTTGTCCTTCATGGAGCCTACATTTTAGTGAATAGAGTTAGACTGGAAACAACCAAATGGCAAAATTTAAGGGCTGGGTTATGATAAATGTTTATGAGAAAAACTATATTAGTAGTAATTAATCTATGGAAGTTAATGAGTGAGAGTTGAAATATAAAATACAGTGATTAGGTCTTCACTGAAAATGGCATTTGGTCAAGGCAAGAAAATGATGAATGAACAAGCCCTGTGGAGATACTGAAAAAGATCGGGTCATGTAGAGGGCCCTGGAACAGAAGCTGCCTAGTGTGGTTGAGAGCTGCAGCACAATCCTACAGCACAGGCTAAGTTCATCAAAGTTAATCCATTATTGTTCCAATTTTCAGATACTTTTTATAAAACTCTACTGTTGGGCAAATAAAAACAGAAAGTCAATGTGGTCTATCATAGGAAAGCAATAAAGTCTATTATCATCATTTTATCCCCAAACACATCTATTATATTGGCACTTCTCAGATGACATGTTATGAATGGATCCTTGGCTCATTAATGGTGCTGCAAATTAACTCTACTGACTGGCAACAAAGTACATGGAGCATTAATTTGACTGTGGTTTCTCTAAATCCTGTCATTCTAGAGAATAATTTAAACTTGACAGTGGTTTGTTTAAGGTATATTAAGATTCTCAGAAAGACTGCTTAAAATGTCCTTATGAAAAATTACTTTTTATAATACAAAGTAAATTTGAACAAAAATTTCCCTATGAAATTATATGTTTGTATCTAAATTATTAGTTTCTTGTTTCACACTTAAGTTCTAAGAATACTAATCAATATTATTTGTGCTTTATTTTATGAGTCTTACTATGTGGTGATCGTGTCGTCTCTACAATATGTATTCAAGCAGTATCATATGGGCATTTATAAAAGAATAAAGGAAGATAGCCTAGTCCTATTGCCTCAAGGTAAATTGAGTCTAAGTATTATGTTTTCCCAGTGAAATCTGTGGCTGTTCCATAAAAGACACGCAGTTAGCACATAAGCTTTGCAGGTTTAACCTAGTAGTTACCACCATGGAAGTGGTATAAATTCGCAACCACTTCATGAAGGTTCCACAAACAAATGTTCATATGTACCAAAATTAACAGTACATTTCTCATTTTGCTACTGATTCCTTTAAATAACTCCAAGAAAATGTGGAAGGACCACTGTCTCTGTATTTATATTTTCAATTTCCAAAACCAGTACGTGGAAAACCAGGACACCAATGACAAAAGCCAGCAAACTGCTTACATGGAAATGTTCTTTAAAAGAAGTGCTTCAATTATGTAGTGGTTTAAAATTCTGAACTTTTTGAAGGTGCATTTTAATATGTTTGTATATTTCCAGTAAAAACTATGGAGGAGCTAGCTTTTCCCAACACAATAATAACAAATAGCAAAAAGAAACTTTTTTAAAATCCTGTTGGTTTTGCAGCCTCCTGCCAGAGTCCACACAATAGCAGATACTTAGGGCAAGAATGACTCCAGTGGAGCAACACTAATACATTTGACACAGCTTCCACTCGGCTTTATGCAGAGGAGCCTGCTCTTATCCCTTTGTAAATTGGAGACTCTTTTAACCAGGAATCCCAGGATGAAACAGAACCATTTTCCTCATGGCAAAACAAGTTCTTCTCTGGTGAATTTTGTTATTGTTTATTGTTACACTGGTTTATCAGCACTAAACTGTATGAAAGCTTCAATTAGTTCTTGATGAATGATCCCATAAAAGCATGTAGTTTCATTTCCCTTGCCACCAGATATTTCACTGAGTGTTATTAAATGAAATATAATTGGGATAAGATTCAGGAAACTTAGAGAGGCTCAGTTCATCCTGAAATGGTTAGTCATCAGTATAGCTGAATCACTTGCGATGCACTGTACATGTAAATTTCCATTGCTTAGTCCTGGGGAGAATACATAGGCACTATACATAATCTGATGCAGTCTCTGCCCTTCATGAGAATAAAGGCTGGTGGCGAGGTGCTGAGTTCAGTGCTAGGTCAAATAGTTGTTATCTCCATACAGGAAAAAAAGCATCTCTATCAATCACACTGCACAACAGCTTGCAACTCCTTTGTATGTAACATAGCACCTGTTTTACTTTTCAGCAGAGAGCAAAGACCATTGGTCTTCCTTTTTCTCTCTAGTATGAAAACCCCAACCTTTATACTAATACATAGACAAAAGGCAAGTCTCTTTGCCTCTTTTATTGCAGCCTATGAAATTTAAGATACGGGATTTCTAAGACAGATGATTAAAGGAGGCTTGGAACCTTCAAAGAATAACCACGTTACTTCCTTCTTACAAACTTCCGTGCATCAGTGATGACTGGAGTTTCAGTATATGTATTGGATCGAGGCATGAACTTAAGGTGAAACCCAAGAAAAATAAAAACTTGATTGCCTGATGACATTCTGAAACTACCATCCAAGGCTTGAACTATTCTCCTAGGTCTTAAAAATCCTGTGATATTCAGATCTTTTCAGTGAAACACGGTAATAGTTAAGTGATTCTGCCAGCAAATGAGACGATTGAATTCTCAATGTATTTTTAAATAATAGAACACTTCCTCTGTGTGTTGGTTATTCTGAGAAACATTTTAATGCATTGTCACAACTCATCTTTTAAGAAAACATATAAGCTAAATACTTATTTTTTCTTCACAGAAGAGAACAAAAACTGAAATAACAGAGCTATTCAGCACTTAACTTGGTTGAGAGAGTTGAGCAAGATAAAGACCCAACTTTAGAAATCTAGCCTTTCTTATTAATTTCTTGTTGAACATGTTGTGCTTACAAGGTGGACTGAATATTGCTTTCAGTACTTGGCACACATAAGTAAACAAAGCAGAGATCCTTGCCTTCAAGTAGTAATGAATTCTAAAGCAGTCTTGAGAATTCCTAATCTACAATATTCAGCATGAGTTTAAAATATGGTGCTTTGGATACTTGAGGCACTAGGGATGTTTTTGATTCTACAAGCTTAAACTGCTTATCAGAATAACACAATGGCGCTCCATTTTTAGGCACAGTGCTCACAGGCGCACTGAGAGAGCAATAGGAAAGGCAGATGAAAATTCTGAAATTTTCTCCAAACTATATTGGCCATTGTATTTTATACCACCACAGAGTAGTAGTTAACAAATGATTCCTGATTCTTATTTATTATTTTGTGTAGGAAAAAGCCATTTTCTAGAATTCTACCAGGGTATCCATTTGAAAAATTCAGTTAAAATACTAGGATTTACTATTAAAGTATCACCTAAAAATTATGACGTATCCACCATGTAACTTCAGCGTTTATATATTTAATAAAAGAGTAATCAAAGTGTAATCAGAGCTCTTATGGAACTTAAAAGAGGTATCTGAGTAGACCTCCATAGATGAACTTGCACTGAGGAGAGTCTGGGGACATTAACTTGACACACTAGGCCTTAACACAAATGACAGAATGTATGAATTCCAGTGGTGGGAGAGCTGTGGGAGGATGCCACTGGGAATGAGGGCATAAAGATGATTGATTGAGATGTTCTGTACGAAATACACAAAAATCCAATAGAAACAAATTTTACAAGAGAGGTATGAAGACACACAAAACACCTAGCGTACAATAGGTGCTGAAACATTCTGGTTTTCTTTGGACACTTTCCCTTCTTGGTCCTCAGTCTATTGGTGATAATAAAACAGCTCTCGTCTACTGCAGTGGACATGAAAGTCTCACAGCTCCCTTGCAACTGCACATCAAAGACACTGATATTTGACCTCAGTTTCCGTCCCAGCCACAACTGGGACACCGAGGCTGTGCTTCCCACAGAACGTCACCCTTTCTTAGAAATTAAGGCTCTAAAGATTTTATGAGAGAAGTGCAGAGAATTCAGAAAGACATGCTGTTCAAAGTTGTAGAATTAAAAGAAAATTTATACAATTTTTATAAGTAGCAAGATTACCTTTGCTAAATGGTTTCAGCTAATTATTAAAATATACAGTAACAGACAGAAACATATAATATTAATTAACCCCAAAACTTTCTAACTATATTATCTATTAAATGACTCAAATTTACTATGTTTTGTGCATAAGAGTTTCTAAAAACACATATATTTTAATCAGTAATCTAAATTTTAAAAAACGTTATCAGCAGTCTGGAGACATGGCTCAATGACTAAGAACACTGGCCAGGGTTCAGTTCCCGGAACCCATTTGGTGGCTAACAACCATCTGTACTCCAGTTCCAGAGGATCCAATGCCCTCTGCTGGTCTCCATGGACATTGCATGATATGGGTACACTGCATACATCCAGGCAAAACACTCATACACATAAAAATTTCAAATAAAGAATAATAGATAAGAATCATTTTTAATTAAGAACTTTTAGAAGGGACGGGTGAATGCTTGTGTGCCATTACAGAGGGCAACTTCAGGTGTAGTCCTTGCCTTCGGTTTTGTTTGACTCAGACTTTATTGTTTGCCACTGTGTATACCAGGTTAGCTACCTCTCAAGTCTCTGGGGATTCTCCTGTTTCTGTGTCCTATCTAGCCATAGAAGCACTCAGATTATGGATGAGTGCTACTGGAATCTGTTTTACGTGGTTCTTGGGATTTGAACTCAGGTGCACATGCTTATAGCAAGCGCCTTACCCAATGTAAACTGTGTCATATGTAATAGTGAGTTCCATTCTGTCAAGCCCTGTGTGCACACACCATGTGGTTTTGATCCTCTTTTGAATGAATAGCAGCATGACTACCTTAGGAAAATAAATAACTGGGTAGAGAAAATGGAATTAGTGCAATTCCTGATTTAGAGCCTCGTAATCTCAAAATTATTATCTTATTATTATCTTCTGAATAAGCTATCCAAATAGTTTATAAATAAAATATCATAGGTAGCATTTTAAATTATATTTTCTTCTGTAATCAATGTCTACTCTGACTATACGGGGAAAAGGGGAAATGAGAATAAACTATTAGTGTAGTTTCTACCTTTTGCTTTAAAATCTTTAGACATTCAATTTAATTGAATTCATAACATTAGTTTATATTCAACATCACAACCTATTCATATTTGGACTTTTGCTAAAAAGACTCTATTGTCTGGTAACATACAAATCTGGAATGGGAAATAGTGTCAGTCACACAATTGATAATGATAATGACTATGTGATGATGACCAGACATTCACTACATTTCACAGAGCTCTGCTGACATTAACATAGTTATATGGTGCTGCTGTAAGGTAAATGAATCAGATAAACATTTTTCCCTGAAGACAAAACAGTAAAAAAATCAAGATGACTAACTTTCTGTGTTCTGCTGACTTCTACGTTTCTGTGCTTGATCATAGGTAACAGGAACTGAGGCAATTACACAATGTGATGCCCTAGAGCTATATTTACGAGTTATTATTTCTTCCAGATAGTTGAGTTACATTAAGAAATACAAATACTAAGCTTTTTAGACTACGTTTTTGATATTAAGGCTTTTTTGATTGATAATTAGATTTTCTAACATTTTTCTTTCAGTTAAAATTGCTCAAACTAAATGGAAACATTTTAAAAGCAGATTGCATGTGAAATTAGAAAGCCTTCCTAATTTGGTCTATAGTGAATCCTAACAAAAGTACCAAGTTGTTTTAAACATATCAGAAAATTTGTTACATTGCTTGTATGGTGAGGTAAAGAACTTGAGTAGCCAACAAAATATTGTTGGAGAAGAACAAATAAAACTGAAAATATCCAACTTTGATATTTACAGCAAAGTGCCCCAAATCAAAAGAAATGTTATTAGTGAACGTATAGATATACAGATCTCTATAAGAGAACACATCCAGGTAGAAAATGAGGCAATCAAGATCATTTGATTTGATAAAATATTGGATGAAATACCAAAAATCTGATCTAAGAAAGAAATAGCTAATGAGCTACATTTCATTACAATTTAAAGCATGTTCTGTAAAAGACTCTGTCAAGACAATGAAAATGCAATAAATGCTTTTTATTGAAGTTTTGTGATTTTTATAAAATATATTGTTGGATGATACTTAGATCCCTTCCTCCATGAGCACCTCCTCCCACTGCCCTCCACGGTTCAATGCACTCTACTACGTATACAATACACCCTATAAAGTCTGATTTGTGTCTCCTCATGTCTTTCCAGTGGGTCCATCCACTGGAGCCTGGTTAACCTACCAAGAGTCCCATCCCTATAAGAGACTGTCTCTCCCCCTTCAAACAGTCATCAGTTGCCAAAGTTCCTTAGGTTGGGTCGGGATTTCTTACCCACTTCCCCATATCTATGCTGGGATTTTGTCTGACTTCAGGTTGCATGGGACTTGTGCATGTTGTAATCATTGTGAGTTCATAAGTGTAACTAACCAGTTCTTTTGTCTGGAAAACTCTATTTCCTTATGATCCTCTGGCTCTTACACTCTTCCCACTTCGCCACTTGTCTGAAATAATTCCTGAACCTTTGGAGTCAAAAGTTTGAGATAGATGTTCTCTTCAGAGATCAGAAATCTGCAGTCTCTGGTTCTCTGCACATTGGCCAATTGTGTGTTTCTGGGTTATTCACCATCTACTGCACAAGGAAACCCTTCTGGTGAGAGTCTTATGTATAAAAGATGCATTGAAATGTGTCACTTAGGGCTAATTGTCTCACAGACAATTATTCTCTGTGTTTGACTAATTGTGGAGCTCTGTGTTCGCACTCATCTGTTGTGAAAAGAAGCTCCTTTGATGAGTGGTAAGAGGTACACTTATCCGTAAATATGAGGATGCATATTTAGAATACACCTACGTAGGTCTAGAGATGTGTCACACAGGAAGATTTCACTCTAGGATCAATGACCTCTGTAGCATGTGTATTTGGCTATGTTTACAGTACCACTCATGAGTTCTTTCCCATTGAGTGGGACTTAATTCCAATTAGACAGCCGTTGATTACGCCCAAGATAAAAGTACCACTACAGCACTAATAGCGATAGTTTGCTGGACCAATAATTGTTGTTGATTAGGCTTTACGGCTGTGTAGGTTTGCTGTTTTGGGCAGCTCACATAGTATCCTCTGATACCATGAAAGCTAGTTTTCAGGGAGGAGGCTTCCAGGTCAGGTCCAGCTTGATTGCTTCAAGTCCTATGTCTGAACTATGTCCTGTCTTCAGCAATATGGTATTACCTTCAAATTCTGTGAGGTAATCCATGGCCTCAGGTAAGCAATAGCCTGTGTTGTTTTGGGAGTCTCTTGGACTACCCTGACCAACCACTTGAAGAGAGGTTTCTCCTACCACACACTGTCTTTTGTGTGTGTATTGTACACAGAAACTTGTATATATTTATTATATGTACAGCTATACACATGCACTTATATATATTTATTATATGTATATTTTTCAGTGGGGCTTTGAACTAATAGATTTCCATATTTTTTCATTACCTCTAAGCATTATTATCTCTTCTCTCACTCCCCTGTTTAACCTTCCCTATTTCTCCAGTTACAGTACCCTCTTCTCAATTTGCCGCTTGATAACACCTGTCTCCTATTACCCACCTCTCTTGAGCTCTTTCTTCCCCTTCACCCGATGGTTCCTTTTCATCTTCTGGGTCCCATGTTTACATCAGGATATATACTCACATGTAAGGATTTGTAGCTAAGATCCACAAATGAGAGAGATTTTATCTTGATTTTCTGGCTCAGTGTTACTTCACTTAGTATAAGCATTTATAGTTCCATCCATTTATCTTCAAATTTCTTGACTTCATTTTTTTTTAACACTGAGTAGAGCTTCATTGTGTAACTGTACGACATTTTCATTATCCATTCATCAGTTGAGGGACATTAACTTGGTCCCTTTCCTTGGCGATTGTGAAAAGAACAACAACAAACATGACTGTGCAAGTATCTCTGTAGTAGATTGAATCCATTGAGTATAGGTCAAGGAGTGATATAACCAGATCACATGGCAGTTTTATCTTAAAATTTAAGAATTCTCCATTCTGATGTCCACAGTGGTTATAACAGTTCACAGTCCCACCAACAGAGATGAGAGTTCCCCTTTCCTTGCACCCATGACAGAATTTATTGCATTAGTTCTCTAGATCTAAGTCATTCTGACTGAGGTTAGATGAAATTTTAAAGTAGTTTTGAATCAATTTCAATAATTAATAAAGATATTGAACACTGACGGTATTTCTTAGGCATTTTAATGTAGATTTTTGTTGAGTTTTTATGTGTTGTATACAACGTATCTTAAAACTTTTAAAAATTTTTATTTATTATTTTTATGTGCATGCATGTATTAACTGCATGTAGGTAACTGAACCCGTGTCATGCAATGGCCGCAGAGGTCAGAAGAGGCTGTCGGATCCCCTGGGACTGGAGTTACGGGACAGTTGTTAGCTGCCATGTGGGTGCTGGGATTCAAACCCGGGTCTTCTGCGAGAACAACCAGTGTTCTTAACCACTGAGCCGTCTCTCTAGCCCCTATACAATACTTCTTAAACACACTTAGAGTCCTCCCTTATCTGCATTCCCTGCACAGCCCACCCACAACATTATATGTAATCTTCCACGTATGTTAAGGCCTATGGAGTTACGTTTGTATGTTCAGATGTCCCTCAGTTGGAGATCATCCGTTGGTTTCTGGTCAGAGTACTTAGCGTCACTCCCTTAGAGAAGACTGACTCTCCTTCACACAGCAGTGATCAGCTGTCAGTAGCTCCTCAGCTGAGGTTGGGGCCCCCTGCCCTTTTCTCCAGCTCTATGTTGTTTTTTGTCTGATTGAGTTTGCATGGGTCTTGTGCATGCTGTCACCATTGCTATAAGTTCATCTAAGCAAGTTTCCGGAAAGTTGGAGGACTCTGTTTCCTTACGGTCATGTACAATCCCTAGCTTTTACAGTCTTTCTGCTTCCTCTTCTGCAATGGTTCGTGAGTCCTGAGTGAATGACTTCTAACAGGAGTCCTGTCAAGGGACAAGCACTCTGCAGTTTCTTCCTCTCTGTGTATTTTCAAGTTGTGCCCGTCTGTGTTCATCACTCTCTGTTGCGTGAGGAAGCTTCACTGGTGGGACTGCATACTTGTCTGTAAATGTGATGCATAGTTTGCATACAGTAAGAAATTACACTGGTCTAGGGGTGTGACAAATGTAGGAATTTCTTCAAGATCTATGACTTCTATCATGTGTATTTGACTATGTTTACAATGCCACACACGAGTTCCTCCCATTGAGTGCACTTTAAGTCCAATTAGATAGTTGTTGTTTACCTCCAAGATTTAAGTGCCACTAGTGCGCCAATAAAAATATTTAGTCATTTTTATTTCTTTTTATGATAGCTCTCTGTTAAGATCCATAGCCTATTTCTTAACTGGGTCATTTGTTTCCTTGATTATTTGGTTTGGAGTTCTTTGTATATTCTGAATATCAACCCTCTGTCAGATGCAGCTGGTGAAGGTTTTCTCCCACTCTGCAGGCTTCCTCTTTACCCAACTGGTTATTTCCTTGTACCGAACTTTTAATTTAATGATGCCCCATTTGTCAACTATTGACCTTAATGTCTGTGTGACTGATGTCCAATTTAGAAAGTCCTTTGCAATCCTATGTTTTGTAGAGTACTGCCTAACTTTTCTTCTAACAGTTTCAGCGTTTCAGGCTTCACATTGAGGTTTTTGATCTATTTTAGTTGACTTTTGTGCAGGGTGATAGGTATGGGTCTAATTTCATTCTACACAGGACACAAAAAAGAATTATAAATCAATGAAATAAAACAGAAGACACAAACATGAGAGCCCACAATTACAGCCACATGATATTGTACAAATATAATAAGAACACACACTGGAAGAAAGACATCTTCAAAAATGGTGCTGGCAAAATTGGATCTTCACATGTAGAACAATGAAATATGACCCTGAGCAAAAGTGAACTTCGAATGGATCAGAGATCTCAATGGGAATATATTTCAAAAATCAAATCTGGAGCTGAGCATGGTGATGCATGGCTTTAATGCCAGCCCTCACTCTATAGGCAAAGACAGGCAGATCTCTGTGAGTTCGAGGTAAGCCTATTTTATATAAAGAGTATCGGTTTACAGGGAGACTCTGTCTCATAAAACCAAAACCAACAACAACAACAACAACAAAAAATGGAATCTAATAGAGAGTTGCCATGAGATCAAAAAAAAAAAACACTTTTAAATCCCAAAAGTAAGAAAGTAAACAACTGGATTAAAAATATGGCAAAGCACAAATGAAGGAAGATCATCGCACACCAATCACCCCTCAGAGGGATTTTTGTGTAAGAGGTTGGACAAAGAAAGAAAGAGCTGTGGGAAGGGGTGGAGTGTTACCTGGAAGTGTCCTCTGACCAGTATAGTCACATCTTCTTCCCAGCTCATCAAGGAGTCCATGGGGAGTCAGTTACCTCCCCCACCCAATCAGTCCACCTTAGCTGCATGTGGGGGAGGGGCTAAAGATGTATAAACAGAGAACACAATGAGGCACCTCTCTTGCCATTTTGTGCATCTCCTGAGAAGTCACAGGATCTAAATTTGAGTATGGACTTTCCAATGCAGCTGTAAATGGGAGGGTGCCCAGTTTTCTGTAAGTAAGCCCCCCACTCTGCTAGCAAGCCCAATAAACTCTTTAGGATTAAAAAAAGAAAAAAAAATACCTTTATTATTCCACCAAAATCCACCAAAATTGACCCTATGTTGGTAAATCCTTTGGTCTTTGATTTCTTGTTCCTACCTCTCTCTCTCTCTCTCTCTCTCTCTCTCTCTCTCTCTCTCTCTTTTTTTCTCTCTCTCTCTCTCTCTCTCTCTCTCTCTCTCTCTCTCTTTTTCTCTCTCTCTCTTTCTCTCTCTCTCTATATATATGTATGTATTTAACCTGCTTCAAAATATTTCTGGAAAAATGTGTTAAAAATTGCCCCTCTTTAGAAGAATAAAAAATTTAAAAATAATTTTAAAAAATATGGGAAAGACTTTAACAGATATCAAGAAAATATACAAATGCCAAATATCCATATGAAAATTGCTCCAAGGGCTGCAGATGTAGCTCAGAAGCAGAGAGTTTGTCTAACATGCGCTGGGTTTCATTCCCAGTTCCATAAAAGGGACAAACCAAAAGCTATTTCCAATAGAAATCATCACAGAAATGCCAATTGAAGCAAAAAAGAGATTTTATAGCACACCTATTACAATAACCAAAATTCATCAAAAAGTTGGAAACACCAAATTCTGAAAAACATATGGCGCAACAGAAATTTTACCCACTGCTGATTGGAATGCAACATGGTGCAGACACTTTGTAGCATATTTTTAAAATTTCTTACAATAATAAGCATAAAATGATCATATGCTTCATCAATCATTCCCTTTGGTGTTTATTCAAGGATGCTAAAAATCTGTAGGTGCACAAATATCCTGATCAAGAGTTTAAAGGAGATTTACTCAAAATTTGGAAACAAACAAACATCTTTAAATATTCTATTGAATAACTAAACTATGTTCTTTCTAGACAATGGGATGCTTCTCTGTGCTAAACCTACGTGAGCTAAGAAGCTATGAGAATGGATGGGAGAACCGTAGCTGTGTAGGTAGACCTGAGTCAACCATTCTGAACAGTCAATACACTGTATGATTCCAACTCCATGAAGTTTGAAAAAGGGAAATCCTGTGGAGAAGGTAAAAGATTCACAACTGGCAGATTTTGAAAATGTGGAGGTGTATTCTAAAAACACTGGATTTTTAGAATAGAGATTTTCTGTTTGCTACCAGAATGGCAGAGAAGAGTCATATTTTTTCCCAGACTCATAGAATAAGGTTTTTATGCAAAGCAAATGTCAATGTAGGGGCAGCTATTTTTAAAATGCACCAAGAATGGTAGGGGATATGGATAATGAAAGAGATTATACATCTGTGGAGGCAGGGTATGTAAAGAAATCTCTTTATTTCTACTGAATTTCACTATGATCCTACACTGCTCTAAAAAACACAGTATATCAAAAAAGTGGATTGCATACCATCTGCATAACACTTTAAAATTAAAATCTAGGGTTGGGTACTAGAAGCAGTATTTTGTCGAGCTTTGGGAGTTTTCCTTCAGATTTCTGAGAACGCTGCTGGGCTTCTACTTTAAAGGACTTCGTTTTGCTAAGGGGTGGCATGTTTCCTACTTTGAAGATTCTGACATGTTTTAATGGTCTTGTCTTTGAAGCAATGAGTATCTGTGGGATTCCCTGATGAAAAGGTTTCCTGTTCAGGGCAAAAGCAATCCTCTGTTGATGTTATTTACCAGATTATAGTTTTAACCCTGAAGACAGCTCTTATTCCTGACAGGGTTATCATCTTTTTGAAAATATTAATATGTTTGGATAAGTTTCCATTTCTGAAGAAACTCTTATTGCTAGAAGGAGATTTTCTTTATAGCAGGTTGTTGTTTGTGAAAATATTCTATAGAATAACATGACTTCACTGTGAAAACACGAAAGTAAAAGGTGATTATAATTATGATTTCCCTATAGGGGTCTATAAAATTAGAATAAAGCTAGTATTTTTTCAATATGTGGCATGAAGTGTGTAGCAAATGTTTTCATTTATTAAACAGAGGTAAAACACACAAAAAAGTTGAGTTACACTAGGTGTTGTAGCATACACTTTTAATCCTAGTATTTGGGAGGCAGAGGCAGACAGATCTCTGTGAGGTCAAAGCTACCTGGTCTCCTTAGGGAGTCCCAGGCCAGCTGGGGCTACAAGGAGACCTTGTCTCGAAAAGACCAAAAGAAAAAAGTTAGACAAAAATGTGGCTTACAAATACACACACACCACACACACACACACACACACACACACACACACACACACACACACGTTGACTTTGTTGGTCAACTTTTGTGTATAGGCAGTTTAAATATTTGAGGCATATTACATGAACAGAAATTTAGGTCTTTCTACTGTCCTATGAATGAAGAACATGTGCTCTTTAGTTGTCCATTATTCCATTTATATCAGTCCAAATATTTCCAAGTACGACCTATTGCAATGGGTTAATGCTCTTAATGGGAAGATTACATGAACATAAGAAGCTGAAAGAGATGGAATGGGTTTAATCGTAAGGATTTCAGTACTGTTCATAGATGAAAGAACAATAAAAAGGCAGAACACAATAATCTAGGCAGTTTCACATACCCTATTTACATCTTGAAGGATGTGACACACAGCAAGGAAAGAAAGGGTCACAAAAGGAGCTGTGGTAAAGAGTGATGAACTTCATGATGAATCTAGTTTTGCTATCATTTGCTATAAATAATCACATAAACAAAAGGCTTATTTCAATTGTGTTTTTTATGCTTTTCTCTCATTTTTTTCTGATTTTCTTAAGATTTTGAAATTCCAAGACATGTGAGGAGTAAAATTTTATATTATTCAGTGGTTATGATAGTGAAGGGTGAAACACGCTCTTCTAAAATCTTTCATGACCAGCATCATTGTCTCTCCTCAGGCATAGTCCAGACAGTTCAAGATTCCATTGCATAACTTTATCTATTCCTATTGGAGATCTGGAAACTTTGTTCTAAGTCTCTCTTGCTAAGTTCAACGAAGACCCATAGCCCCTGAATCTGATGGTCTTGTCAGTGTTAATATCAGCATTATTCGACTATGGGGCTGAAAAGATGTCTTAAGGGCTTAAGTTTGGAACCAAGATCTGACATAAAATAAACAGCCAGATGTAGCGCTGTGCTTGCCTATAATCCCAGAACTGCAGGACGCAGTGAAAGGAGGTTGCTTGGGCTTGCTGGACAGTAGCCTTGTTTCAGAGTCATGTTCCCACGCTGATCTCCATAACGCCCTCAATCTCGCAACTTTCAGCTTGCATCTCAAGAGAATAAGGTGGAGGGTGATAGAGCGGGTCCCTCAACATCCTCTTCTAGCATGTGCATACCCTTACACAGGAGCACACGTCTCACACAATACATATGTACATGCATAGAAAGTATTATTTGACTTACTGACCACTCAATCTATTTTCTTTAGTTTCTTGATACAGCTTCTGACTTCTGGTATTCTTCTCAATGTAACTTCCAATATGACCTTCCTAAGTCAGTCCTTCATGCTTATAGTTTTTCATAACATGGCCCTAGGCCAGTTCTCATAGTTTTTACTATTTCACACATGCAATGTGTTCAGTTATCATTCTACCTCATCCCAATTATGCTAGTTTCATTTCTGCTGCTATAAAATACCCAGATGAAAAGTCACTTAAGGGAGAAAGGGTTTATTTTTGCTCATAATTCTTGGTTATATGCAGTTATGGAAGCAGTCATAGCGTCAAGCCATTCAGACAGCTGATAACACATCCACAGTAAGAGTGGAGAAAAATGGATGCGTGGATGCTCACTTGCTTGCCTGACTGTGGTCAACTCAATTTCTACAGTCATACAATTCAGAAACCTTATATAGGGAATGGTGTTACCCACGGTAAGTGGAGTCTTCGTACATCAATTAACTTAACTAAGACAATTCCCCATAGACACCCACAGGTCATTCCAATATAGACAATCCCTTACTAAGACGGTCTCCCTAAATAATTCTAGGTTGTGTTTGGTTGACATTAAAGCTAACATTCATACTACCCTAAATGAAGCAAGATTCTACTCAGTATGGAAGGCAGAAAAAATTGAATCATCCTAGACATGCGTTAGCCTTTAAAATCCATATATCACATATATTAAAATTAATATTTCAAATTCATCAGAGAATACAATGATACAAATATTTTATTTTTGCCCAACTTTTCGTCATATTGCATTCATTTTCATCCTTAGTTGTGCTACTGGTCTGCCCACATTCACCCATGGTCCCAAAGATAAAATTCTAAGTTATAAATCTCATCCTCTACTTAGTTGCAGCACTCAATGACTTTTCAGTGCTCATAGAGCTAACAAGTAACCCAGTTAACAAGGCCTAAGTCTGCACATACTTACATCTCTCTCGCCTCTCCAGCCTTATCTCACCAAAGCCTAGTGTCTTTTCTGCTCTCTATAGATAGGTGCTCTGTCTCAGTTTTCCAAGTAGTTTGTGTAATTTCATGCTCTCAGTGCCCATGGCTTCCTAGATTTTGATTTAAAATTATTTTGTGGGGAAATTCTAGATTTAAATCCCAATTTGGTTTGCTGTTTGATCTGTTACCCTTGTGTATTGTGTACCTTTCCCAATCTTAGCTTCCTCCTCTGTGAAATAAAATGTTTCTCTTTAAACGTGTTATGAGAATTTTGACAGGATGCCTTACTTCTGAGCATTGAAGTATAATTATTCAAAAATTATATCTATCTCCTAACACCGAGGCACTAAACACAGCATGTGTTCAATAAGTATTTGATGAGTAAAAGGAAAGACATAGAAAGAGGAGATAGAAGGGAAGGGGAGAGCAATGGCAGAGGAGTGTGGGAAAGAGAGACTGTGTGAGGAAAGCAAAGAGCCATGGGAGGGAAAGCAAGGGAGAGGAAGCAAAGGGTAAACAGAGGGAAGGGCTGCACCTTCTCCTTCCCACCTCTACTTCTTTCTAATTTCTCTGCAAACAAGGCACTACATTGACTTGAGTGAGCTTTGTACCTAGTGTTAAGAGAAACACAGTGTCAAAAGAAAATGAAAAATGAAACGAATATGATTCTGATACAATAATGAAAAAATAGAAATTTCATTATGTTAGAGATTATTTTCATCTTTGAACCTCAAATTGATTACAATGTGATGGAAGAAAGGAAGACTGTATGTAAAGGAATGGTAGCTGGATTTTCAGTGTGGTTATGAGACTGAAATGGAGAGATTAACGGAGAAATATTGTGGCAAATTTCTTAAATGTTATTTCTAGGCTGACTGCGAGTAACGGGATATGAGAACAAGCAACTACAGAATGTCATTTGTCAAGCACACTTCTCCGTACTTCCATTCCTCTCTTCCCATAGTAGAGCCAGCCTTGAACATAATGACGCTAACAGGAACTGTGGGGCAGTTCAGGGTGGACTGCGTGTACAGAATGTAAAACATTCAGCTATTTTCTAAAGACCGGTGGCATAAATGCAGCTGTGAAGATTTGCCTAGGGTACAGATAGATTTGAGAATAAGCTATATGTACTTAGTAACTGAAATCATTTCTTATACACAATATGCTTTAGCTTATTCTGAATTTAAATGGATTTTAAGTGATAGGCTTAGTCATATATGTATACTTAGAACAAAATGCCTAATTTTCAGAATATTTAATGTCACCCCAGTGAGGAAAACTGAACAAAGCACTATACATAAAGGACTAAACATTTAACAAATTTCAACCGAATTGGATTTGCTTTGAATTTTTTCAAGGTAGAGTTTTAAGCATGATCATGTAAGATTCAGTGTGAATGGTCATTAAGGCAATTTTTGTTCTGTTTCAGGTTTAAAATATACCAAGCACATAGAGTAAGCTGCTGAAAAAATATATATACTCTCTGCTGATTAATGGATGCTCTAGATCTCTTTCTGCTCTGTCTGCTTGGTTAGCTTTGTTTCAAAGGTGATACAGATCTCATGCTGCACGGCAGATCCAGAAATAGTCCATGTTCCTTTAAATTCAGGCAATGTATCATTTTCTATTACACTGTGTCACTCCAGTCTATGACTGTAAAGCATGAGTTATGTGGATATGGACCAGTAGCTGAACTTATCCCAACAAATGCACAATTTGAAGATCCAAGTGAAATATTCTCATGAAAAATGTTTTTAAAATAGAATCATAAATAATATGTAGTACTTATGAAAGATACTGTCCCTTGTTTGCTTAAAAATCAACAGTACATTTCTAAGAGAAAAAAAATCACATAATAGTCAAAAATCTCTGAAACATATACCTTGACCATACAAACTTACCAGATCTGGCTCTCATATAGGCTTTATTCAGATATTAGTTTATTTTTTAAATAAATAGTGCAATGGTGTCTCCTCAAATCATCTGTGTCTAAATAAACAACCATGGGAGACATTAAAATGGAGACAGAAGAAAAGACTTTCAAGGATAAGAAATGATGTTTGTTGTAAAAATCAATACTATTCCATCAGGGACTTAAGGAAGGGTAATATAATCAAAGCAATGACAAGGTTATGCTACCGTATCATTATTATGATTATTACAAATTAACATATATTTCGCACTGCTTTGCTAGTTGATCCAGAGAGTTTTGAAGCATGCATAGTTTTAAGATCAATACAATTCCAAATAAAGCATACAAAATGAACAAAACTCAAAAATACTAGAAAGGAACAACTTTCAAAGGTAGATGGCAATTTAGAATAGCACAAAACTAAAATGTTCTGTAATACCAAAAACTGTCTATTTAGAAAATTTTAACCCAGTGAATGTGAAAATTATGCTTTATGTCAGATTGAGAACAGGGAAATTCTCAGTATAAAATTAATAAGAGAAATGGTAGCAACTGGAAACTTTAGTAAAGTATTATAAAATTTCTTGCATATTTGCTTATTTGTGGGATTTTTCAACAGCCATCTTTGAGGACCCATATATCCCCAATTATGCCTTGAAACTGCTCTTGCAAGTTTGAGAAAAACTGTCAAGTACAGAAAGGCCAGGAAAACAGGGGTGAAGGGATGCCGGTAGGACCACAGAGTCTTAGTAATGCAGATTTCGAGAAGGATGCAAAGACAGCAAATTATTTAATCATTTTTAATTAAACATGTCATTGTGAACCACAAAGGAACTTGAGGCAAAATGAAAAATATGCACCTTTTTGTATGTTTATAAGAAAGTCTTCCCATATGTAGACACAGTAGGAAAGGCTGATAATTTTACAACATGAACTATTCTTTGTTGAACCCCATATGATCTGTTCTGTTCGCAAAGCACCTTTTACTCTGATAAGAGTATCTGCAGAACTCACGTGGACTGATTGGTAATGACTTTTCCCTAGTATAATTTCATAGGGTTATAAAACAAACGAAACTGTTCTTTGTAAAAAATTGATGTTCTCTTTATCCCTTTGCATTTATTTTCCTTTTCTAGAGAGAGTGTGCAACCTTAGTTGTTCTGGAACTCACTATGTAGACCAGGCTAGACTCAAACTCAGAGATCTGTCTGCCTCTCTCTAATGCTGGGATTTTAGACTTGTGCTACCAGACCTGGTAATAACTTTCATTGTTTTGTGGTGCTGGGGATTTAGCCCAAGTCTTACACTTGATAGGCAAATGCTGTTCCCCTGAGCTACATCCCACAGTTTGAATTCATTTCTAATTCTAAGTGCTACATTGTATCAAATCATACTTGTACAGATTGTTCAGTATTTTGGTGTTACCCCAACTTTTGCTTCCCTTAGACTTTAGGGTGTGAACATAGGTAAGGGTTTAAAAGTATAACACAATAGACCTGCTTTCAAAGAGCTAAATCTTTAAAATGAAATTTGCCTAAACATCAACATCCTTTATCTTACAGCTTCGCTCCTCCCCATCTTCACTTACAAAGTTACACTTGCCACAAGAGCTTGCTATATATATACATAACATACATTCATATATGCATACATACATACTACATCATTGTTTTCAATCTTGCTTAGAGCATCCTACCTTCCTTCTAATGTTTTCATAATAGTTCCCAATATTCTAATTATTTTTCAACAACTTCAATTTTTCCCTTCTTAAATCCCACCAGCAATTTAAATGGTGTCTCATTGTTCAGTGCTTTGGACTTTTAGACATATTTTCACCTTGGGTTGTAAAGTTACAGGAGTCACTCTCTCTGTTATGGGAGATTGACTTACACGGACTTGATCAACAATGGGCCTCATCATAGATTGCATTGGGATTTGCACAAGGAGCAATTTAAAAGCCTAAAGGACTGAGGTCATGTTTATTATGCTGGCTCTGCTCTTGCCAGGTCTCCTCAGCTGGCTAGGTTGTATAACCTCCCAGATCTCATAGATTCTATTTCATTGTGGCTAACTACTATTTCCTCTTTCCTTTGAAACTAAATGTGAGACAGGAACAGCTTAGCTTTTTTGTTTTATATTTCTTTTCTTTCATTCTTTTTGGTAGGATTTTATTTTACCAACTTTATCCAAGCCTTTATCAATGGCCCTTTTGTAAATAACAATTCTCAGTCTGCGCAAATAAGATGTGCCCTCGTTTTCCAGTTGACACCTTGACTAATAACTCTTATTTAACTGAATATCGCGGTCATCTGTAGCATGGTACCACCACTTACCATTTAATTTGTCAGTCACTGTTTTCTCTTGGGTTTAACTGTTTTCTGTCTCCTTTTATGGGATTTTTCAATTAGTATGTAATTTTTAAATATTAAGATCTTCAATTAAACATCTTCAAATAATTTAATATGCCTCTCTGATTTATTCAACTTAATACTTAAAACACAAGTTAGCTTTAATAAAGTGATCTAATTATTAATTTAATAAGTGATCTAATCATTAAATTTTAGAAAGTAATGCCTAAAGGTTTTTTAAAACTATTTCAGACTTTTATGCTAAACAGCAGCAAACTCTGGTACTATGCCACGTCTGTACTCCCTTCTGTGATATTTGTTTCTCTTTCCTTCTTGCCACCTTATTCAACACATTTCCAGAACATTATTTATTGTAGACAACACTGAGCTAAATACCGCTAGTGAGGCACAGGACTTTATAGTGCTACCTATGTCCCCCTAAGAGAGTTTTCTTTTTTTTTTCTCCATAAATATTTGGAGTCTACTGATTCTTAGCCTGAGAAAATGATAAGCATGATAATAATAAGTCCTGGATGACGGTCTAGAAACCACCTTGCAGCCATGTGCCTGGACCAAACACACTTTTTTTCAGTATAATAGCTCATTGGTTTGGTTATTTATATTATGATTTGGCAATGATTTTAGTTCCCTTAACACATATCAATATCAAATTGTTTGCTGCTAGTTTCAAGTAAACTTATTCTTTCTCTGCTTTTTAAGATACATATTTGTAAAGAACCTGAGACCTATAAACTTACTAATAAATAGCTGATAGTGTGATAATAGGGACATGGTACCTATTAATGAATAACTGAACCAAATATGATGGAATATGTTATTTTAAATGAAAAGTGATAGTAAATTGGCATATTAGGCTTAATAATTAAATGAGATCTTTAAATTTAAACATCTAGATCCTTTAATAATCAAGATACATTAGTATCAAAAATAACAGAAGATGATCTCAGATATCTTAGCCAACACATTAGACTTTGATGAAGGGAAGAAATGTAATCCCTGTATTTATGGAACGCACACTGTGCCCTTGATACAAGGGTCTTGTCCGAAAACAACCCCTGACAACAAGATCTGATGCTTCCTGACAAAAAAAGGTAATTAATATCACTAAGCTTCTGCCCCCCAATCATTGGAATATTTATAGTAATATATGTACCATAAGATTCTTGTGAGGAATAAAATAATACATGCAGGTTCTGACTACACAGGAAAGTGCTAATGTAACATTAGTTACTGTTATTATATCTATTCCTTAAATATACTGGGATATAGTATATCTGTTCTTTTTTATCACACACTGAGATCTGTTTTATATCCATTTTATTGGAAATTAATAAATTTACAAACTTTTTTTGGAATAAACATACATTATTTTAAATTTATCTTAGTACCCCTACAACATAAACCTAAATTTGACCACTATACTGTGGCCAACTGACAGGTATTTAGATACTACCATTGTTTTATACTTTTTTTTAATTCAAGGCTCAAAATTGAAGTTTCTTTTACAATAAATAAAATGTGGTTTACCCACTAATTTTGACTGTGGTCTAACATAGCCAACTTAGGGAAGAGGGAAGAAAATTAGAAAGGGTATTTTTAATCATAAAAAGTACAGGATGAGGCCCTTGATCCATATGAGTTGAGGTGTATGCAGGTTGAGGGACAGAATCTAGTTTCATACCTGTACATGCAGCTCTCCAGTTTGACCACCTCCATTTATTCTCTTTTGTCCAAATGTGTACTTTGGAACCCTTTGTCAGTAATCAGATGAATGTTTGTGGACTTAAATCTGTGTCCTCAACTCTATTTCATTGATCTATGTGCCTGTTTTGTAAGCCAGTACCATGCGTTTTAAATTACAATGCTGTAGTATAATTTGAAATCAGAGATGATGATACTTCCAGCATTATTTATGGTTCGGGATTGTTTTGGCTATCCTAAGGTTTTGTTGTTGTTGTTTTTTTTAACCGTCTGAAATTTGAGATTTTTTTTTTCCAATTTCTGCGAAGAATTGTTTTGGAATTCAGATGGGGATTGCATGGGATCTGTGGGTTGCTTTTGGCAGTATGAACTTTTTCACAGTGCTAATCCTGCCACAATATAGGAGGCCTTTTCACCTTCTCAATGTCTTCAATGTCTTTCTTCAATGTCCCAGAATTTTTATTATACAATCCTTCATTTTCCGGATTAGATTTTTCCAAGGTAGTGTATGGTAGTGTATGTTTGGAGGGCTATCATGAATAGGATCATTCCCTTAACTTCTTTTTCAATATGCTTGGTTTTGGTATATAAGAAGGCTTCTGATTTTGGCATGTTAGTTTTATATCTTGCTGCTTTGGTGACTGTGTTTATCAGATCTAGGAGTTTTCTAGTGAACTCTTTGTGGTCTCTTTGCAGCCTTTTATGTATAGAGTCACGCCATCTATAAATAAGCATACTTTGACTTCTTCCCTTTCATTTGTATCCCCTTAATCTCTTTTATTTGTCTTATTACTATACCTAAGACTTTAAGTACATATTAAACAGGGATGGAGAGTGTGGAAATCCTTATTTTGTCCCTAATTTTAATAGGAATGCTTTCATTCTTTAGCTAGGTGAGTTTCAACTGGAAAATACTTAGAGATTAAGAAACTAATAAATTGTCATGGGGTGAATGGTTCACTGGAAGAGAAATAAAATTCAGCAATATAAATGGGAAAGGGAAATAATATATAGGATGGATAAATGGGCTGAGGAATGGGAGGGTAAAATTGCCCTATAGAGAGGTTCAACAGCCTTAAGAGATTAGCAAATGAAAAGGCCAATGCCAGGAATGGTCTTTGCCTTTTGAAATTGTTGACTAGAGAGATCCCAAAGATTCTCAAAAACTACTGGTTATTACCATTGCATGTAGTTATCCGCAAGAACTAAATGGTAAAATCCTATTGGTGAAGGCACTTCATATCTGAGTCATAGAACAAACAAGGAAAAATAAAGTCAGTAGTGAACTTGAAGCTACATCTCTGTTGGCTAGCTTTCATAGTGCTAGAAGGTGCTGGTGTGTTATGGACACAGAAAGGTAATCATCAACCTTACTCATCTGTGAACCCTGCAACTGCAGTGGCAACTGACTTGGTAAAATATGCTCAGTGGTACAATAGTGGCAGGAAAAGTATGGGAGTAAGCACTCACCTTTTAATTGGCCTCAGGACTATGTAACAATAGGGAGTCCATACCTGTCACTGTTATCAGGGCAAGGACCTCTGCCTAGACAAATCACAGACCATGGAAGAGAACCTACTACTATTATTCAGCTAAACATACATATTATTGTACTGACTTATTATGACATTGTTATATCCATAGATTAGTACATTCCTCAACTCTCACCAGAGAATGACAATTAATATAGAGACCCACAAATAGTCATCATGCAGAAAATAAGAGACTATGTAGTGCTGAGACCTAAATGGGACACATATTGCACCTGGTCTTCCCAAGGCTCAGAGGTCATTGTGGAAGAAAAAGAGGAGATATAATAAGAACCAGAGGTGGTAAAGAAATAAAAACAAACTGTTCTATTGGGTGCCACAGGGTAGTTGCTCATTTGAACCCATAGCACCTATAACAGCATGCAAAAGACTTGTGCAAACACAAGCCAGACAGGATCCAGAATGGATGGGTGCAGTGGGCAGGAAGCCCCAGCCCTATCCAAAACTCTACTGACAACTGATTGATAGTGGGAGAGGGAGAATGTTTTCCTTAATAGTGTGATGCGTGGTAAGTTGACCAGACTCCAGGTCATGGACTTGCTCCCAGGAGTAACGAAAGGCATGATTTGGAATTGGTAGACTTTTAAATAATTAACTAACTAACTAAATAAAGTAAAATAATAGATAATAATGAAAGACATGAAATGAGGGGACTGGTATTAGGGAAGGGTAGGAGAGGAGGAGGAGTTCTGAATGCAGACAACACCAGCACACACTGTATAAAGTTCTGGGATATACGTATGGTTAATCAAACAGGCTTGGTTCCACTCCCAAATTGTCAATCAGAATTAAAGAGCAAGAAAAAACAAAGTTTACATTTTCTTTCATTCTTTACTCCGCTTCCTCATCATCTTACACTGTCTTTCCCACTATTTAACAGCTCTTCACGGCTATTAACTTAGCACTGCGCACCTTAACTTTCCAAAAGCCTTCCTTTCTCCTCTCATGCATTTTGTTGGTTTGCATCATAATCTTAATGATACTGCAAAATGTGAGCAAAGGTTTCCTGTACAGTGGAGAAAAATTAACCCCTTCGAAACTGCCTTTTTCCATGTAGATCACTGACTCCATTCCTGAAGAATGCATATCCATCCATTTTGGTTGAGCATCTGTCTCGGTTTTCCTCCTTGTCAAACTTGTAGATTATTCTGCATAACTTTTCACCCTGAATCTGCACTCTACATGACTCAGGTAAGAAAGCACATAGTCAAGTGCAGCATTCTTTCTTAAGAGAGAACATGCAGTGCGAATTCATGCTGTGCGGATCCGAAAAGCTCCTTGAGCCTCTGAACAGGTGTGAAAAATGAGGCAGCAACTGGCAAAGCACATTTTAGACACACACTATTGTATTATTTAGTTAGCAATAGAATTGTTTACTCACAAAGAAGCAGTTTACGACACTGATTTTTTAAGGGAGGATATAACTTTGAGAATTTCAATCTAAATATCTCCATTAAGGAACACAAATGTAAGTAATTAAAAAGTCAAAACCAAAATTCCAATAGCCACGTATCTCATAGATTTTAAAAATCTGCTTTCTCTAGCTTGCTTCATAGAAAGAAATATTTCTTGCAACAGCTGAAAAGAGGAGAATCCAAATCCTGAATATTTAATAGAAAATAAAATGATATTTATTTTTAAGTGCATTCCACATTCAACATAACTGCATACTCACAACAAATCTATTGCACTTCCCTGACATAGTTACTGCAAAGGTTTTTCGTTTGCTGTCCCAAGGGCCCAATTGATTTATCTGCCAGAAGCCTAAAGCCCCAAAATAAGATAGCTTTGAGTTTACAGAGGTCATTTTTCATTGTCTAAATAAAAATTTCTAAACAAAAATCTCTCATCCTGTTAACCGCAGGGTCCTTATCTCCCCAGAGGCTACAACAACCTGAAAGAAGCCATTTCAATTCTTTCATGAAGAAAGATAAAAGCAAGTTTTCGATTAGAAAGCCCAGCAAAACCTTCTTATTAAATGGTGGTAACAGTAACTAGTTGAAAAGGCAAAACTGCTCTACAATGGGGTGGGGGAGGATGAGGGAATCATTATGCATAAGGCAGTGTCTAGAAACTAGAAGACAGAGACAGCAACATTTGAGGAAAAAAAAGGTTTATGAATCCTTACAACTCTACGCAGTTGTTCCTGCCCGAGACTTTAATAAACTGCATAGCTTTAGGAAACATATTTTCTTAATTTCATATGCCTATTGTTATCAATGAACATTAACTACATGTCATAATAATTATGCACTTAGGCTCATCCTCTATGGTGGATCATCATTCAAAGTGCTTCTCTAGCACAGGCAGAGGTGGAACATGAAGTGCTGTCCCAACTTTAGGATAATGGATTTTGGAAGACGTTTTAAGCTAAAAGGAAAATAATTGAAAACGACTTCACAGTATAAGTTTTTATGAAGACAATAAACACAGGCAGTAATAGTGACACCCTAGGAAACAGATCAGAACTTGGGAGGAAAGGGGAGAACCAATAGGGAGAAACCTGCAAAAACTGAAGTTGAATGAAAAGCACTGTTGATGTTTTCATTCTGATAGCAGAATGTAGTAAGGAAAATAATGTGGTGTCATTTTTATACTGGAACAACCAATATACAACTGCTGAATACCCAGGGTATTATTCCTAACATGTTTGAAAAATAGAAATGGGGGAAGATGGGTTATTTCCTTAATTCACTGAGTTTAAATTTGAAGATCTCTTTGCTCAGGTTGTCCTATAACTGTATGCCCCATACCCAAAATATTTTCTAGGTTCTTATTCATTTCAAACTCTTTATATAAAGAATGACATCAAGCTTGCCAAGGATAAATACTCTGAAATAATCTGTTAAAAGTTCTGGCTTTCTTTATCTGCCCACTCAGCCTGTTCCAGTATCTATGAATATGTTTATTCTTCTCAGTTTAGGCGCATATTCTCAAAGCTGTTTGAAGGTCCTCTTTATTCTTTACCTCATAAAGAACATATGATTCTTTCCTTCACTCAGAAAATATAAAAATATTTCCATTTACTGATTATGTAATGTAATTGTCACAAACAAGAGGTTAAACAATGAACCTTTTTCAGTAGGTATAACATATTAAATATTTTATCACAAAAATGTTATATCTGACAGAGACTATATAAATGTTCTAATAGTTTATCTGCACAAAATTCATCCTAGTAGAAGCAGATGACAGTCATCTTGTTAAAAACCATATTGAGCATATAAAATACAATGTATGTATATGTGTGAGAGATCTAGAGAGAAACAGAGACAAAGACAGAGATTTGGGGGTTCTGTTCTACAGCTATTAGGCGTAAATGGAGTACCCACTGTGACCATGTCTAAGCCAAAATAATCTTGACTATTTTCTACATGCTAAAATATAGAAGGTTATTCTATCACCAGTACATCTATTAGAAGGGATTGAGCACTGTCTTATGAGAAAGCATGTGCCCATGAGGCTACCTTTGGGCAAGATGTAATGGTCTTCTATTCAGCAATGAGTCTTCATTATAAACCTCAAACATGGCTTGTAGAATTGAACACATAACCCTTTTCCAGACATGTGTATTATCTGTCAATCAGAAATACAGAAAACTTCCTCCATGGTACTCATCACAGATGTACCTCCCAGATCTTATATATTCATTATAATTCAAACTTTGACTTAGGGCATTTGTAGAAAAATCCAAAGACTATCCTTTTATCCATAAATTACAAATTTCTCTCTAAATTAGAATCCCACTAGAAAACATCATGTATGACTTCAATGGGCTTCACACATAAGTGATTTCAGTGAGTTGCATATTAATGCATCTGGTTCACTCTATAGGACACATTCAACACTGCATAAAATTCTATAAACAAGGGACTGGAGAGATGGCTCAGTGGTTAGGAGCACAGACTGTTCTTACAGAGGACCCAGGTTCAATTTCTAGCACCCACATAGCAGCAGACAACCATCCATATATCCAGTTCCAGGGGATGCTACACTTTCTTCTGACCTCCTCAGGCATTGCATGACATGGGGACACTTACACACATTCAGGAAATACACTCATATACATAAAATAATAGTAAATAATTTTTAATATTCTATAAACAAAATGGCAGTGTAAGTAGCATAGTTGTAGATTGTCTCCTGCATCATTTATATTTTCATATATAAATATACACATAGAAGATGATATATATAAGTCAAAATCCCACCACCAAAAATTCTGTGACTACAGTGAGAAATGATGACAACTTATCTTTGTTGACACCAAATTCTTTCATTAAAATATTTTTTAGCTTTGATGTAGAAAATTACATTTATTTTCAACAATGTCCAACTGCTGTCTTTTTTTACAGTAGAAATATTCAAATGGAACAGTAAAAACAAGAACAGTATATGTAATAAACTGCAGATGATGATAGATAGATGACAGATAGATTGATAGATGATAGATAGATTGATAGATGATAGATGATAGAAAGATAGATAGGTTTATGACTCATGCATTTGTATTCCAGTGTTGTTTAGTACACGTATTGCAATTGTCTTCGCCATCTAGCCCTTGACAAAGAGGGATCTTTATAAACACTTCTAATACTGACCTATGTTATTATATATATATAATTATTTAAAACAATAGTGCGCTCAGGTGGACTAAAAAAGAAAACAGAAAAAAGAAAGATGTGTGTGTTAGTTTACACCCTCACCCTCAGAGCTGACTGACCCCTGGTCTGCTTGATGTGTTTGGATTCTGGATGCTCTCGAGCTGTCTGTCATACTCAACTCTTGCATCTCTCTCCACATCATAGCTGGTTTCTGCATATGTATATAAGAGAGGGCAGGGGAGAGGGCATCTTTGGAGCAATTGATAAGGAAAGATTTCTTTCATCCTAGAACATTTTTCTTCCTACAATGACATAGAGGAAGTCACAAGGGCTAATAGAGACTTCAAACTGAGACCAGTCAGGGAAATGAAACTTTTTCAAAAAGAAAAACAAAGTGGACAATATTGAAATATTTTGTTTATTATTTTTATTTTACATGTATGAGTGTATTGCCTGCATGTATGTAAGTGCACCTATGTTTTGAAATGCCCATGGAAGTCAGAGAAAGGTATTGGATCCCCTGGAACTAGATGGTTGTTAGATGCCTTATAGATGTTGGGACTAGAACCTGGGTCCTCTGCAAGGGCAGCCAGTGCTCTTAAAGGCTGAGCCATCTCTCCAGCCCCATTATGATACCAAATTCTAGATAAGTGATTATAGTTATTTAATTTTTCTTTTTTATTCTATCTTATATTTACACTGTTTTAACCATTTTGGAAAATAGAATTGTGGCACAAATAATAAAAAGAATGGTTAAAATGAGTGAACTCACATTGCAGAAGCCCTGCAGGCTAACAGGAAAGAAAACACCTGATTCACATCAATTTGAGTAGCACTGTCATCTAAGTCATGAGCAGAAGCCTGGATCAATGCCTGGTATACTTGTCCAGCAAAGTCTATAGGGGTCCAGTTTGTTTCATCTTTTATATAGCTATTGACAGGCTACCATTTTGTTCAATTTTCTGCTTATTGTCACTTGGTCATAAAACTGGTAGCAGTATTCCAAATAACATGTTCAAAGAAAGAAATAGAAGGAAATCACAAAACCAGTTAGTCCTGTATCAGGAGGAAGATAAAACCAATTGCCCCAGAAGACTTTTTCCCATGCCTCATAGAATGCAGTGATGACACATGGCACCTTATTACTGCAAAGGAACCTGGGAAAGGGAGCACTTGAGATTCTGGTACATACAGCAAGTAAAGATAACTATATGTGGTTGGTGAATTCTCAAAAAGAAAGACAAGAGGAGAGAGGAGGGTAGAAAAACAGAACTGTCAGGTTACTATAAAACCAGAACAGATGTTTCTAAAAACTCACAATTAAGTGAGAAAATAAGCTTTATTGCATTGTGGTCTGATAGGGTGCTTGAAATTATTTCAATTTTTCAATTTTTGAGGTCGGCTTTGAGTCGCAGTATTTCAGTGCTCTATTTCAGAGAAACTTCTGTGGGCAGCTGAATAGAATGTGTATTCGTTGATGCTTGGGTAGAATATTCTGTAGACAGCTCTTGGGTCCACTTGATGTATGCTATCATTTAATTCAGATGTTTCTCTGTTTATTCTTTGTCCATTTGACCTGTCCATTGGAGAGAGTGGGGTACTGAAGTCACCCATTATTACTGAGTTGGAGTTAATCTATGTCTTGAAGTCCTGTTCTAATGTTTTCATGAAATTTGGTGCACTAGAGTTTGGTGCATGTATATTCATGACTGTAATGACTACTTGGTCAATTGTTCCCTTGATCAGAATGAAGCGGCCTTCTTTATCTCTTCTGATTAATTTTCATTTGAAGTCTACTTTGTCAGAATCATAATGCCTGCTTGTTTCTTGGTGCCTATTGCTTGAAATACTTTTCCATCCTTTCATCCTAAGATAGTGCCTATCCTTAAAGGTGAGATGAGTTTCTTCTAGACAGGAAAAACATGGATTTTGTTTCTTAATCCATTCAACTAGTCTGTGCCTTTTGACTGGGAGTTCAGTGCATTGATATTTAAATAAGTCAGTATTGAATGATGTACATTTGTTACTGTCACTTTAATTTCCTTTTGCATTTTGGTCATATTTTGTGTTTCCATAATTATACCTTCATTTGTTTTCTTTCTGCACTATTTGTATATGGTAAATCCTTTTGGTCAGTTACATACATAAACTAAAACCAATGGTGACAGCATGCACAAGTCCCACTCAAGCTCAAATCAGACAAAACCCCAGGATATACATGAAGACGTGGATAAGAAATTCCAGTCTAAGGAACTTTTGGCAACTGATAGAGGGGATAGATAGTATCTTACAGGAGGGGGATAGATAGTATCTTACAGGAATGGGACTCTTGGTAGGTTGACCAAGCTCCAGTGGGTGAGCCTACATTGAGGAACATGTGGGGACACAAATCAGACTCTAATAGGCTATATTTCATATATAATGAAGTTCACTGATTTGGTTGGGGGACAATTAAGGGAGGTATGGGGAAGGGATCTAAATACCATTAAATTATACTCTATGAAAATTGCTAAAATTCAATATATTAAAAAAATAAAATAAATGAGAGAATACTAAGGCATCATGTTTTGTGGGAAGCGAGCGCGGCAGAGTCAGCCAAAGATGGTGCCTTGGCTGGCTGCCAAGCCTCGTGACTCCAACCCTTGGCTGGTGCCAAGCCTCATGACCCTTGCTTGTTTACTCCAACTTTTGGCTGGCTGCCAAGCCTCGTGACCCTCGCTTGTTTACTCCAACTCCCGCAAGCCCGAGGAGCCCGATCATGCGCTGCCTGCCTGATCAGAGACATCATCAAGCATGACCCTGCTACGTGGCCCAATGAGCTGCCACTCTGCCTGTCTGCTGTGTGTGTGTGTGTGCCCTGATTGGTCCTGGCTGGGAGGAGGGCTGTAGAGAACAAACTATATAAAGACTGAAGTGCGTAATAAAGAAGAAGAAGCCTGAACCTCACCTTGGTGTCTGTGTCGTCTTTCCTCGGCTCTGCTGGACGGAGTCATGGCTTGCAGCAAGTGGTGGCCTGTACGGGGAACTCTTCAAGGCCTAAGAAAATTTAAAGGTAAGGTCCACGGGTAGCGGCGAAGGGGTAGCGCAAGTTAGGTTCCTGGAGACAGGGACGAAGTTAGGTTCCTGGAGACAGGGATGAAGTTAGACTTAGAATAACCTTTATAAAGAACACTCTTACAGCATGGGCTCCAGCGGCTCAAAAACAAAAGGGCATATTGCGCTGGTGTAGCTGCTGAAGAAAAGTGATATAAAACTAAAGGCTAAAACAGTGGGAAATTTCCTGGATATGATAGCTAGAGAGGCTCCATGGTTTCTTGAGGACAGATTTATAAATCCGCCTACATGGGAAAGATTAGGGAAGGACCTGCTGGAAGAAGACTCTGACGGCCGCCTCCCTAGGGGGACCTTGGCTGTCTGGACGCTAGTAAGAACATGCCTTACTGACAAGTCAGGGAAATACCAAGATAATATCGCTCAAGGGGTGCAAGCCCTAAAAGAGGTAAAGGAAGAACTTTCTCAACAAGGACCATTAAGCCTCCACCCAGAGCTAGAAGAGGGGGAGGAGCTGTATGGGGAAGAGAACTTTGAAAGCTTACTGTCTGAGATGCTGTTATGTGGAATCAATGGTAGTTGTACTGACTTGAGCCCGATGTCTATGGTCACAGGGGGTGTAGTAGCAAATTGTAGCTTCATTAGTAATTCAAGTACCACATTTGAATCCTCCGTTGAGGTAAACTGTACTGGCAAAACAATACCATGCTCTTAAGACCGAGGAGAGATTTTGGCATCACAACCGTAATTATAACTGCCATTGCACTCTCAGCCACGGCTGCAACTGTAGCCGCTGTATCCCTGGCCTCTACTGTACAAACTGCTGATACACTCAATAATCTTACCTCAAGAACGGTGGCAGCTATAGGAGTGCAGGAACAAGTCAATGTGCAGCTTAAGGCTGGCATTATGATGGTGAATCAGAGTTGACCTCCTACAGGAACAAGTTGATATATTAGGACAGATGCTGTTTTATGATTGTATACATCAGATGACTGGGTTATGTGTAACCTCTGTGGAGTTTTTCAATTTCTCCAAAGCAACAAACCTGTCACGGCAACTTAGAGAGATACTTCAAAGAAATTAGAGTAAAGAGTTCAACAAGACGCTTGTGGACCTACGGAAAGCCATTGTTGCAGTCAACAACAACCGTGTGCATATTGCTACGGCCCAAGAATGGCTTGATGCCTTGAAAGAGACTTTCTCCTTCCTGAAAGACTGGGGGGAATGACATTTTGGGGATTCCTGCTGATTGCTGCCTGTGTGTACATAATTTAGTAGATAAGTAAACAACAGCGGCAGACGACTCACCAGCAACAGATACTCGTTCAGGCTATGGCTGCTTTGGAGAAAGGCGAATCACCCCAAATCTAGTTGTCTATAATAAATCGATAGTCAAAGACAAGTAAAATCTCCTCACAGACATACCAACCTAAAACAGACAGATAACCAAAAGCTGCTATTTCGTTAATGACGGATAAAAATGCCTTGTGACAGGGGATGACCTAAGACAGACACGGTCCCACAACCCTTCTAATAAAACAAAAAGGGGGAGATGTGGGAAGCGAGCGTGGCCGAGTCAGCCAAAGATGGTGCCTTGGCTGGCTGCCAAGCCTCATGACCCTCACTTGTTTACTCCAACTCCAGCAAGCCCGAGGAGCCCGATCATGCGCTGCCTGCCTGATCAGAGACATCATCAAGCATGACCCTGCTACATGGCCCAATGAGCTGCCACTCTGCCTGCCTGCTGTGTGTGTGTGTGCCCTGATTGGTCCTGGCTGGGAGGAGGGCTGTTGGGAACAAACTATATAAAAACTGAAGTGCATAATAAAGAAAAAGAAGCCTAAACCTCACCTTGGTGTCTGTGTCATCTTTCCTCGGCTCTGCTGGACGGAGTCGTGGCTTATGGCAATGTTTAATTATTATATTACTATAACATAGTTGAGAAAGTTGTAGCATTTTGTCTTCATAATGTGGACAATTGCTTTATAAATGTATCACTGTGATGGAATCAATATTAACAGTCAAGATACCAGAAAACAAAACAGCTTACTGTGAAGTTTACACTTAATCACAATAGATGCAGGTCATATTTCAATGTTTGAATGTATAAGTTCTTTAACTAGCTTTGTGTAAGACCTAGTAGGTCATCATGGCTTTCGCACTGTACTATGGAGGATGAAGAATAACATGTTAAATTTGTCGATACAGGTTTCATGTAATGTTCATATGCCATTATTACACTGTATTTTCTTTGCAAAAAATTTAAATTTTTTATATTATTCTTGAGTGTGTATGTGTGTATGAGGGTGGTGTCCACATGGCTTGGTGTGCCTATAAAGGTCAGAGGACAACTAGCAGGTGCTGGCTCTCTCCATGTACCACAGAGACTCCATGGACTGAACACAATATGTCAGGTTTGATGGCAAGCATCTTTACTTTCTGAGCCATCTTGCCAGTCCAGCAAAAGCTTTTTAATTTACATATAATTTTAATAGGTTTTTAGTTAGTTTAAATGAACACACCTAGGCATATGAAAACTATAATACTTGACATTAAGCTTAGCGTGAATAGACATTGTTAAGTACGTTTTATTAAATTTTTTAGATTTTTTAAAAATGAAGTAGCCAAATAAGCAAGGTACTATGAAGAATTCCCTCTCTAACACACACCGCTGTTCTTGGTGCTCCTTTTCCAAGTTCCTGAATTTCACTGATAATCCAAGGTAAACACACAAAACTACAAACTAAGATCCACAAATGAGAGAGAATATGAAGAGTTTATTTTTCAGGATTAAGGTTGCCCCACTCAGTATAATTTTTCACAGTGAAGGAATGAGAGAGAGTAGAAGAAAGGTGAAATTAAGTACAGAGGTGGACTACTGGTGGGGAAATCTTTAGGCAGGAGGAAATCTGAGAGATGAGAAACAGGGGGGAGATTAACTAAAATGAAAGAACTTAATTTAAAATGAAGGAACTTAATTTAAAAAAATATTTTTAAAAGAGTTAGAGGATACTCTGCACGGCTGTATAACACTGATCTTAGAAACCATGAGTCACTAAACAAACAACCCAGTATCAGTATGAGTTATAGATTAGGGAAGTCCCAGAGGCCCTTGAAACAATACAGAATCCTGCCACTCCTCTTGACTGTTCACCAGACCTAGATGAAAAGACCCTATTGCTGAAGACACCATACACCTTCATGAGAAGATACAGAGAATAGAGAAATCAGTCTGGAACTAATTTAGAAGCTTCCTCCAAGCTGCCTAGCTTTCCTGGTGCTGAAGGTGAAGATGTAGGCAGCTGGGGAAGAAAAGGCATTGATTGTCTTACCCAGCTGTGAACCCTACAAACTATTGTAGCAGCCTGCCAGGCAAAATAGTCCCACTGGTGCAAAACTAGCATGACTGTTATAAAAGTAACTGACCTCTCTGATTGACTTTGAGGAATGTTCCACAGGAGGGAACCCATTCCTCACACTGTAAACTTGGTCAAAAACCCATGGCTGGAGAAGTCATAGGTTCTACGGGGAAGATGATGAAGAAGAAAGCATCAGATCCCCCAGAACTGGAGTTGGAGATGACTTTTACCCTTGTAAGAGCATCCAAGAGCTCTTAACTAATGAGCCTTCTCTCCAGCTCCCTAATCAAAGTTAATCTTTTCAAATGAAAAATTATAGGTATTAAAAGTATCTACATTTTATGTACAAAAAAGAATAAATAAAAAATAATAATATTAAGGTTTAATGCATGTGTAGGGACTACACCTAGGAAATAGATGAGTTTGAATTCAAAGCTAAGTTGGTTTGATCTCAAAGCCTCCTTCTTACCTATTTGAGCAACAAATCTGTTAATTAAATAATCAACAACTCTAAGCACTCTAACTTAAAGCACATACTCTATGAATATAATCTTTAGGTCTACCCATGAACTAAGAAAAGAAATCAAAGCAAAACAAATACAATATTTTGTATTTATTGAATATAAACCTCTAAGGAATCTTATACTCATATCCATAGTAGTTGATAACACAGTTTATCTGTAAACTGACTGACTGGAATCAGAAGGCTCTTGATCACTGTTATTTCTAAGAAATAAAAGACTATATGTATGTATGTATGTATGTATGTATATATATATGCTCATATACAATTGTTTGCAATACTAGAGATGGAGCCAGAGCTTCATGAATGCTAGGCAAGTGCTCTACCACTGAGATACACAATCAGCCTTTGGAAAATATGAATACATTTCTATGAAGGTGAAAAGTACAAGATTATTTTTGCTAAAAAATCTATTAACAAGGAAATTCAATTATTTTTAAATCCCTATGATGCCCTTACAACGCATAATAAATGTCATGAGATTTCTATCCCCATACTGTCCTAAGTGAAGAGGTAGCATAAACAACTGTAAACCTTCTATGAAGAAGCAAAATAATACGTTCAAATACTATGTGATTTTCTGGTGGCATAATAGAGTTCTTGAGGGCAGCTACCATTTGTGTGCTGCAGAATTCTAGTTGGTCCACATTTAATAAAACTCTTACTATGTACCATAAATCGAACCAATGCAGTATACCATTATCCCTGATTCTTAGCTTCTTTCAGAATTGTTTCTTATTTTGACAGATCTTAGTTAGAACCCTTTAAATGCATTGAAATGTTCTTAAATTATCAGCCCAAATACTGGTAGATTTTAAATATCAAATGAGGTAACTAAAACAATAAATAAAATAAACATCTCATGATATGAAATTTTCAACCAGTTCAGTCTTTTCCGACCATTTCCTCTGAGTTTTTCTAAATGGTCGTTTTTGTAGCTATCATTCTCATTTCCAGATTATTCTATTGGGGAAAAGATTGTTTAGTTCTTCTTAGAAATTATAAATTTCCTTCATTTTATTTTAAGTTTCTAAAAGGAAAATCATGGTTCCTAATTATTTAGATTTAGGTATAGAATCCAAAGTACATCAAATTCAACTGTACTTGATAAAAGAGGAACAGAGGCAACATCCCTAGAGACATGGATGGATGGTTTGGTACAGCAGTTCTGGTCTGTGAAACCTACAGATTGTTTTCCTTTTTATCTTAAAGCTGCTCGCTACTTCCTGTACTTCTGGCCACTTCCAAAAACCAAAGAAGCTTCTCGAATCTTTTCTTATGTCAAACAGTTCTTTGCCAGCTTCAGGCCATCTGTTTTTAACACTCAAATAGGTATGTATAGGTGTTGACAGGTAAGTTTGCTCAGACTTGTCCATCTTGTCCTAATTTAGGTAAGCTTCACTGTTTCTTTAAAGGCCATTTATCAATGCTAGTATCCATCCAAACACTATTTAGTGACAATATTGAATATGTTATATCCTCTGCTACGAGGCTTTGACTGAAGCCTTTCCTTCATATATCTAAGATTTGCTCAGTCCAGAAAGTATCCAAACAAATAAATACCATCATCTTTTGAATCTATATAAAATAACATTATAGAATAGATGCAATTTCATTTGAAACTTACAGTCTTCTTAAAGTTTTAATTATACATTTTTCAGGAAATTTGCTCTATACTTTATTTGCTATTCTCTTCTCAGTTAAAGCCCATTAGAGCACTAACAATAGAACATATCAGAATCTTACATGGAAGAGTAACACATCTCTATTATTGAGGAGCTGACAGGCTTGTGCTGTCAGATTAATGAAAATATACAATGGAATTCTTTAAGTCCTTTCAATTATTGTAGAACTATATTGTTCTAGGTGTGTTGTTCAGAGTAGATACTTTCAGAAGAGACACCCCAGTGTAGGTGGTGTTCTAGCTGACTCCTACAGGATGATTATTGCTATATTTGACCAGGAATAAGTAGATAACTCACATAGACAGATCGAGCTCTGTACAAGGAGAATGAGGTACATTAGGACCTTAGTGTAGGGATTGCAAAAACGGCCCAGGTGGGGTCTTCTAAGCTCATTTATCACATAAAAATGAGGCAGTGAATAATTTTAGTGAGACATTAAGTAATTAGGTTCCTACTTTGCATCTTAAAGTGATTTCTCTGACTATAATTATTGATGCATGCTGAAGAAGGAAGAAAAACTAGAGGTAAGATTACTGAGCCATGTGAGGAGAAGATTCTATGTTGAGTGTTCTTCTCCCAGTGAGTGGTACCTGCTTCTGTGTCTGCAGAGACCTTCGGATCTATGGAGTCCTAGTTCATGTCCTCTCCTTGTAGTGCTCTTTAGTTTCCTCCCAGTTTGTTTGTTAAGATTCCAGCCAACTCCTAGCAACTTCCAACTCCTGAGAAGGAGAGAGAATGAACAGAAAAAAATGTTGCCTCCTTTTAAAAGCTGGGCTGTAAACTTTTATCGTTAATCATATGTGTATGTATTTCACATCCCAAACTATTCTCAAAAGAAACAGATACTCAGTCTGGCTCTATGTAATTAGATTCTTAACATTTAATGCTCACCCAGTACCATCGACATTTCAGGATAAAAACAATTCTAGTAGCTACATATAAAATACCAGTTACTGACAGAAGGAATACTTATGAAATAGTTTTATTCCAAAAGAAATCTGATGATTAACTTCCTAGTGTTGAAATAAAGCATTAAGAACAAAGAATGAGACTACATATATGTGCCTGCAGGCACATACATTCATGCATTCACACACACACAACTATGCAAAGAATTAATTACTGTTCTCTTTTAGACCATGTTGCTGAATTTACTTGGTTGCTAGAAATATCTTTATTTAAAAATAAAAACCCTAAACAGTGCCATGGAGATTTCAGAAAAAAATAAAATCCCCCCTATATAGCTTTCATGTGAAACCTATAACTATAATACGCTTATAGAGACCATCATGTATTGGGACACATTCTGTTTTCTACTACATCTTTGATTAGCCTGCATTCTTGCTCTTTGGGGTTTCTATCATAATATAAGAAAATAGAAATTTAAGGCCAGAAGGTTTTTTACAGTAATACAAGCTATTGATCAGTGCATTTTTTTTTCCAGCCACAGCTTACTATCATATCCAGGTTTCTTATAGTTCCAATATGCCCAGTGGGTTAATATTAGATATGGTACAAGCAGCTAGAAATTACCAGTGCATTTCTCTCCTTCAATTCTGCTACATATTTCAAACTCCTATAGGCAGTAACAAAAACTGACTGCTTTTTTCCAAACCTCAGATGTATTAGCTTTAAGTGACAAATAACAGTCAAACTCTAACTTTCCTGAGTTGATTAGCTCCCAAACATTCATGTCTATATATGCTGTCATTGCCACAGTGACATTTTGAACTGCTACCTTCCCCAACCTAGAAGCCCATAGCTGAATTGTACATATTTGCTCCTGTCATCTTCTCTGATTGGGCTTCTAGGCTACAACTTCTTTGGCTGCTGGCCTATCAGATCCTAGGCTTTTAGCTAGACATATCCTATGCCTAATCTCTAGAGACTATCTAAGGACTCAGAGGAGCCTTCACAAATGCTTAAGCTTCAGGGCCCATCATTTGCATGGGCCCCTTCCACGAACCTGAATGGGCCTCTCAATACTCCCAGAAAATTTTCTTTTTACTTATGTTGAAACAGTGAAACATTTTATTTCTTATTTTTTCAAATAAGAGTTCTTCACCCAATGATCTTTTCTAAGCATCCTGTCCCTCAAAACCCAGATCTATTCTGTAGTTCAGCATTAAGTGGGCTTTTTAGTTGAAGGTCTCCACGTAGAACTCTATTTCCACCCACTGGGTTCCACTTGCTGAGGCCCACAGACATGCCCTGGCTTGGCCCAGATACTCTCAAGCTTCTGGAATCAGAGCTTTTCCAGATTCATTTTTGGCTCCTGCTTCTTAGTGCAAAAGAATCAGCATAAGAAAGCTACAATAAAGAGCATGAAAAAAGATTTGTCCTGAAAGTCTGTAAACTGTAATAATTAAGCTCCACAAAGATAGAAAACCATCTATCTTTATCACATGCTGCCAATTTCTTGAGGGCATTTGTAAAATCACGTAAGAATTGAAAAAAAGACAGCTAGCTTTTAATGTCATACATCCAAAAACCTGACTGACAAAGACTATTCACAGATCTGAGGCCTCGATAGTGTTTGTTTCCACCTAACCACACGGCGTCACCCATGATCGCAGCCCAAGCATATGCAGCTACGTCTGTGATGCTGTCCACCTGCAGAATGGCAGCATGAAAATTATTCAGGTGGAGAAATCTAATGGGTGACCTTTAAATAATGATTCATTATTTTAAAACACTTTTATTATGCCAGCATGAGTACTTTGAATTAATACATTTAAATCAAAAACAGTAGGTCTTATTTAACCTATCTTTAACCAAAAATGGTGTTGTAAAAGAATATGAGTTCCTTTCCTTCCTCCCACCCCCGTTCCTTTCCATCACTTTCTTTTCTTTTCCTTCTTTCTGCCTTTTTTCTTTCCCCCTCCACTAGCCCCCCCATTTTTCCCCTTTGGGAATTCTATATTTGCTTATAGCAAACAAAGTGTACCTTCAGAGTAGATTCTAACCTTAAATGATCAAAGGCTTTTCCCCATTTCCTAAAAGCCACTGGCCAAAAGTGATTGTAGGATTAATGTTCCTAATCAACCAAAGAAGATGATCATCATTCAACTTGAAACCTTATTAATTGATTCATGGAATATTATGGGTGTTGAAATGAGAATTATATGTAGAAATTGTGAACTTATATAAATTATATATAATTATAAGACATTACAAAGTTCTATGCCCTTAATAAATTTAAACTCATTACATTCGTACTCACAACTCAATTCTGTCCCTCAAAATAACTCAAGGCCAACATCATGGCATGTATTAAATGCTCAGCCCAAAGCTGTTTAGTTTTTGGCCTTATATCTGACTGGGATTTGTTCAGAAAGAAAGAATAACTGAGAAGTTTGGTGATCTACATATCATTCATATGATGTGTATGTGAACCCTCAAAAAGCAAATTCTCAAACGTTAACACATTTCTGAAAGCAGAGCAAATGTGTGTAGGCAGGCAGCTACTCTAGTATTAAGAAAATATATGGCTGGACAGAGGCTATATTTATGAGGACATGTTTGTGATTTTCAAAGCAAAATTTTGTGGCCAGTTTTCATTATATTCTGAGCTATGTAACTTTTTATGGCATACACATTTATAAATAAAAGCATGAGAGGCTCTAAATCACTGACTTAGGCTGAAATGATGCCTCTAGGGTTTGGGATTATAAAAAAATAAAAGGAGACCAAGCAGGGATCATAAGGCAATATCCTACAGGAAGCAAATTGATACCTGGGATTATAGTAGCAATTCCTTTCCAGCATTCACAAAGAAACATATTTTAGATAAACAAATAGGCAGAACAGTTTTGGATCTCTGTAAATAGATCTGAAAAGTCAGGCAAGAGTCTTTCCCTATGTGGGTGCAGGTGACATCATCCATAACCTTTGAGCAACTGGTGCATTTTGAAGAGATATAATTTACAGACATGTTACTATAGTTGAACTATTCACTATTTCGCATTATAGTCCTATTGACAGAGCATGAAAAATGAAATTTGTATATACATGGGCATATATTTTCATGACTTCTTTCTTTTAATATTAAGATTTCATTTATAAAACTTCCATATTAATGTGTATGTATGTCTGAAGACAATGCTAAGTATGATTCATCCCATATAAGTTCTTTATTATAAATACCATGACTGCTGTCTTTCCTAATGGATATGCAGACATATAAAGTTGTGTCACATGGAAGAAAGGAAGAGATTCTAAATCATAGTCATTACTATTTTTTAGTCATATATTCAGTAAGTATCAACATACACAAGGGAGATCTTTAGATGAATTTAAAATAAAAAAGAACACATGGTAATCCTTAAAGAATTTTAAAATAGGCAGAGTGAAACAATGCTGTGTAAATGATGATGATGCTGGGGAAAACTTAATGTGTGTTACAAAAATAAATGCAGGGCCATGGGCCTTCAAAATAGGCAGGACAACAGGGAGTGTGGCTTCATGGGAAAATATCATTTAAACTACATCTTCAATTTCAGACCAAATTTTGAAGAAAAATATTGGTGAGACATATTCTATGAATCTGCTTTTAGGAAAACTTGCATTTATTCTTTTACAAATAATTCTAAGAAGCAAAATTACTTTCTAATAAAATGAGTTAAATTCTCTGACTTTAGGAAAATATTTTAAAAAACCCTAACTCTCTACTGGTTACTCTAGCTGAAGCCCAAAAACTAGCAGCAGAAAGATAGAATGGCTTTACTGACATCTTCTGGGAAAATTCCATGGCGTGTCCAACACACACTACAAGTTCAAATGGGAACACATATACCCTGTGCCATTTCATTAACTAATTATTTAAATGACACCAAAATAGAAATATCAATAGCAAATTACTGTTTGTTATATTTTCTGTTTGTGTTCTTCCCCACTTAAGAATGAAAACATATTATTTTTTTTTATCTGCATACATATACATTTAGTTGATGTGTAGGATATAAATTGGTTGTGCAGGTTTGATAAAGTACGTAAATTGCTGTCTTTTATTCATGCCAGTTCCCTTTCATTATTCATAGTTGTGCTCACTGAAGAGAACAAATAATTCGCAAGTCGACACTACAAATCTACATTGGAAATATTACGTGTTCACATACACTAATCCTTTTCCCAGTGTGAAGGCATTACAAACAGCTCCTCATGCCCCATGCCTGAGCCTTTACTATGCATTTAGGGTCACTTGTGGCATGTGCATAAATAAATGCTGCTAGTGATGAAAGCAGGCACTTAGGGACCTGGAGAAAAACATAGGGTCACTGTTTGATACATGAATAACTATAAAGAATTTTCAACCATTTAAAAATTAGTTGTAAGGTTATTTTCAAAGCCAGTTTCCATCTACTAAGCACACATTAATAACTTCTGGGCTTGAAGGCATTACTTGGGTAAGTGCTGAGCTGATGTATTTCACATTCTTAAAGATAAAAATCAAATACCAATGAGTGCAAAATATATCTGACTACAGCCCTTTGCATAAGCAATGTAAAAATATTCAGAACCAACAGAAAAAAATTCGTTTGTATACTCAGTGTGAATAGAATTAGTGAATCAGGACTATGCAAACTAAACTTAGGTGTGAAGGAAACACATTTAGAAAAAGAAAGGAGGAAGATGAGCAGGGGGTGGGGGGAGGGACCAAGGGGAGCTGCAGAGAGCCAAGCAAATAGCCTCTTTTTACATTGAGATGGTTTTGAGAATAATAATGCGCTAGTTTCTTTCTTTCTTTCTTTCTTTCTTTTTTTTTTTTTAAATCCAAGTAGCTATTGAAGATTGTAATGATTTCAGTCTAAAAAGCAACGCTGGAAAGCCTCTTCCGAGATTGCCAACTCCCACTGTGCAGAAACACTGTGTCCCTTCCCGCTGCTGTAATGGAGACAAACAAAAGAAACACTTCAAGGAAAGGGAGGTGGGAGAGGGAGGCGGAAAAGCACTGGGGTTGTGCTTCTCAGAGAAACCGGAAGGGTCTGAGCAATGACCAAGAGCAAACATAACTACCCCCAAGTCTAAGACTCAGATAAGTTAAATAAAGGCTCGGTGATATAATATGTAAGGCAATGATATTCTCAGTAAATTAACATCATCAGCTGTGATCTAGCCCCTCTTGCAAAGAAGTCAATTCTCTGTCATAAAACAGTCCACCTGATTTCATTTATTTAATCAGAATAAATGTATGTGTACGAAAGAGTATAAATTAGGGAAACACATTACAATGTTGCCTTTTTTGCTTGTCCTCCATTAACTTCTCTTCATTTTGAAAACTAAATGTTTTAACAATTAACATATGGAAGTGCACAGGGAAAGAATCCTAATTAAGATGATACTCCGTAGTCCCTCCAGTTTCTATGAAGCTTTAGATATCCTTTAGTATTTCCAGAGTCTATAATAATAAGGTCAATAATAAGTACTGTTTACTTGCTTTCAAATGCTCTGAATGTAAAGGCTTTGTGAGATGATGAAAACTCCATGCGCTTCTTGATAAAGCTCAAGAACAGCATTTAGGAAAGCACATGGAAATTTGTTTTAATTTCAAACAATTTTAATTTTGGTGTGTCTAGCTTTACTTCAACAGAGGACAATACACAATTGATACTGTTATTTCTGAACCAAAAACTCATGTTTTTATGATATTCCCTATACATATTTATATTCTAAACCAACATAATTTTTACTGTTATTCATCTTTATATAAGATTTATCTGCAGTTTTCTTCATGAATGGCTATATCTCAAACGTTAAACTAAAAAGAGGCAGCTGCTTCTTGTAAATAGCAACTCACACCCTGATAAAAGAAGTCACACTAGATCCTCCTGAAGGGAGAGCCTTGCATCCCTTCAGAAAAAAAAAAAAATCACATGTGAAAACTCTTAAGGAAAGCATTTCAGGGACAAAAATGGAGAAATGTAGTAACCCAAACCCCCTATTGCTTGTGCTGCACAAACCCAGGAGCAATGATCAGATATCTAAGGCTCTTTTTGTTGTTGTTGTTGTTTGTTTAGACATGATTATGTTGGCCTAATATAAAATCTAATTCTACAACTTTCAATGATTATCTTACACAAATATTCTACAAATGAACTCAAAATTTAATTTCCTTAAACTCGTTCACATGATTCACTTATGCAACAGCTGTTTAATAGGTATTAAATATACCTGGTGAGAGGAGAACAGAGCAACAAAGAGCAGCATAGGAATTTGGCCCTCATTGACAGCAACGCTTCATAATTCTTCTTGTTTTTTGTTTATTATAGTTTAAGGACTTGAAAACCCTAGCTGTTGACAACAAGCAGATCTATCCTTACTTTTGTAGCAACACTCAAATGTTTCATTTCTATCCTGTGTGTTCTTTTTTTTAATCATATATGATCAGTGCTAGCTTATTGTATGTAACATGATGATAATTAGCATAACATAATGACTAATATTTATAGTGTATTGACCATGTTCCATAAACACTGTTACAAGAGCTTTACTTACACTGACACATTTAATTTTCACAACAACCTAATGGACAAATTTTAGTACCTCAGTTATATAGGCAAAAGGTTAAATAATTTGTCCAAGAGTAAAAGCATTTTAAGTATAAGGAAGACTTGAACCTAGGAAGTCTGGCTTGTATATAGCACTTCTAACACTGATAATTCAATACTTTCCATATCTCTAGGTTTATTTAGCTATATTCAAATTGCTGTTGAATTTTATTCAGTATTTCCAGAGAGTAGTATATGTATATATGCATATATGTATAAATGTAGACACGCATATGTACATACATTTGATATCCCATTGAATTATGATACACAACTCAGAAAAATATCATAATTATAACGTCTCTTCCCATAATCTTTAACACAAAATTTCAGAAGGTGGGAATAGAACGTTTTGAAGGTTCTGACTATCTTCAAGAAAGGAGGAAAAAAGATGGAGGCCACCTCAAACTCTATAAAACAATGGATATTAGCCCCTTCCTTTTTCATTTATTCTGACAATATTAGCTGGGTTACAACAGTTATAATTTGTGTTATTTTTGGTGCCTTTTTCTGGTTTTTTAAAATATTTTATTATTTTTATTTTATGTGTATGAGTGTATTTCCCGCATGCGTGTAAGTGCACCCATGTCATGCAGTGCTCATAGAGGTCAGAAGGTATCAAGTCCCCTGGAACTGGAGGTATGGATGTTGTTAGCCACCAAGTTGCTGCTGGGAATCGAACCTGGGTCCTCTACAACAGACAGTGCTCTTATCCACTGAACCATCTCTCCAGCCCCTACTTATTATTCTTTAAAAATTAAGCAAAACAAAAAAGAGTGTTTTCCAATTAACAGCAATTATGAGGCATGGGTTTCTGTATTATTATTTCTTACAAATGACCAGACAATTATGTTTACAACATACAAGGCTTTTAGGAGAATGTTTGATAGCAAATGCTGTTTCTTCTACTTCACTATGCTGGTTAACAAGACAGCCTGAGAAGGTAGATGCTCATGCCCAGCTCAGCTGTAGGTTGCTGGCTAAGCAACAGTGCAAAATCACTCAGCTAACAATAGGGAATTCTAGAGGATGAGGACGAGACTCTGTGGTAGCCTCACTTCACCCTTGAGTAATTTGCCCCTAGCCTCTCACACATGGAACTGTTTATATTCAGATTTCAAGTACTAGGTATATAAGTTAATAACCCTAGTGCCTACAACATACAAAGTTGAAAAGATGTAGTCTCACAACCTATGAGTGAACAGCGGGGATTAATAGATTCCATGATAAAAAAGCTCTGAAGTACTGTGGGCACACTCTAATATTCGAGAAGGAACAGAAACCATCCAGAGAAGGTTCACAGAAGAGATGGCTTGTGCCGGGCCTTAAAGAAGCCTGTATCATGAAGCCGACCAAGAAAACAGAGAAAGGGATGTACAGAGATGATAAACAGAGCAACCAATTTCATGTGTGTAGAAATCGATGCTTAGAACCTATTTACAAACTCCAGCAGGGAAGAAGGGTTCTCAACCACTCCAGAGAATTTGTATGGGATTCTCTTAATGCATTTATTTGCCAATTATGAATTTGGAGCAGTCATGGTAAAATCATCCAGCAAGGATTTCAATCCCACAGCCCTCCTTTATTTAGCTGCAACATCTTTATCCCATTTTGCCGCTATTTGGATAATAGTTCGGTAAAGCAGGGTGCTTGTGGCTTTAAAAAATGCAAAATGGTTGCCAGAAAAAACAGATTTGGCATGAAGCAAATGTTCCTACTCTGCAATGACAATTTATCTCCTGTAGCTACTCAGGTTGCTATGTGCACTAAATTTAACAGTAATAGCAAAGATCTGATGAGGTTATTCTGGGATGTATTGAGCACTAAAATGTTTGAGCACAGGTGTGGTCTCTATGAGATGGCCTTTTGCTTGTTTGAAAATTTGAAAAGTGACCAAAATGAAAGCATTTGGAAAATTCTAAATATTATAAATCTTAGTATTCACATTGTCTTGTTTTTTAACAAGGGTATGGGATACATAGTTTGTGTTTTAATGAACAATTTAACCAATTTAAATTTATTATAGGTAAATTTCAACATATATAGTACGTAGTAATAAAAATTTACACTATTTCAACATTAGAAAGGAGATGTTTAATAAACTAATAATGCAAATACTTTACAGTCCTAAACTTGAAACAAACCAGGGTCTAGTAGAAAACTCACTTTCGCTTAGAAACTGTTTCAGTTCTTGAAGAAATTCAGAGTAAGTAGTCTTGTTATGTGATATTCAGTGGAAATTCCCGCCAATGGCAACAACAATATCCACTCTTGTGAATGAAGCGAAAAACTATTTTAAAAAATTTCACGTATTCAATGCATTGTTCGTTTTGCTTCTACCTACTTCTCTCAAAGAGAACTAAACAGCATTAGAAGTTGACGGATAGTTTATGTGGCTCTTGACAATAGAGAAGGAGGCTTGCTCAGCCAAAAGGGGCCATGCTGACTGACGCTGTGAAGTACACTGGGTGGGAAATTACCTTGATGCTTTCTGCTTGTGCTGATTTTTCTCTGCAGACACTTCCGAGGCTCTCAAAGTTGCCTCACTCACATCCTCTGCTACTAGTGTCAAAGCATGCTCAATCCTCACACGCCAAGAGAGGAGGAAAACTATTTCAATGCCCGAAAGACTTAGCTCCTGTCAAGGATATTCATTTAACACTCTCAGTTGGTCTATGGCAACTTGAAGATGTTGTTTTAAAGAGTAGGGCTGCCAGGAGGTGGGGTAGAGAGGAAAGGGCCTGCTTTTCTAAAGAAGCTTCGTACTTTCCATACTCTAAAGGCAAAGAATGAATGAAAAGGGGAATTTAACTGTCATTTATGAGATCCCAGCTTGTTCTGGAAGGGACAGAGTAACCTGAATAATAAAATCTGTACAGTTCATTAATGAAGGAGATCTTTTCAAAGCAATAGAAAGTTTCTTTCCAAAACTCCTATGAAATAACTGATACCTGGTCTTATTTCTAATTTAGCCTTGACAAGTTTCAACTAATAAATTTCATGCTCAGAAAAACTGCCATCAGCATTGATTACAAACTTTGAATTTTCTTAGTGTGTCAAGTATGCTGAATAGTAGACCCAAACATGGTTGTTCCTAAATAGTACGGCCTATCATTCCCGTCTGTATGGAATAGGGATATAAAACTCCAAGTCACTTATGAAAAAGGAAGCCAAATATTTTAGCAAAGCATTGCTCTTTGACCAAATTACAAACAGAAAGCAAGTAATTGTATGAACTCTGAGCACAAAAACATCCATGCAGTACATTCACTCCAGGCTGTTCACCATCCTCTACCAGCCCCAGCGTTCCTCATGACTTTGGTCTTATTTGTGCCCTTCTGAAGCTCATCCAAAAACACAGTGAAGCACACAAACTTAGTTCATTGAGCTCTTTTTTTCTTTCCTTAGGCTATTTTTAAAAACTGCATATTTTACACAATAAATCCTAATTCAGTCAATACCAGTTCATTCAAATAGCATCTGAATTTTAAAATTGGCTCCTTTTCAGACAATTAGTCAGGGTGCCAATTTCCCAGTCAAATAAAATCATTTTCCCATTAACATTTTTGGTTATATAATCTGCTATACAAATATAATACTATTAAAACTCAATGTGCAAATTAAGTCCCTAGAATATCTGTTGCTAATTTGGTCAGATAACTCCAAGCATACATTTTGCTGTCATTTAAATTGGAGATCTGTCTGCTGGCTGATTGCTTTCCAAGGGTGAGAACGCGGCTGAGGAGCCCAGTGCATGTCTCAGATTTTCCACACTCTGTACACATAGAAGCCGTCTTTGGGCTGGGACTCTCTCCTCTGTCTGCAGAGCATATTGTACTTGCAGCCCTTCTTTTCCTCCTTGTAGGCTGCCAGACACATTTGCCCAAAAAGAGTCACTCAGTCTTTGATTTTTTTGCATGTAAGTTTGGCCTGTCTGATGTTGTTTGCACAGCCATGCCACATTGTTAGAAGTTGTGATTCAATGTGTCCTTCCAGCCTTTCGTTTGCCAACCCTGCCTCCGCCTACTCACAATGCCCCCATTTCAGCTCTCTGTTGAGCAGCTGATTCAGGACCTTACATTGAATCCTCCCCCTACTTTGCCTGGTTACCATACTTGCTGTTGTACCGATCTTTGCCTGGTGGTTACAAGCCCAGCTGGGGCACACGTTTAGTAATCCTGCATTCCCATTTATGTCACATATGTCTTGCAGGTGATGTGGGAAGCTGCCTGCGACATCTGTGACAGATCCAGACCCCCCAACCATATGGAAGGTTGGACAGTACCAAACATTTTATTGGATCTGGAGTTTGGTGCCACATTTGACTGCCAACCTCCCAAAAGACACACAGGCCATCTTGAGTGGGTTTCCATCCTTTTGTTTCTCAAAGCTACAATTCAGAGCAGTTTTATTTCCAGCAACATCAGTAATACATACCACTATCACCTATAGGTTGAGGATAAAATTCCTGGTATCAGATAAAGTGGAACAGAAAGTCTAGTTATACCAATGGGGGACTATGTTCTCCGACAAATTACTTGTAACTCTTCAAGTCTGTTTCACCCTTTATAAAATTATAATTATTACTTCTACTTCATGGAGTTAGTAAAAATTAACAAGATGTAAGTCTTGTCAATAGTTTAGTACATGCAAAATCCACAAGTGCTCATTAAATAATAGCCTTTGGATTACTTGTGAAAAAACTGCATTCTTTGGGTGTGCTTTGCAGAAATGCACGCTTCTTTGATCCACTTTCATTTTACTCCTTGGTTTAATATAACTGCTGTTGAATCTATTTTGGAAAATGTAAGAACGTACGTCCCTACAACATGCTTTAGTAATAGAACTTAAGAAGATATTTGAGTGTTGTGTACTTCCTTCCCAAGTAGCCTTAATGGAAATACTGCTTCTGGGCCACAAAGGAAGTCTGGGCATGCCTCCTGAATCTACAAATTGGGTAAGAGTTGTTGAAGCCATTTGTGCTCTGCCCAGTACTATTTTCCCCATGTGTGGCCATCATTCTTTAATTCTTAAAAGTGCCGTCTGTTTGGTATTCTAGAACTTCACTCAGTTTCATGGGTTAATTTGGTAATTAAGTCATTATTTCTAGTTCTGTTTCCCAAACTGAATTTTCACTGTGATATCAAAATATCCTCAAACAGAAGTGTAAGGGGCCGGTTTTCCATGGGAGAAATCCCTTTTTTCCTAAGTCTTATAATGAAAGACTTTTGCTAAAGTAGTCCACACTTCTTTATCAGAACTTCTATTTGATATTGATAAAACACTGCTTTTATATAACTGAAGTCTGCATGCTTGTCAGTCTACTGCACAGCTTATTATGAATAGAAGCTATGTTTGTATATCTGATCTTCAAATGTTGAATACAACTATAAGTTTCTCTTCAGATTTACCTTGTACCATGCAAGCATCCTCCAGTCTATCATTCTTCATGATTGGTTGTCCTCTGCCATCATGAGAGACCCTTTTTAGTTTTACTTACAGGCCATCCATCAATGTTCTTTTACAGAAAGAACAATTGAGATTTCTTTCTTTTTGATCATATTCCATTTCATCAAAGGCAGTGATACCATTCTTGTCCTAAATTTTGTTCTTTAGGGTTATTTTTCCTTAGTGTTTTAATATGATTATGATGTGGGGTATCAGTATTAACATTGCTGTCACAAACATATTTTGAACTCTGATTCTAAGTTCTCTATTACATTTTTTATGTTTCAACGGTTCCTGGTTGTGGATAACAGAGTTGCACATGACTGCGAATAACACACAGAGTTCCACATTGGTCAACATTTCCTTTTAATAGTCCATTATTTTCTAACTGTATTCATCTTCAAAAATGTGTGAAATTATACCCACATTTCTCTAAATTCCTTGAATGTACTGACTGAACTTAAAAGCGATCATATTTGGCTATGTACTTATGTCCCTATTTGAAACCGTGAGACTGAAATGTACTCTTACAAGATTGACATCACTTCTACTTTATATATAAGTTTCTATGTACAGCAGTGGAATTTATCATATTTCTTCATCTTTATGAGTGATTAGGAATTTAGGATTTTAGATTACTAAAAATCAGTTATTTTCACCATTGATTCTGCAGTTAGACCAGTCATGTTAATATTAGAAAACTTTAAGGCACACTCTCCTTTTAGCAAGACTATTGCATTAAAAGTTTATACTTGATTTTCTTGCATTTAATTACAAATATTATTTAGGTAATCTCAGTAATGCCAATAGCTTTGTTCTTTATTAAT
>NW_008343387.1:3154845-3178898 GCF_000622305.1 Nannospalax galili | reverse complement strand
CATCTTGAGAGTTTCATGTTTTTCACCAAGTCTCTCTTTAACTAGCTCATCTGATATTCCTGATTCTGTTATTCTACATATGTTGTATGCATTAAATTAAGCTGAGTAACACCCAGTTTTTTAATCCTTTATTAGATTTAACTTTCTCAAATCTTATTTTAATTAGATCAGTTAGTCTACCACAAAACATAGATTCTGTGTTGTTATAATAAAACCATCATCACCAGTTTGATGTCACATATCTGAAACTGTAAGCAATACCCCACAGCATAATAATTATCCTTTTTTCTTTCTTCATAGTCTGTCCTTACCTGGGAAAACCATGGCCTTACACTAGAGAGAGATAAAAATCCCACTGGTTGTCTCAAAGCTGTCAATGTCTATCACAAGAAGATAGAACTCTCATGATCTCATGAACTTCCTACCAGGTTCATTCAGTTACTTAACACATCCTTATTGAGTGTCCACTCAGTTATAATATTAGCACTTAGTTACCTAGTCAACTGACCGCATTACCATGTTGTACACAATTCACAGTGATATATGGGAAAAGGGTTGCACATTTGCCAAGTTCTGCTTGGCGGGGGGCTGTCAAATCTTGGAAATTCCTGACATTAAACTTTAATTCAAGATACCATGAAAAGTTTTGAAGCTAATAGCAAGTACAACTCTCAGAAAGAAAGAAATTAATCAGAAAGATTAATTAAAAATTTCCACCTGTACTTGGAAAGGCTGAGTTGGCTCTGAAAAGAACATGTCTCACTCACTAAGGTCACACCTTGACTGCTGAGATTCTGGAAGGAACTACAAATCAAGATACTAAGGACTTTCTCTGATTATTTACAAATATACTGCTTCTTTTATAAATATTGCATATTTTATATTTATAATATTTACTAATAAATTTACCCATGTCAGGGAATATACTCTGAATTTAATCTTTCAAAATTTGAGACCTATTTTATGGAAATTTAAAAAAAAAAACGTTTTTTTTTTCTCTTTGGGGGGTTCCACATTCCAAATAGATCAATCAGATAAAATGTAGTAATTGTGCAACTTTCAAATGTTGCATTGTTATGTAAATTTCTTGTCTTCCCATTTTATCAGAGGGCATATTTAAACTCCAAATATGATTCAAAATTGTACATTTTTGGACTTAGCCTTTTGAAGTATTTTTTTGGAATCTTGAGGTTGTATTGTGTGGATCCAAAGCATAATATGTTTTTACAAATATCCCTTAACATCGTGGAAGCTTCCTCTTTAGGAACATTTTCCTGTCTAAATTCCACAGGAGGGAATATATAGATTCATATATATAAGAATAGTCAATGTTTGTTCTTAATGTGTTCCTTTGAATTTTGTGATCTCTATAAACTGTTATTATATTTTTAATCTCACCTGACATCTGTGTTTTTATTTTTATAATTAATGAAATAGCATATATGTGAATATGTCTATTTTGCTAGTTATTTTGTATTGTTATTTTTTCTTACTATTTTTATTGCCTTGACTTATTGTGAACTAATTATGATTTATTTTACACTCATACTACCTACTGATTTACACATTTTAAATGACTCCATAAGAGGTTAACACAAGCATTACAAGATCAGCATGAATTTTAATTGCAAATCTGTAGTTCTCTACATTGAGAAAATGAAGTTTCTTATAATATCTTTAAAAAATATTTTATTTATTATTCTTATTTTATGTGTATGAGTGTATTGTTTGCACGTAAGTGCAATGGTGTTCCAATACCTGCAAAAGTCAAAAGAGGTTGTTGGATTCCCCTGGAACTGGAGTTACAGACAGTTGTTAGCAGCCATGTGGGTGCTGGGATCAAACCTGGGTCTTCTGTAAGAGCGGCCAGTGCTCTTAACTACTGAGTCATCCCTTATAAAGAATATATTTATTGTCTTAGAATATCTTTTGTTTCATTAATATCCACCTCTGTGTTTTATTATTTTAAGATGTATTTTAGTCTACACTTACTTTGAATATAATTAATGTTTTAAAGTACTGGCTTACCTTTTCATTATACTTAGTTTTTATCATTTTGCTGTATTTTCAACCTTTGAATATTTTAAAGCCCCTCTAAAATCATTTACTTTCTCTCTTTAGCTCACTTTAGAATTTCTTTTAACATGGGTCTGATGTCATTAATGTATATTTAAGAAGCCTTCACTTTTTCCTCTGTCATGATGACCACAGAATTATTATGATTTGCCAGCATTTATTTTCTTCACCCCACTCTTGTTTTTTGTTTGTTTTGGTGTTTTGTTTTCTTTTTGCAAACATCTTTAACTCAATAGGAAAATTAATTTTTATTTCAATAATTTCTGACCTTACTTTTGTGATTTTTACTTGTGGTAGAGCAACATTTTCCTTGTTTCTTCAGGGTAAGTAAAGCAAGCCTTTCTTCTTGCCTAAGTTAAAAGCCTTTAAAGATACACACTTCTCTGTAAGTACTACTTGAGTTGCAGCTGAAGATATGCAGCTCAAAATACTTCTCTCTTGTCTTTGTGATTACTCTTTGGTCTTATGGTTTAGATATGTGTTCATTTCTAAACCATAAACAGGTGGAGAATTAACACAAATGACAGAATGTATGAATTCCAGTGGGCCGGCTATGGGACAGTGCCAGCGGGGACAGGGGCATAAAAATTATTAAGATTGACTGAGTTGTTCTGTATGAAATACACAAAAATTCAATAAAAACAAAATAAAAAATAATTCTCAAATCTGTCTATGTATCTATGCTCACTGAAATATCTTCATGCTAGCCTGAGACTGCTTTTTTTCATGGCCCCTCAATATTGCAGAATAAGTTGTTGGGTAAGTACTATATAAATTGGATCAATTAGGTCAATTTTAAGGACACATTTCATGTATCGTTACAAATTTATTAATTGTTCTAGTAATTATTCTTGCATTAAACTTTAATTTGTATGTGTATCCTTTTAATTATGTCAGAATTTACTTCCTGTTTTGTGAAGATATGTGCTCAAGTAGAATTGTTACATCATCCTGAGAATTTAATCCTTTGTAATTATGAAACATCTTTATTATCATTTAATTATAGACATTTTTATGATTTTTAACATAACTCTTCTGTTTTCACACAGTTTCCCAACTAATGGATGTATCTTTTGTTGTTGTTGTTGTTGTCTAATCTGAAATATTCTTGCCTACAATTAGTTTGTTAAGCCATTTATTTACTTTCCATATGAAAATCAATATGGCTGGATTTAATCTACCGTTTCACTTTTCATGTCTCATCTGCATTGTTGTTTATTTCTTCTGTCCTATTGATTTTCTGATTTCATTTTTGTAAATGTTTGGCTTATTTATTTTAAGTAGTTACTCTAGAGTTTAAAATGTGCATCCTGGGGACTGGAGAGATGGCTCAGCAGTTAAGAGCACTGACTGCTCTTGCAGAGGACCTGGGTTCTATTCCCAGCACCTATATGGTGGCCAATAATCATCTGTAACTCCAGTTCCAGGGATCCCGTACCCTTTTCTGTCCTCCAGGGACACTGCATGACATTAGTGCACTTATTTACATGCAGGCCATACACATATATACATAAAATAAATCAAATAAATAAATAATTCATCCTGAAAAAAAACAGATCTTTTCAATAATATTGTTTAATTTCTTACATAATACAAGAACCTTAGAAGTATACCCTTCTCCCTATTCACCTTTTTTATTTGTTATCATTCTTGTTTTGCATGTTTTAAACCATACCATTCAATGTCCTTATTTTTTTTCTTGGCAAGTTCATTTACCATTTTAATGGGAAAAAAATCTTTCTTCCGTACATGTTCATTGACTGTTGCCAGCGTTCTTCACTGGGTGGCGTAGACTCAAGTTGCTATGACTACTTTAAAATTTTCTAGGCAATTTACAACTTTGTAGTTCTGGTCCTTTTGGTTTTTTGTTCTGATTTGCTATCCGATGGTTTTGGTTTGCTTGAGTTTTTGTTTTGTGGGGTTTTTTGTTTTGTTTTGTTTTTTTGTTGTGTGCTTCCTTGTTCTTAAAATTATTCATTAAATTTTCTTTTCCTTTGCTTTCTCTAGTCAGATTTCTATAATTCTTATCATATGCCTTCATAGACTCCATTGGGCCATACTGATTTCTGGATTTCTTTCTTGCATTGTTCCCATTTCTCTCATACTGTGCTCTGTAAATTCTAGTAGTCTCACCTCCCTATTTATTAAACATTGTCCCTTGATTCAAACAGAAGGTTGACCTCTTTTTCTTTGTTGACTTCCCTTCCTAAGCTGTGGGCAAGAACTACTCACTGTCTTGGAGAAAGCTAGAGTAATTTAAGGCCCAGCTCATTTGTTTCTATCCTCTTGCTAATTACAAGTCTGTATCTATTTTCCAGTACCCCAAAATAGCTACTTCATGTATTTTTCTTATGTTCAGTTGGTTATACATTACGGATAATTTCAGACCCAGTGCTCAGTATTGGTAGTCTAAATTGACCTATCTTCCTGTCCATAAAAATCTCTTATTAGCTATATCTATATGCTGTCAAATACCTGTTGTTTTAAACTTCCAGTATTTTATTTTATACATCTAAAATATCGTTGTAATTCCAATTTATTGGTTCTATTTCTGTGAAGTACTCCAGAGAGTCCATATTTTCTTTAAAGTATTATTCTGGGATACTATAAAACATTGTCTTTGTTCGTTTTGACAGTTTGTTATCTGTAGGTCTCTTTCTTTTGATTGTTTCTCTGATACTGTTGATTTCTTATTATCTCCTAAGATGTATGATGGCTTTTAATAATTGACTTTTAGATTCAGAATAGGAAGTCTTAAAGTTTCTGAATGAAAGCCTGGTATGGTAATACATGTCTGTATTCTCAGCAGGAAGATCAAGGATTCAAGGACATCTTTGGCTACCTATTGAGTGCAAGGTTAGCCCGAGCTATATGAAACCCAGTCTCAAAAAATATTTTTCACAAATTTTTAAAACACTTAAAAATGAAAGCTCTTGATGATTTCACAATATTTTCTCCAAAGAGAAATTTGAGTAGGACAGATCTTCTTGTTCTTATTAGGAATTGAGATAATTTGGATTTTATTTTAAAATTCTGGAGAGTTGGCAAATTTCCGACATCCCCTTACTTTTAGGACACATTCCTCTTGGATTCTCATCTAAACGTAGGTTTATTGAGGGCACTTGTTTTTCAAGGTTCCTCTTCATTGGCACGATCTATTCTCCTACTTTCTTCATTTTCAACTTTGTGAAACTGAAAAAGAAAGATGAGAAAATAAAAATAAAAAAAATAAACAGTTTATTCTCCTTGACTTTGGAACCTCCAGTTCTATAAAATTTAAAAAATTATAAATCCCTCCAGTGACATATCACTGAGTGTCAATTTCATGTCAGTACATTTTCCTTTTTTTCTAATACCTGTGTCCTTCAAGACTACACACTTCTATTTTTCTACAGTGCCTTTACACTGCTCTTTTTTTGCATTTTATCCAACTTTTTAATTGTTCTCTATGAAAAGCTTGTATTTGCAAGACAGTCCTTATGAAAGCATTCAAAATAATTCTGCAAAACTTTCATGGATGTTTAGGCTAATGCTGTTTGAAATGATAGATGATAGACAAAGATCGATAATAAATAGATGATACATAGATAAATGATAAATAGATAGATGATAGATAGATTGATATATAGATGATAGATGGTAGATAGATAGAAGATAGATGGATAGATAGAGATGATAGATAGATAGATAGATGATAGATAGATAGATAGATAGATAGATAGATGATTGACAGATGTAGACAGGTAGGTGATTAGATAGATGATTGATAGATAGATAGATAGATAGATAGATAGATAGATAGATAGATAGATGATAGATTATAGATAGATAATAGATGAGTTTCTTATACGCAAGAACTCTGGTTCATCATCTTTTATTGCTCTAAGACTGCCAATGATTATGAAGATTTTAATGTATATTTCTTCTACTACTCATCCTCCTTCAAATATATATATATCATGTTTTATATATATATATATGTTATATATATAGCCCTGCATAATTCTAAATTCCTCTCTCTCTCTCTCTCTCTCTCTCTCTCTCTCTCTCTTTCTCTCGATACATTCCTCACTATAAGCATTATCCTTTTATCCTATGTCCTGATATTTCCTAGATCTTTTTGGAATACTGTTTTTTCCTTTCTTGATCCTACCACGTATGACGCAAGTATAATCAACCACTGCTCAGCAAAGACAGTCTCAATATTCTATAGCACGCTGGAAACAGAAGCAGAGTCAGTATTTCCCTCCCACAGCCACACGGCGAGCTCCTTGCCAGCATAGGCTGCACCTTCCAGCATAGGTGTGCCTTCTGCTTAACACGGATTCCCTTTACTTAGCTACTATGTGAATTTTGTCATTTGCAAACCTCAAAAGAAAACTGAATTATTTTCTAGTTAAATAGGCATAATGAGGTTTTGAAAACGTCATAATAAGAAAGCATGGATACTCAATTAAAGCGCTGCCTTCCAATACAGGACAAATCTTGAACTTTCTATGCCATTGGGGAATTCTTCAGCAGGGTTTGCAAACTATCATGGAAGGATATGATGAATATCATTCAAGACCTGAATTGAAAGTGTTAGGTCATAAACAAAAAGTAAAATTGGTATTCTTACTGGACACAAAGCTACAATGCATTTGTACCTGTTAATATAAAATTCCTTGTTTTTTTACTTCGGATTTGTTCTGAAACATATTCAGTACTCTGCTAGGTTATCATTTTCACTTCACAGGCCATTAAGAAAGACAGAACCTTTTCTTTGAGTAACTACGATTCCTAACCTGATTTCTTCAATAATGTGAACAAAATAAAGGTATTTTCCATTCGTTTAATTAATGTTTGCATTTATTTTCCTTTCTCTGGAATCTATCCTCTATTCCGAAGGCACCCACTTTTAATAGAAAGTACTGACAATGTCTGAGAAATTATACTAAAGATGTTAGTATTTAAATTTAAGTATTTTCAAGCATTGAAATTCACAAAAAAATGAGCTGTTACTTGACGATTGGTAACAAGGAAGTGGACACATAGAAAGGAAGTGCTTGTACCAGTCTTTCCTCTAATGCAAATGCTGGCTGAGCGATTCCTACTGCTTCACTTAACATTCAGAATGTTAAAGTGCTCCAGATCACCCCCAACTTCACTCATATAAAACCAAAGAAATACAGAGCTTTAAAAAGTTTTACCCATCTTTAGAGATTATCAAACGTATTCAACATTAGATTTTGTATAAATCAAAAAATAACAACAAAAAAGATGAGAACACCTGCCTGAAATAGTGTTCATTCCAAGTAAGGAGGGGGAGGAGGGGGGTAAGCATGGCACAGTGGGAGAACAGAGCTTCTGGGTAAAGAAAGCAAAGCTGTGTGACAGATGGAAAGGTCTCAATGGATGAACGGTACTACTACAAATAAGTAGCAGGCAGCCAGAGGGAATCAAATAATGATTATGGAAGAAAAATGAGGGTTAAAAAAGATGAAAATAATACTTCGACTCAAGCTAAAGATTCTATATTAATAAAATTTCTTATTTTAACAACATATTTAATTATACCTCCATAAAAAGTAGGAAATAATTCATGTCAAATAGGGATGACAGCTGACAGGTGAGCCAGGATGGACAGTATAAAAAGCTCAGCATGTCCTTGGAGAGGAAGGAATGCATTCTGCATTTGTACTGGCATGCCCCCAAACCTGAACGGATTACTTTCTGACGATCAATATCTGTAACCACCAGAGGCCTGTTAGAGAGTTTTTTTTTTTTTTTTTTTAAATCAGCTTCAAAGAGACGTGGTCCCCAGCTTACATTTTATTTTTGCCAGTGGGTGCTGAGGTAAGAGTTTTAGACAAGGCTCATTTTTCTTCTCTTTATAAGGCTGTGCATTGAATATGAAGCACCCCAGCATGTTCGAACTCCAGCAAGCTATTTTGGGTTCTGTTGATAGAAACTGCAAAACAGGGTCAGGCTCCCTCATCAGCACCCATTCAGACAAGGCATACACAGAGTTGTGATGAGTGCTGGCCACCCCTTGCTTTGGTTTCTAATAACAGGGGCTTAAGTATTCAATTTGTTCTCAGTTTAATGTTCAGTAAAAAATAAAGTATTTAAATTTAAGTGATGTTGTAACATTTGTTTTTGAAAACTAAAAACATTTCATTTTCCCTTTCTTTGAAATACATTTAAATATTAGTGAGTTAAAGCAAAAGTTTTCTAACATCTTTCTCACAGTAATGAAATAAATTAAAAATCTAACAGCAAACTAAAAACAAACAGACAACAACAAAACACATAATTGCCCTGTGCTTTACCAACTGTACAATACACACTAAAAGTTAAAACAACTGTTTCCAAGATAGAATGTGCTGCGATATAGTCTGAGGCGCATCTTTTCCATTCTCATGAACAGTTACATCTGGGCATAGTTTCATTTAATTCTGGATTTCTCAAGCACATTTGAGTCAGAAAGCATCCAAAAACTGTGATTCTTTAAGGGAGGTATTCTTGTCTGAAATTTTACTTTAGGCTCCACTCAATTTCATTAAATCATTTCCTCCTTGACTAAAATAATTTTTTCTCAGTCTTAGATACAGAAGCACTCCTGAGAAGGGAGCAAACATTTTCCTACATCTCACTCAGCATCTCAACCATCCTACCGACTAAGCATTCAGGTGGTGTGATGTAAAGGAGAAGGAAAAGTCTGTCATGCCATCTGCATGACAATTACCCACTAGCTCAATATTTCCTTACGACCAAGTAGGGATTTAAAAAAGCGAGTTTAGAGATGATGGCTCTGTGGAAAAAGCTGTTCCATCCCCAAGCCCCTATAAATGTGAAGAGAATCAACTCCACAAAGTTTTCCTCTGGTTTCCACACACATGTGTAGCACACGCTACCACCCACATCATGCACACACATTTTTTATTAAATTTAAGCACATCTGTAACCTTTAATCACAACCTCTAGCATCTCAGCAGTGTTGGTGGGTATGGTGAGGAACTGAATCATGAAAAGCTTAAACAAATAGATTCAAAAAGATTCTGGAACGACTTGCTGAAGAGATTTCAAAATAGAAATCTAATTAACCACAAAATACAAGCAAAGTCATAATCAATGAATAAAACACGCAAGTACAACATCTGGATTTCGGCACACAAGCAGCTGAGTAATCAGTTTATCAGGCTCATATCTGAAAATAATGTGACAGCAGTTTTCATTTCAATTTGTTATTTTCCGTTTATCTTTTAAATTTATTCTTTGATATTTTCACACATACGTACTGTAGATTTTAGCAATTTGTACCCCAGTAACTTCGGTCATGTAGTGTAAATTTTAAGCACATTGAGTATGAGTCCTCTTACTGAACATTGTCAATGCACATTAACATACTGCACATCCTGAGAAGCCCTCAAATTCCTATGGATTATAGTTTTGGTTTGACTTTTTTTTCACTCCAATTAATTAGAGAGCCATATTTGTATATCAAGCCTATTGATCTTCTGTGACTTATTTTGGTAAACGGCTTCTGCTCTTTCTTTTCTGTGTGTATTTTGGATGTACACTTGCACACATGTATATTTGGAGGCTGGACATCCGTGCTGAGTGTCTTCCCTCTACCCCTCTCCACTTTCCCTTTAGACATAGGTTTCTAACTGAACCTGGAGCTTGCCATTTTCACTAAGTTGGCTGATCAGTGAGCTCTGGAAAAACCTTTAGACCTGCCTACCTCCACCACACCAGCATTAGGGTTACAGACATGAGCCATCCCACAAGTGTTTTGCACAAGTGCTGGAGTTACAACTTCAGGTTCTCATGATTGCACAGCAAGCACTTTGCCAACTGTGCCATTTACTGAGCCCCATCCACTGTTCTTAGAGCAGATTATGCTTATGGAGTTTTGTAAATGTAGAACATTTACAATCACTAAGAGTGATAAGTGGTAACATATGAAAGCACTATTTCTCAAACTGTGATCCAGAAAGTCCTAGGTCTCTTCCAGATACTTTGAGAGGATCCATGTGGTAATTTAATAATAGTGAGATTTTTCTTTGCATTTTGACTGCAGTTCACATGTGAAGAAAAAATTTTCTAGACACCTAATAATGTCATCACTCTGATAGAAAATAAAAGTGTACTTGGATATTTTGCATTTTGAAAATATTTAGTTTTAATTTCCAATGCAAATAAATACTACTAAGCAGACTTCACATAAATTAAAGCTTTATGGAGTATTCAATTGACTGAGCTGGAAGGGGTTCTAAAATCAGAATGTTTGGGAACTATTACTGAAAGTAAACATAAGTTTGGGTAGGGTGGCATGTAGAGTCTAAAAGTTAGACTATTGATGGCTACTTATTGGTATTTGAAAAGCCTTTAGATTAATAATAAAACATTCTGTTCATGAATTTCAATACACAAGGCAAATTTCTAACAACTACTGTTTTTAGTTTGAAAATAACATTATTGGTATGAGTAAAGAACTAAAACATGTTTTAGCAATCTTTGATTTTCACCAATTAATTTACATTTAGTATTTTATGCTATGTCAGTGATTTGAGTAAATCTGCATGTACAAGACAGATTATGCTCTGGCCCACTGGTGATTAAGCTCATAATTAAGGGTACACAACATGCTGTGTCATAGGTTTTAGAAATAATGCATTTAAAGGATGAAAATTAAAGATATGTCCTTTATCAGTCTTATTGGAAATAATATGATCAGTTTGTTGGAATACCAAGCATCCTTTTGAATGTGTGTGTGTGTGTGTGTGTGTGTGTGTGTGTTTCTGTTCCCATGTTGTGAGTGCATATGCATTTGTGTATATGTGGAGGTCAAACGTCAACTTTGGGTGTCGTTCCTCCAGAGCTGTTCATCTTGTTTTTTGGGAAACAGTTTCTTTGACTTCAAGCTCACTAATTTGTTGAATTTGATTCCAGTGAGTCCTGGAACTGCCTGTCCCCACTTTCCCAGTGCTGGGATGACAAGCTTGCACCACCACACCTAACTTTTTTGAACGTGGATTCTGGGGATGGAACTAAGGTACTCATTCTTTCACAGGAAGCGCTTTATTGACTTAGTTATCTCTTCAGCTCTTGTGTCCCTTTCTACTTAGCATGTGTAAACATTAAGCAACGCACTACATGATGAGGAAGAAGACAAATTTGGTGTCCACTTTCTTCAACCAACTGCTTCATGGTTACTTGCTTCATGGAAATTAGATAAAATGAGGACAGTTCTACAAAGTTTTCAACAAACCTCTTTTTAATTTTGGGGGGGGGGTGATTTTTGAAATTGGGTCTCACTATGTATCCCTGGCTGGTCTGGAACCAGGATTGTTTTGAATTCACAGAGATCTGCCTATCTCTGTGTCCCGAGTGCTGGGATTAGAGGCCATCATGCCTGGCCTTCAACAAATTTCCTAAACATTTATCAAATAAATAAATTCCATGTTCAGAAATGAGAAAATACCAGGTGTAAAGTTATAAAAAAATAGTTCCATTATGAGCTATAACAATTTGAAAGATTACTCATTTGAAAAGCATCAATTATATTCCAGGCCTAGGCCAGGCTTTGGGAAGAGCATGTTCAATAGCATAAATAAGTGTATTGTTTTCATTGGGTTTTATTTGAGGTGAAATATACTGATAAAATTAAATTTCTGAAGCATGATATACTAATACCTAGATAAAAAGTAACTTATCTTGTGACATTAGAGCATTACCCTCAAAAAAGTGGCATCCAATTAAGATATCACTGATTAGGACTTAAAGAGACTCAAAGCACAAAGGTTTTCTAAAGCCAGAAGCTCGAGGAACCACATGCATGTTCAAAGAAACAACAGAAGGGACAGCAGGGCTGCAGAGCATGTGTGAGTATAGGAGGAAGGGCTGAAGAAGACTGGGAATGAAGGGTACATCTCATCCTGTGTGGAGAGAATGCAAAGGAAGAATGGTTTTATTCTGATATCAACTAAAACCATCTAGTTTGAAGTAAGAGAGTGTTACAAAGTTCAGTTTCAGAAAAAAATCCAGCTGCCTTTCGGAGCATAATTAGGAGTAAGACTGAGAGAAAAGAAACCATTAGAAGGGATGATAGTGATGACTTAAACTGAGGGAGACTCACTCATTAAAAAGTTTATGCAGAATGTGGAATCAATAGAAATTAGCAATGGAAGTAAAAGCAAGAAAGTTTTAAAAAACAGATCCATTTGGAGTTTGGGTCAATGAGACCAGGAGTAGAGGTGGCAGGAAACCTAAAGAAAGTGTGAAAACTAAGAATTTTTATGAACTAATTCAAAATGACTTTTAAAAATGCACAAATAGCCGGTTGGTGAGAGGATATTAATATCCAGAGTCAAGAAAAGTGACCCGGAATAAAGATGGAGAGGTTTCTCCATAACACAGATTGTATTTGAGTAACAGAAGCATACAAACGACCTCTAAGAAAGCGAGCAAGCAGTAAGAGTGGAGAAGGGCTCAGCACATACTCGGGTATATACTGGCATGGTAGCTGGTGCTGTGTGTCATTCTCTTATTTTGAATATCAATATAATTTCCCAACTTGAAAAATATCATGTATGCACAGTGAAAATCAAAGTTTGATTATGACTATTTCTCTTAAATATTCCTTTGTAATCTTCCTACGCTCAAACATGACATAAAATAATATAGGCCATTTTACGGGAAATGACTGATTCTATGAAATGCTTAATACAACTAGACTTATATCTAAGCATAGTCCGTGAATCATCTTTGATATCTTCCAGGTATTATTCTTGTTCCTATTTTTAAAAGATATGAAATGCAAAATCCTTTATTTGAATACTGTCACATAAGAAGTAGGAAAGCCATGAAGCTGGAAAAAAAAAAAAAAAGACTGGAGGAAAATTAAGAGAATTGCATGGTTCTGAAGTGGAATAGAAGTTCAAGGGACTCCAATTTTCTAAGAAGCATTTAGAAGTTACAATGTTTGCAATGAGCTGGAGACTGAACGATTTTCATATTTCCTTTCTGTGATGAGATTTTGGTACCCAATGACAATAAAAGAATTTCCCCTGGAAAGTCTGGTTTAAAACCTCTGCCTAGATTCCCAGGTTATTAGTTATGTGGTTCTGATGCCTGAATCAATTCTTTCAACATTTCTCCCCAGTGAGTCCAATAATACTTGAGTTTTCTGTTATTGATCCTAGATGGTGCTCCCCAAATTGCTGCCTCACTGCAAGTCATACAACAAACAGACACAAAATATAAAATAATCAGTTTGCACTTGTTTTGATTCATTTACCCTATGACAGAAGTAAGCAGATATTGTACATAATTCTGAGAGGGATTTGATTTTAGCATTTGTTTTAATTATATATTTAAAGTTGAATAAGGTATTATGACTTCTCTCCATGAGATCATTCTCTGTTTACTAGATGTAAGTATTATGGTAATAATCAAGTTAACAGCATCTACTCAATAACTCTAGATGAAAGTTGGTAATAAGATACTGCATAAGCTTTCAAAAGTAGAGAAAAACTTAATTCTGGTTCAAATATTCTATACTTATATGTTTTTAATCATAAACATGATTTTATGGCATAAAATTAAAAGAAGTTCTAGAGAATAAAAGCTATTAAGGGATGTATTTATTTTCAGCAGAATTTTCTTGTAAACTTTAAAAGCAGGAAGAAACTGAAGAAATTTTCCAACTTCTCTAAATAACCACACATACCAATCCAGATTAGTTTACCCAGCAAAATTATGTAAAAGCTATTAAGGGATGTATTTATTTTCAGCAGAATTTTCTTGTAAACTTTAAAAGCAGGAAGAAACTGAAGAAATTTATTCCAACTTCTAAATAACCACACATACCAATCCAGATTAGTTTACCCAGCAAAATTATGATTGTCAGAAGGGAAAGAAAATTTTCCCTGGTATAATAAGATGAAAGAATTCACATCCACCAAAGCAGTCCTACACATAATATTGGAAGCAATACAACAGAGCAAAGAAACGAATGACCACACCCAAGATGCTACTGAACAAAAACAAATGAAGCTATAATCATAAAAATACAAAAAAGGACTAAGAACTCAAACAAAAAATAAAATGATATCAACCAACACATATTTTTCACTAATAACTTTAAACATCAATGGCCTCAAATCATTAATTAAAAGATACAGACTAATTGACTGGATTAGGAAACAAAATCTGTCTTTTTGTTTTCTATAAGAAATATCTTGAGGGCTGGAGAGATGGTTCAGTGGTTAAGAGCACTGGCTGTTCTTGGAGAGGACCCAGGTTTGATTTCCAGTACCCACACAGAGGTTAACAGCTGTCTGTAACTTCAGTTCCAGGGGAATCTGACACCCTCCTCTGACCTCTGCGAGCATCTCAAGACATGGGTGAGCTTACACACATGCAAGTGATAGGCTCATACACGTAAAATAGAAATTGTAAATAAAACATTTTTTCACTTTTTTGTTGACCTTTTAAAATTTCATACATTTCCCACTCAAATCCAGACCTCTTCCCCATCCATGCCCCCCCCCACACCAAACCCTATGCACTCTGCCATACATGCTGAGTCCTAGTCATTCAGGTGTTTGTACCTAAATGTCCTTCAGTATAAATGCGTCCACTGGAGTCCAGTCAGCCCATCCAGTGGTCGTATGTAAGTCATGCTCTCCCTCACCCAGCAACAATTAGTCTCAAATAGTTCTCAATCTGCTGCTGGCATGGCACCTCCCCTTTGGGCCCTTGTTTAGTTGAGATGATATGGGTCCCATGCTCGATGCCATCATTGCCACAGGCTCACATGAGTGAACCTCCAGTGGCCTGAGGCCTCCACCTCCCTGTGTTCATGAACAAGCCCTGTCTCTTCCACAATAGTCCCTGAGTCATGGGTGGATGAGGTTCCATATAGAAGTCCTGTCCTACACTCTACAGTCTCTTATTCTCCAAAACTTGGCCAGTTGTGGTTTTCTGTGTGCATCTCATTCTGATGTAAATGGGAGTCTCGCTGGTGAGAACTGAAGGGTGCATTAGCCCTCTCTCTATTGCTTATTTTGCTATGTCCCACGGGCATTAATTGTAGAGCTTCGACTGCAGATGTGTCTCCTCATACTGGGAACCTCCCAGACATGTGTTCTCTGTGTGTGACAAGATATGCAGAAGCTTATCTGATGAATGCTGTATGGCATGCTTGTCACCCTAAGGGAAGTCTCCTCTATCTGGCACTGCATTTCCTGCCAAGCAGCTCCCAGGTATACATATGCATTAATGCTCAGACACTCTATCTACGTTTCTCATAGGGTTTCTAGGGCATCACTTTTCCCTTTAGGTTTCCTAGACCCCCAAGAGTCACTCATCTCCACTCTTTTTTCTCCCACCTGGCCTCCCTCCTCCCTCCCTTCCTAGTCACAATGCCCTCATTATCCCCACCCTCCCCCTAATACCTCCCAACCCCTGTCATCTTTCCTCTCCTGACTTTCCTCTCTCACCCACACCATGGTCCCTTGCATGTCCCTCCCTCCTCTCGTCCCTGCTGTTTACTACTCAACCTGAAAGGGAGATAGTAGAGAACAGATGTTACCTGAGGGAGGTGGAATAAAATATTTTTAGAAAGCTTTTTTTCAAAGAAATACCTTGCCTTCAAGGATAAGCACCACCTTAAGGTGAAAAGATAGAAAAAATTATTCCAAGCAAAAGGCACAAGGAACTAAGCAAGCGTTGCTATACTAATAGCTCACAAAATAGACTTTAAACTAAAATTAATCAGAAGAAATATAGTCTGTTCATTCTGATCAAGGAAAAAAACTCAACCAAGACAGCATTAGAATCATAAACATGTATGCACAATTTCATAAAAATACCTACTAAGCATCAAGACACAGATCAACCTAAACTCAGTAATAGCAGGTAGATTTACTGCTCTACTTTGTCCAGTACATAGGCAATTTGGACAAAGAAGAAACAAATAAACGTCTTAACTAAATGATATGGTAATTAAATGGACCTAACAGATATCTACAGAATATTCTACTTAAACACTAAAGAATATATCTTCTACTCCAGAGGCCATGAAAGTTTTTATAAAACAGACCACAAACTGAGGGACCAAACAAACCTCAACAAATACAAAAAATTCAAATAATTCCATTTTTTGTATCTGACCACAATGCAATGAAGCTTAAAATCAACAGCAAAACAAAATCTAATAACAATATAAACTCATGGTAATTGAACAACTCACTACTGAAAGAGGAATGGGTCAAAAAAGAAATCCAAAAAGAAATAAAAATCTTCCTTGAGCAAAATAAAAATGAAAACACAACATAACAAAACCTCTGGGTCACTATAAAAGCAGCCCAAAAGGGAAAAAATTATACTATTAAGCATCTACATTAAAAATTTAGAAAGAACACAAATAAATGATTTAATGATACAACTCAAGAATCTTGAAAAACAATAACAAATAAAGTAAAAGACAGCAGATGAGCAGAAATAAAATCACAGCAGAAATCAAAGAAATTGAACCAAAAAATATAGAGATTCAAAGAATCTAAGTGTTGGCTTTTGAAAAAAAAAAAAAGAAAGAAAACATGTTTAATATAGGAGTCCTGTCCAAGGATCCACACTCTTCAGATTCTTATTCTCCACTTTGTGTTTGGCCATTTGAGGCCTTTTGTGTTCAGTGCCTTCTGTTGCATGAGGGAGCTTCGTTGATGATTGTTGAGTGATGCGTTAGTATTCTCTTTACCCATGTTCTGTGAGCCTTAGGTGCAGAGGTTCTATTATAGATGTGCCACGTAGAATTGGGCATTTCACAGATACTTAATTTCTGTGTGTGACCAGCTGTGGAACTCTGTAATAGTCTCTGATGCAAAAGAAGCTTCTTTGGTGAGTGGTGGCTGGGATACGTGTCATTAGATATAAGGATCCATATTTAGCACATAGTAAGAAATTACATTTGTCTAGGTATGTGACAGCTCACTCACACAGGGCTCAGAAGAGAAAGTGGAAAGACTTTAAGAGCCAGGGGAGAAGGCGCACGACTATATGGAATATTTCTTACAGACTCCTGGGACCTTGCTCATATGAACTTAACACAATGGTGTCAGCATGCACAAGACCCATGCAAATGCAAGCAGACAAAATCCCAGCATAGAACTCGGGAAATGGGCAGCAGGTTCCAATCTTAGCTAAAGAACTATTGGGCAGCTGACTACTGCTGGGTGCGTAAGACCTGATCTTCTTTTAGAAAATGGCTCTAGATTAGCTGATATGGATGAACTTGCATAGACGGATGTCTTCAGACAGTAACTTGACTCTATAGGCCTTAATCTAAACAGCAATTTGCATTAAACCCAGTGGGGGAGTATAGGAGGGTGTGGCTAAGGAAGGGTGTATAAAGATGATTAAGATGGTGTGTATGAAATACACAAAAGTAAAAAAAAAGACAAAAAACAAAAGACAAGATAAACCCTTAGTTCAGCTAACTTAAAGAAAGACAAGACCGAAATAACAAAATCAGAAATGAAAATGGAAAGCAAAGTAATCCAGAACATTATTACAGAATCCTCCATTAAATTAGAAAATCAAAAACAGAAAAAAGAGGGTTGAATTTCTAGATTCAACTGAAGTACGAAAATTAAACCAAGATGAGACAATGACAACAGAACCATGGTAAACAAGGGGAAAGGAAGAGTAACAAAAACCTTTGGTCTCAAAATGGCCAGGTCAAGACGGAGTCATAGCAGAATTTTATCAAACTTTCAAAGAATTACAACCAATACCTCCGCTTAAACCATTAAAAAAGCTAGAAACAGAAGAACAACTCCCAAATGCTTTCTATGAAGCCAAAATTACTCTAATACTAAAACCAGGTAAAGACACAGGAGAAGAAAAAGAAAACTGATGGCCAATATCCCTGATAGGCACAGATGCAAAACTTCTCCATAAAATACTTGTCAACCACTGTTGCCCTAAATTTTCTTCCCTTTTCCCTTCTTTGGAGGCCCTGTGGGTGCCCTCCAAAGCCCCAGGGCTCACAGACTAACATAAGACATCTTTGTTTGGATTTTGTACCATTTTATATGACATTTGGGGTTGTGGGGTGACTTACATGAAATGGCTTCTCATAACCCCTGTGCCCCACGCCTGGCCACACCATGTGGCAGCCAGCTGCTCCCAATAGCTTCGGTGCCCACCCATGGACCATCTCACCCCACTGTCTGCCTCATCTGGCCCTGCCAAGCATGCAGGACAAGCAGGGAAGCCGCAGCCCATACCCCATTTCCCATCTCGCAGTGGCTCAGTTAACTCTCTAGAGCTGCTCGGCTGGCTCCACCTCTCTTTCCCAGGGTGCCCCTTGCTTGTTTGGTCGCTCACACTTTTCCGAGGACTGAGTGGTTTCCTGGCTACAATCTCATAGAGGCACAAATCAAAAAAAAGCATCCACCACAATCAAGTTGGCATTATTCCAGAGATGGAGGAATGTTTCAATATACAAAAGTCAATAAATTATAAATCATATAAACAGACTTAAAGATAAAAAACACATGATTACCTCAATAGATGCAAAACAGGCCTTTAACAAAATCCAACATGGCTTCATGATAAAAGTTCTAGAGGGAACTGAACTGGAGGGAACATACCTCAACATGATTAAGGCTATGTGCAACAAACCCACAGCCAACATCATTCTAAATGGAGAAAAACTGGAAGTATCCCCATTAAAATTAGGAAACAGACAAGGCTGTCTACTATCCCCACTCTTTTCAATATAGTAGGTGAAACCCTAGCTAAAGCAATAAGGCAAAGAAAGAAATTAAAGAGGTACTAATTGGAAAAAGGGTCAACTTATCCCTATTTTCAGATGTGATAAAATACACCAGAAAGCTTTCTACCAGAAAGCTTCTAGAAATACTCAACATGTTCAATCAAATGACAGGATGCAAAATGACCTTAAAAAAATCAGTAGCCTTTTTTACCACTTTGGAGAGTTGGCTCAGCGGTTAAGAGCACTGACTGCTTTTGCAGAAGACCCACATGGTGGCTTTGAACCGTCCTTAACTCCAGTTCCAGGGGAATCCGAAGCCCTCTTCTGACCTCTGCGGCATGATGTCATGGGTGCACTCACACACATGCAAGCAATATACTCATACACATAAAATAAGAATAAAATATTTTTTAAAATCACTAGCCTTTTTATTTACCAACACCAAATCAAGAAAGAGATTATGGAAACACTCCCATACACAATAGCTTTAAAAAATAAGATATAAAGTAATAACCTAACCAAAAAATGAAAGATCTCTACAGTGAAAACTTTAAATCTCTGAACAAAGAGACTGAAGAAAACAGAATCTCAAAAGACCCTACCACATTCTCATGGATCCGCAGAAGTAAAACTGTGAAAATGATCATCCTACAAAAAGCAACTTCCATATTCAGTGTAGTCCCAATCAAAAGTCCCATGATATTTTTCAGAGAAATTTCTGAAAAAAAACCTAAAATTCATAGGGAACCATAAAAGATCCTATATGCAGCAGGCAAGCTTCAGCAAAAAGAAAAATACTGGAGGGATTACTATACCAGAGTTCAAACTATTCTCAGCTATCGTTATAAAAGCATGGTATTGGTACTAACACACACACACATCAATGGAACAAAATGGAAGACCCAAACACGAGTGCCAACAATTGTTGCCCCCTGATATTTGACAAAGATGTCAAAAATACATACTGGAGGAAAGACAGCTCTTAAACTGCTGGGAAAACTGGATCTCTAGAGTAGAAGAATAAAATCAGAACCCTTTCTACCATCTTTACAAAAATAAACTCCAAATGAATCAAAGACCTAAATATGCAACCTGAAATGCTAAAACTGTTAGAAGAAAACATAAGCAGTACTCTACAAGATATTGGAGTGTGAAAGAAAAAAAAAGGACTTTCTAAACCAGGCTTCATTCTCTAAGGAATTAAGGTCAACGACTGAGAAATTGGTTCTCATTAAACCAAAAAGCATCTCTACAGCAAACATTCAGTTGAGTAAAGTCGAAGCCCATACAGTGGGAGAGAATTTTTGCCAGCTATACATCTGGTAAAGGAGGATTATTTTCGAGACTATACAAAGAAATTTTTAAAAAAACAAACAAAAAACCTTTGTTCTATCAAGCAATCCGATGATCCAGTTAAAAAATGGGCTACATATTTCAAGTGTTCTCAAAAGAAGAAATTAAAATGGCTAAGAAATGCATTTAAAAGTGTTTAACATCCTTAGTAATTAATGAAATGTAGATTAAATCCACTTTAAAATTTTGTTTAAACCAGTCAGAATGCCTATAATCAAGAGAACAAATGACATAAAATTTTGGCGAGGATTTGGGGAAAGAGGAGCTTTCATTCAGTGCTGGTGGGATTACAAACTTGTGCAGCCACTGTAGAAAACAATTTGAAGAATTTTAAAAAAACTAAACATAGATCTGCCATATAATCCAGCTATACCATTCCTTGGCATATACCCAAAAGACTCAGTATCCTAGTTCAGAGATATTTGCTCAGCCAATATTATTGCTGCTCTTTACACAATAGCTAGGAAATGGAAACAGCTTAGATTTCTATAGATTGATGAACGGATAATATAAATGTGAGACATTTGTACATTGAGTTCCATTAAGCTGTAAAGAAAAATGAAATCATGAAATTTGCAGGTAAATAGATGGAACTAGAAACTGAGTTATACTGAGTGAGGTAACCCAGACTTAGGAAAACAAGAGATGTGTGTTCTCTCTCATTTGTGAATTCTAGCTCCAAATACTTAGAAGTGAGTATATATCCTGAGTATGCACAGGGGCCAGGAAAATGGAAAGGAGCCATGTGGGAAGAGGAGAAAAAGGAGCTTGAGAGAGGGGAAGAGTAAGACACAAGCATTATCAAGGGGAAATGAGTACTTTAACCAGAGAAAATGGAGGGAGAGCTATACAGGGGCAGAAACAAGAAAGAGAGATAAATAATGCTTAGGTGGTGCTAGAAAACAAAGAGTAATCTACTGTTTCACATGTCTACACAAAAAAAACCACATAAATGTAAGTATATAAACATAGCTGAATACTACACACTAAAAATCGCAGTGGCAGGTAAGGAAAGGTTACTTTTGAGCTGTAGGTCAAGGTAGTTCAAGAGACTTTCAACATAATATAAGCTATTGCCACAACCCTTGATTGACTTGACAAACCTGAAGCTCGGACCCTGTTGCTGAAGCTATGACATACTTTGGACACAGGACTTTGATCAATTGAGCTGGAACTGATCTGCAAACCCTCCCCCCAGTAACACTAGCTATCACAGTAAAGAAGTACTACACAAGCTACCGAGAGAAGAAGCTAATCAATGGTCCTATCCAGCTGGAAAGCCTACAAACTCAAGATGACCCACCCAGCTTAAAATTTTTTGTTAGTACAATACCTTGAGTTAATCAACAGCTGTCTAATTGGACTTAAGGAAGGGCTGCTCAGTAGGAGGGAATTCATGCACAGTACTCTAAATATAGCCCATTACATATGGCTGGAGAAGGATTTACTTCGTCACTTCCCTAGACCAACATAATTTAGTATTATAGTCTAAATACACAGACAAGTATACCTTTTGCCACTCACCAAATAAGCTTCTTTTTTGCAACAGAAGCGAATTATTCAAAGTTCAATACCTGGTCAAAATCCAGAGCATAAGTGACTGAGGCATCTAGTACAAAACTGACACATCTACAACGTAACCTTTGCACTTAAGGCTCAAGGAGCTTCTCAGAAGAGGAGACAGAATGTAAGAACTAGAAGGGCATGACACCTGCTGCTAGTTAGTGCATTCTAGACATGATGGGGAGATGCAGCCATGACATCCCCAGATGGTAGCATAACAAGATCTGCATAATACCAAAACCAGTTGATAAGCTAAACTTGATGAGGAGAATGTCATGGGGTTCCACCTCAAGATGAAGAGCTATGGGCAATCAATGGATGATGAAGGATGGAGAATTGGTTTTCTCTTCCAGGGACTAACTCCCTCAGAGGTTATCTAATCCCAAATGGACAGGCCTAAACACATACATTTGAGCACCACTAAATGACTCAGTATACTACACATATTTATAAATTTATGCATATACATATAACCATAATAATCAAAAAGGACAAGAAAATGTGAGGAAGTGGGGGGAGATATGGGATGAGTTGGAGTGTGACTGGGAGGGGTAGAAATGATTCAAATACAATACTAGTTTAGGGTAAAAAAGTTCTCAAAAATATTCAAAAAGACTATTCAAAAAGATTTTAGAGAAACATCATGTAGGATATTTGAAGATGAAAATTTCTTTTATTAGGACAAAAATTTCAGAAAAAAGTGTCAAACAAAACTTGATCATGTATTATCACAAAACATGGACACATCTAAAATGAAAATGATAGAAATATTTCAAAATCAAACAAGTATTCATCCATACTAACAAATAAAAATAGGAGTTGTGTGAGAGCTGGAGCTTTATATTTTAGGACACAAATCTCACTGCATAAACGATTGTTTTCCTGACCCAAAGTCCTGAGAGAAGAGGAAGCAACAGGGAAGTATGAGGAATTCTTGTAGACAGGACCAGAGACCCCACAGCCATCAAGCTAGCCTGGAGAAGGGACTGAAAACTATAGAGCACAGAGAAGAGTGTGATGAATGGGAACCGTTCATCCAGCCCTTGATATTCTCTCCATATTTTCCTTCTTAGGAAAAGAGAGACATGAATCTGAATTGGAAGAACATTTCTACATTTCATACTATGTTAGGGTTGTGGCAGAAAGTAGCTCCAGATACATGAAACCAAAATTCTATTGGTATTCATGCAATTTTAAATTGTGATTTAACTATATGACTTAATCCACATCTTTATGAAGAAAAATCATGAAAAATCAATGTATGGCTAAAAAAAAGCAACTGTGTTAATTTTCTAATTCCATCTTATTTTGAATACAATTTGAAGACAAGAAAAAATTATATACTTATCTAAATTGAGAGTGAACTTTTTAATCAAACTGGTTATAATATTACTACATTGTAGAAAAAAATTCTATCTTGTGTAACATCTAATTGATCGGTCAATGGAATGAGAACTTGAGAATCTGAAGTTCAGTTATTCCTAATTATGACTATAAGAATTAAATACCCACATCTATATGGTTACTGGAAGAATTAAAAATGAGCTGCATATTCTTGCTCGTGAGGTGACAATATATGTGGAAAACACTTGCTGTTTTTAACATTTTGTGGGTACAGGTGTACAAAAGAAAGCTGTTTTCTAGGGGAACTAATTGTGTAGACACAAGTACATGTGGTTGGGGCTGGAGATATGTCTCAGAAGTTAAGAGCACTGACTGCTCTTGCAGAGGACCTGGGTTTGATTCCCAGCACCCACATGGCAGCTAACAACCACCCGTAACTCAAGTTCCAGGGGATCTGATACCCTCTTCTGACCTCCATGGGCATTTCACTGCAGAGGTGCACTTACACACAAGCAAGCAATACACTCATATACATAAAATAAAAAATAAAATATTGAAAAAATGAGTACATGTGATTATGTATGTAGGTATGTTATATATAATATGTGCTATATATTATATATGTAACAGTACACATGCATATGTTCACATCTATATATCTACATAGAGAACGACATACCTGTGTAGCTCAGGCTGGTCTTACAATCACTCTGCCTCAAAGTTCCATGTGCTGAGAGTACAGGTATGCATCGCAATGTCAATCATGAGAGATATTTATTTTTAAATGACAGAACTGGATTATGTGCTTGTGAAAATAGGCAGGTCCAAAACTGCAGGGTAGGCTGCCAGGTTGCAGATTCAGGACAGAGCTAACGTGCATGAGGCTTAAGTTTGAAGAGAGACTAGAGGCAGAATTTTCTCTTCACGGGACCATTTCTCTCTCTCT
>NW_008343387.1:3142282-3154710 GCF_000622305.1 Nannospalax galili | reverse complement strand
TCTCTCTCTCTCTCTCTCTCTCTCTCTCTCTGTGTGTGTGTGTGTGTGCTTATATGTATGTTCATGTGTGAATGGGTGCGTGTGTGTAGGTATGCATGCATATATGTGTGCATGTGTGTGGAAGCCAGAGGTCAACTGTTAGTGTCATTCTTCAAGAATCATCCTCTCTGATTTTTGACACAGGGTATCACTGGGATCTGTGCCTCATAGACTAAGCAGGATAGCTGGGCAGTGAGCTTCAGGAATCCTCCTATCTCAGCCTCCCCTATGAGAATGTGGAAACAGGAGGCAGACATCCAGAGGTTTACCCTATTCATTCTCTATCTTATTGTTTTGTTTTTGTTTGCTTATTTGGGGTCTTACTTGTTTTGTTTTATTTTGAGAGGTGGTCCTTCAGTGAACCTTGAACTCCCTATTTCTGATATGTCAGTGAGCCCCAGAGATTCTCCTGCTTCTATCTTCTAGCTCTGTGATCAGAGGCTGGTGATTTAATGCCCTCTGGGGAGAGTTCTGGGGATCCAAACTTGGGTCTCCATGCTTGCACATCAAATACGTTATTCATAAAGTCATCTTTCCAGTCTCCAGTTCAGCTATCTTCTCTCTTCTCTGAAGCTCACCATCGTTTTTTAAGGTTTTCAAATAGTATGACAATAAAGATGAGGTTAAATTATGATTGTGAATTATCATTGCCCTGGGTTCCAAGTCGGGTTTTTATTGTTTGTTCTGGTTTTGTTTATTTTGTTACAAAAGGAGCAAAGAAATAAGAATAAAGAGATGTGTAAAAAATGGTGCATGAGAGACCAAACCATATTTATATGGTTTACGAAGGAAATGTGAATTTCATCTAAAATTACCTTCCCAGCAAATTTTAGACCAGTAATACACAAATGGTAAGTAAACATATGAAAAAATGTGTCCCATGATATTACTAGGCAAATGTGAATCAAGGCATTTATGAGTTATGATTACCACACTAAAAGCAAGGGAGGACCACACCAAGAGGAATTCTTATTCATTGAGGATACGGAATACAAAATGGTATTCACTGTGAAAAGAAGCTTGGCAGTTTCTTACACAATTAAACTTATTTTAACATATGGTCCAGCAATGGCATTCCTTTGCATTTACTCAAAGAAATTGAAAACTTAAATGCACCACATAAAACATGTAGATATCCTCTTTATTCATAAGGCAAAACTTGGGGAAACCAAGATAGCCTCCTATAAGGAATTAGATAAATAAACTGTAGTACATCAAGGTAATGAAAACTTATTCAAAAACTAAACCGAAATTATTTATCAAGTCACAAATATACCTGGAGAAGCCTCATACATCCATGGTTAAGTGAAAGACACCAATCTGGAAAGGCTGTTAGCATTTGACTCTTTGTTTCTGACATAGCAAACAGATCAGTGGTTGCCAGGAGTCCGGGGAGAGAGGAATGAGTACACAGAGCACATAGGAGCTTCAGTGAAATGTGAATAGTTCAGTGAAGTTATTCTGCACGATACTGTGCCAGTGAATATATGTTCTTAAGGTTTGGCTTTGGCACATGTTGAAGTGCAGTACCCAGCGGGTGGAGCTGTTGAGGACTGATCGGATCATGAGGATTCTGCCTTCAGCAAAGATTAAGCCATTAATGGATTCCTAATTCCTCATTAGGAGATGACAAAAATGTCAGGATTTGAGTCCTAGTTGGAAGAAATAATTTTCTGGGTTATGCCTTGAGAATATAACTTGTCTCATACTGATATTCTGTTTCTGCTTCTGAGCTGCCATAAGATGAAAACCTGTGACACATTCTCTCCTCTCTACCTTGCCTGCTTCAGGCCAGAATGATAAAGATAGCCAAACTTGGATGGAACCTCTGTACCTGTGCACCAAGATAAAATTTTCCTCCCTTTAAGTTGATTTCTGGGGTTTTGCTCACAGTGACAGTTTTACTAATTAATAAAGGCATTATAGATGTGTCAAAAATCTGTAATGTCCAGTAACCAGTCAACCATAACGTGGCGTCTGAGAGGATGTTTCCAGATAGATACACCTTCCTGGTGCAAGACATTGAAGGTGGAGAGGGCTCTGTCTGTGTGTAGATGTGAGCACGTAAAAGGACTTTGAGACCCTTTTCTTGCTATTTCAATTGAAGATTGGGACCTACAAACAATTCTAACAGATAAGATATATTTAAAATGAAAATGGAAACTTATGGTTTACAAAATAATATAATTGGTAAAGTTTCGCAAGATGGGGTAGTCTACAGTATATAGTGAGTTTACTAAGAAGCAGTCCTGATCAACCAGACAGCAAACTGGGCAGACTAACAAGATAAAGTAGGTGAATTATACACAGACAGACTATAGAAGTTTTTAAAAATTATCTCCACTTTCCATTGAAAAAATGTTATTTAATACACTCTAAATTTGCCTACTACATCTGCTTTCCTAGGCTGAGTAAAATGTCCTACGTAGTACTTGAGTAAACAGAAGAAATTATTTTATTTAAATTTTTAGTAGTCTTTATTTTTATGTATATTTATTGAGTTTTGTATATTTCATATAGTTGATCTTAATCAAATTTAGATCCCATTTTGCATTTACACCCCCACATACACTGGATTTCTTGCATTCTGTCATATATGCTAAGGCCTATCTGGCGAAGCATTTGTACCCAGATGTCTCGCGGTGTAAGTTTGTCCATTGGAGTCTAGTCAGCCTACCCATATGCCCATATCCTTAATGAACATAGACGCAAAAATTCTGTACAAAATATTCACAAACCACTTACAGGCACACATCAAAAAAATCATCTACCATGATCAAGTCAGCTTTGTTCCAGAGATGCAGTGATAAATGTCAATAAATGTAATAAATGTCAATAAAAGTCAATAAATGTAATAAATCATATCAACAGACTTAAAGACAAAAATCACATGGTTATCTCAACAGATGCAGAAACAGCCTTTGACAAAATTCAAAATGCTTTCATGTTAAAAGTCCTTGGGAGAAATGGACTAGAGGTAATATACCTCAACATGATTAAAACTATATACAGCAAACCCACAGCTAATAGCACTCTAAATGGAGAAAAACTGCAAGTATTCCCATTGGAATCAGGAACAAGACAAGGATGTCCACTATCTCCACTTCTCTTTAACATAGTGCTTGAAACTCTTCTAGAGCATTAAGACGAGAAGGAAATGAAAGGAATACTAATTAGAAAAGAAGAGGTCAAGTTATCCCTATGTGTAGATGATATAATATTATATGTAAGACATCCCAAAAATTCCATCAGATATCTGCTAGAAATGTTCAATACATTCAGTAAAGTAGCAGGTTACAAAATCAATTTACAAAAATTAGTAGCCTTCCTATATACCAATAACAAGCAATTAGAGAAAACATTCATAGAAATCCTCCCATTCGCAATCACCTCAAAAATTATCTAGGAATAAACATAACTAAAAACATTAAAGATCTCTACATTGAAATTTTAATCTTTGTAGAAAGAGATAGAGGAAGACACCAGGAGATGGAAGGACCTCCTTACTCGCTCATGGATTGGTAGAATTAATATCGTAAACATAACCATCCTACCAAAATCAATCAATAGATTAAATGCAATGCTAGTCAAAATACCCATGACATTCTTCACAGAGCTAGAAACCTATTTTAAATAGAAGATATTCATAACAGCTTATTTAAAAATAAAGAATATATAATAGGAGAATTTACAGATTTAAAAGAAAAAGTATTCTGATTGCTGGGAGGTTCTTTTCTATTTATTTGCACATGAGAAATCCACAAAGGATTTCTGAAGAATACATTAATATACTCTAAGCCAATCTGGACATACCACTGCCTCCAGCAAACATCATCACTGAGGATATATGTAATCAGCATCACTTGCATCATCATCCTATCATGGAAAGTGATTTGTCTTTGAAGTTTGAAGCCAATTGCTATTCTCCAGCTCCCACAGTGGTTCTTATTTCCTCCTGCTTTAGTAGGTTAAAGAGAAAATTACACTCCCCTAAAAAAGAATAGAGTTACATAGAAAGGTTTTTTCTTGCTCTTAAAGGTACTATTTTCTCATTAGCATACATAATATTTATTTCAAGCATTTATTGATATTCTGAATCAATTTAGGAATTTTTTTATTCTTTACTTGCTAATTATTTTTTCTTGATGAGTCTTATGAAATTCTTTACTGTATTTAAAGATATGATGCTGTGATTGATCTCATGCATTTCATTGATATTTAACTATGCCAGCTAATTTTCTAATATTAAATGAGTATAAATTTCTGTGAGCTTTTATTTGGAATATATTGCACAGTGTGATTTCAGACTGCCATTTACTTTCAATTCTTCCTTTGTAGGCCCAGCTTAGGTATATGTGCCTACAAAATCAATCTTTCCCAAAGTTCATTCGATTTTATGCAACAGTCTTATGTAAATAATACTCTTGAAAGATGTTCAAAGCTTCATCTTGGAGTGAGAATCAGGTAACAATAAGATTCTGAAAGTGATATGAAGTGGTAATCTGTGCAGAGGAAAAATTAATGTTTATATTTCAAAATATTACTGGAATTTATATAGGAAAATAAAATAATTCTCATCTTAGATTATTAACTATAAAAATATCATAAACACCACCATTCTGATCCCTCTTGTATTTTTGTGTCTTTTGGGAAATTTGGGGGGTTCAATTATGTGATATTTTGTTCTTCTTCATAACTGATACTTTAAATCTTTTTGCATTTCAAGATGAATTTCATGCTCCAACATGAATTATAAACACAAGAGTAGACACCAGTTTGCATTCCACTTTGCCATTTACTATCTTAAAGCAGAAATAGAGAAATACTTTCCATGTTTTCTATCATTTTGTCTTTGCAGTATGTTCCAGAATATTTGATTAGGATACCATCTTGAGAGAAGAAAAGTATCAAAACGGCTGCTACCCAAAAATGTTTAGAAAACAGGGATGGCTACGGTCTAATGGTGGTGGTAGTATATAAATAGACCATAACCACACCATTGGCTTGGCCCCTTTCATTTGTGTTGCTGCTGAGAAAACCTCTTAGTTGAATGTATCCCACATTTTATACATGAATATGGCCATGTTCTTCCATACTAAGAAACATGGGACCTTTCTATGGAAAGATTTCCCTTTCACTACTCCTCCCTCTCCCTGCTTCTAGGGTGTGGCCTCTGCTTCATACAATGGTGGGCCTCCCTCAATGCCTGTATAAAATGCCAATAACTTTTGATATAGAGAAATGATTTACACAATGATTCACACAGCAAGTCATGGCTAAATAACAAATGCAGGGTCAGAAATACTATCATTTGACGGTATGAATATACAAACAGAGCAAAATTTTTCACTTTAAAATGCCAATCCCTCAAATAAGAAACCTCTGTAAAACTGTAAAAGCTTTCAGACAAACACACAACTTTACCCTGCGTAATATTAGACCTAATACACAGTTGTAGGTATAATTCTGTTAGGCAGATTTACATTTTGTCATTAAAACTATTTCCCCTCTATGTCAAGCTTTAATACCTTTTCAAAATACATTAATGTGTTTCCAGAACAGACTCTCACAGACTCCTTACTGCTTTGAATATTTCCATTTTAATAACAGCTTCAGATCTTCAGTCAGAGTGTTATATACCCCTTACTGTCACAGAGGTTTGTGAGAGACAGAAGGAAATGGCTTGTCACCCACAAAAGTCATCCAGTGTGTGATTGCTTGCTTTAGAACCAACCCTCAGGAGAATTAAAAGGGAACATCGTTTACATTTGATTTCCCATCCTTCTGTACTCATTCCTGAACAGTTTTACAGGAATTTCCTTAGTCCCTGTAAGAACTGATTAGATCTTTCCTTTCTCAGAGTAACAACACAGAATGCCATGCTGAAAGAGCTATGATCTCTTTCTTTAGCTCCAGAGAGGCAAAGTAGAGCCAAGTGCTATTTAGACTTCCGTAGTGTGAGGTCTGGCAATCAGACTTGCTCAGGAGCTCAGAGGTAAGGAACACCCCATCACAGAAGCAGTGGGGTTGAACAAATTTTGTGACAGTTCTTCTGGCTTGTCTAAAAGTAAGCATTTTAAATTTCTGATCACATCTGTAACTACTGCCATACTTCAAAAAAAGCCTGGAGAGTTTGGGGCAACAATAACTTTGAAGTGTGGTGAGAGGAAAAATTTGAAGAATATTTCAATTGTTGCTTTTAATATCTATACAGTCTTACATGAAGAAAAATAAAAGGAAAACTGAAACACTTTAGAACAGATGTAAAAAAAGGTAGAGGGTCACGTTTTATTCATTGCTCCTGTCACTTATTAATGAGTTCAGTCGGTTTCATCTTGTGCTTTAAAAAATGTGACCTGGGGCCAGAGAGATGGCTCAGTGGTTAATAGCACTGACTGCTCTTGCAGAGGACCCAGGTTCAATGCCCAGCACCCACATGGCAGCTAACAATCATCTGTAACTCCAGTTCCAGGGGATCTGATGCCCTCTTCAGATCTCAGTGGGCATTGCATGACATGGGTGCACTTACATACATGAATGCGATACACTTGAGTGCATAAAATAAAATTAATAAAATATTAAAATTGTGATATACTAAATAATGCAGTATACTCATGATTTCTTTTTAATCTCTATTCATTCAAAATTGGCAATGAAAACTCAAGAAATAAAACTGCATACTCTCAAGTGCTTGATCACTGTGACTATGAAAACCATAAATAAAGATAAAACTTAGGGAACTGGACTCTAAACAGGGTTTCAAACTTAGTGTGTTCCTGATTTGGTGACAAGGACCTATTCAAAACCTCAATTCCCCACTGCACAATTATTGATTCAAAAATTTCTTACGTAATTTGTTTCCTTTGATAATCTGAATAAAACTTTTAATACTTAGTCATTTCACTTTAATTAGCAGGGTTTTAGAATAGCTGAGTGGGGTTTTTAAGTATTAACTAAGCTCTTTGATTAGTTTTTAAATCTAAACAAAGCAGTACACATTTCCTGAACTTCACATGCTAATCTCCAAATCGCTGGTCATCTCTTCTCATACCAGCAATGTCAGATCAGTGACTCTAAGCAGCGCTGATTTCTGTCTCTGATGCTCCACCCAACTGTGTCTGGCTGTAGTGTTTTGTTCTCGTGATCTCTTATGTCCAAACAAATGGAGGTTCCATACTTCTTCTCTCTCCAACAAATCTGAATTTTTGAAGTTATAATTCCTTCTTCCTGTGCTTCTATATTTTAACTATTCTATAAAATTGCACTATGGCAGTAGAATTCCAACAACATAATATAATGTCCTCAGTAGGAATGAAGGCACTGGCATTTCTACTTTCTAAAGCTAATCCTTTTTTTCTATCTTCTCACATACTTAGTAAAGTTTATAGTGTGTGAATTCACTAGTATGTGATATATTTGCCTATTTACCTTATAGACTGATTTTTTTCTTTCTAAAGATGATCAACCTGGTCTAGTGACTGTAATATAAGCTCTCTCTTATCCTCACTAGGCTTGTTGCACTGCTCTTTCAGCTGTAATTGGAACAGCAACTACAGTACTAATGGAGCAGCTAGTAGCCTTCAATACCAGTCCTTTGCTCCTACCATTTCACTACCAAAACATCCTTCCCACTCAACTGACCCTTGTCTCTTTCGATAACATCTTTCCCACTTTCAACCTCCAACCTGAGGGAAACTTTTGCTTAATATCCATGCAGAGATGTTCTGGTATGGCAGGCTTCACATTTCAAAGTTACTTGCTTTTAAGTATTTCTCCAAGTAATCAAACATAAGCTCCTTAGGGGAAAAAATTCATGTTCATACCCTTCCAAACCTTTAGCACATCCTGAACAGTGACATGCACATAGTAGGTACTCGATAAGCATCTGTTAATTAAGGAAATAATTAAAATCATGAATAGCAGTATTCTAACTTCCTCCAAGTTACATTGCAATTTGTGTTTTCTTAAAACTACTTCTATTTTTAACTACAGTATATAGTTGGTAAAGGCTTTTACAACCCTCTAAATTAGCCCTTGGTGATTACCCCTACTGTGCAATTTACCACTATTTTATTAAAGCAAGATTAAAGATAATACTTCATTGGAAGAAGTAACAGCGGCATTAACCTCTATTTACCTTGACATAATAAAGCTTTAATAAAACATGGGCAAATTACATTGAAGGGGATAATTATTCTAACATAAAATTTAAAGGGAAATTAATTTCTTATTCTCTGTGTTTAGTGCTTTAAGATTAGTGTCATTAATGTCCTTTTTCTCATTTATAGAGGATACATAAAAATATTTAGCCCTCTCCAACTTTTTTGTTATTAAATAATTCTGAATTTATATTCAAGCTAATAAACATAAGAGGACACTTTTAAGAGTGAACAGAAATAAATAGAATAGAAAATCAGAGTAGGGAGAGTGTTATGGGAGTTTACTCCAAGCCAAAAATCAAGTCATCCCTGTCTAAATTTTTGAGTGTGGAATCAAGAAGATTCTTGTTTGTTTTATATCCTCTGGCTTTATTATATCAGACAAGCTTCAAAGGGGCTGAGCACATAGGATTGAAAAATAACACAGCTGCATTTTGCAGCATGTTCTGCCTCTGCCTGTGTTTTGTTGTTCATGTAATACTTTTCAATAAACAAAGATGTCAATCAACTCTCTTTGCAGCACATCACATTTCAGATTTAAACCACTTCAGACACATCACTGCCCCAAGCTTATGCATTTAACAGATAAAAATTCAGCTTTCTGTCAAGGCAGAATGCAGTATTGATTGTAGGTGGTGTTAGGCAAGTATGTGGCAGAATAATATTACCTACATAGCCACATATAGTCATCTATAGAATAACAACTTGCATTATACTCATCATTAATTTTTTTCTAACGTTCAGCATTGATTAATATCCATTCCCAGCTACATTCCTAAGAAAGTCAGCTACACGCAGCCAATTGTGAGGTTGACAGAGGGGGGTTAGGAACACATGATAGTAATCATGAAAACTTTGATCACTTGATTTGATTCTAGTGCTTTGCAAATTAGCATAATTATTCAAACATGCATCATTAAAAATCATGACTGCACAAGTCCTCCAGTTTAATGATCCAAGTACATATCACGTGAGCTGAGCCTTAAATGAGAATACCAACATGTCGATGATGGCTATAGTAAGGTTTTCTTAAAACTATGGGAAATTATAGAAGCACAAATTTTAACTCCAAGAAAGGAAAAAACAAAATGTGGAAGGTAGCACAGTACATGATGTTATAATTTTGTATTTATCCTCACATCTCTGACTGTCGCTAGGGGCCACTGAAGGTTAGATACCACGTCACTTTTAAGCTACTGGAAGATTGACATACAATCTCTTTAAATCTCAAACTAATTAATTTGAATTTTAGGTGTCAAAGCTAATTTTGACCTTTGAAGTTTGGCAGAGGAAAATTTTGACAGTTCTTGAAGTAATTTCAAGCATTAAAGAAAGTTCTTTCAAATTAAAAGGAAAAAATCATGCTAATAATATTAGTAAGATTACTGCTATTGGCGAATATTTAATTATATGGCAGGTCTCATTCAAGGGTGATATCAATTTCACTTCTACTGCACACCACATAAGAACAGTAAAAACAGCATACAAGCCACTCCATTATTTGGGCCATTCTGTTAATATGAAGTATCATCTTAGAAATAAATGATGATTGCTTTGAGGCTAAAGTACAGAATACAAGAGAGATGAATTTTAAGTTAAATTAATTTTCTCTTAAAACATCTAGATTCTGAAGCATAATGTAAAATTATTAATACTCCTTGATTTTATGTGATGTTCATGAGTGAATGTAAGAATGGATTGTTATTTTCTGTATCACGTTTTTTACCTTTGAAAATTTATGTGGCATCATCAGAGAAATATTTCAGAGTTTATAGCAAATTTAAAGTAGATTAAATTTTAGAGTTTAATGTGTTTTCAAAATGCATTTTATTTTAATCTATAATTTTATTACTAAATACATTAAATGCTACAAAATTAAAATGCAAACTTGCACTGAAGGGATTCTGCAACCAAGAAAACAGTCATTCATCTCAAAAATGTTGACTTGGCCATTTTCCTCATTTCAGTGAAATCCCATCAACATCAACTCCTTTTTCTCTTTCCAAGTTTACCAAAACTCTGTCGTATGTGGGCTAGGTTTTTATGTCAATATTCAAAGCCTATATCCAGGGGTTACTTGCAAATTGAACAAATGAAAGCCATTGCATTAGGAATTTTCCGTGTATTTTTCAATTATATATATATGAGTACAATTGCTTCATATGTTTTTCAGTTTTTCACTAAAAATATAAAAATGATGAAAGGAAATGGACCAAGTTGTATAACACACTCAAAAGATAACTGGATTCGGAATTCGAAGCAACCACAGAAATTCTCAAGTCAGATAACAAAATACAGAGCAAAATTTGAACCACACACTTTCTGTAACAAAGGATACGTTGTAGAACGTTAATGACTGGACATGAGATCAAAACTCTCCAGTCACCTGTGTGCAGAACTACAGTCTCTGTCTGGCATGTTTCATTCTGAAAAGATCCCCTATCACATGTTATTAAAATGGCAGGAAGCCTCTAGGTCCCAAATCAAATCTTCTAAGTGTAGGAGGAGAAATTTTTAAAAATATTTTATTATTTTTATTTTATGTATATAAGTGTATTGCCTGCATGTAGACGAGTGCAATGCCACAAAGGTCAGAAGAGGGCTCCCCTGGAACTGGAGTTAAGGACGGCTCGTAGCTGCCATGTGGCTGCTGGGAATTGAACCTGGGTACTCTGCAAGAGCAGTCAATATTCTTAACTGCTGAGCCATCTCTCCAGCCTTAGGAGGAGAAATTAAACAAATATTTCCAAAATTAATAATAGTTAAATTATTAACTATTAAACAAATATTTCCAAAGCTAATAATAGTTAAAGCATAATGAATAGGAAAAAGTTTAAGTCTTTAAATTCTTTGAAATTAGGGATTGTCTTTTATTTATCTGAAATAAACAAGCATATTTTGTGTGGATTGACTTCACATTTAATAAATACTTTTAGTTGGATGAGGCTCATTTCACACTTATCATTCATTCTGGTCTTCGGAGAATAAAATTTAGACATAATTCAGGTAATAACCAGTAGTTAAGCATATTTGGAGTCCAGGTTTTAAGGAACAGTTTGGTTAAGTGATGCAGATAATATCTACAGATAAATCGTTCTCTCTTCTATCTATGGCATGCCAGGGAACACAGACTTACTCTTCAAAGAGTGAAGAGTTTTAAATTATTTTAAATTGAATAATAATGTAATTAATTCTGTATTTTAGACCAGTACCATATAATTAGTGCATGCAGAATAAATTTAAGCAAGGCAAGACTGATGAAGTAGGAAACAGTATTTTTTAGAGAGAAAGTTTTTTAAAATAAAGTATGAACTTTGGAGATAATCTTAGAAGTGAATTAGTCAGGAAAAATCAATGTAATAATATGAATAATAAATTATGGTTATTGGACACTTATTAGGAGCCAAGTACCATTCTAAACATCTAACCCATATTAACTCACTTAATCTTCACAATAATTTTGTGGAGGAGGGATTAACATTATCTCCCTTTAATGACATGTATCTTTTATATATTAGGGAATTTTTTGGATACGTACCTAGTGATCACCTAGCATTGATGTTGAGCAGTGCTGAATGACTGCTTCCAAAGTTCTCTTATTGATGTAGGAAGTACATATCGCCGCAGACCTCTCTCTTCAGGTAAGTAGATCCTCCCCTGCAGGCCTTGACTCCCCAAGCCTCACTCACCCTCCCATCTCCCCTGTCTGTCTCTCTTCCTAGCCTGGGTCCTGTCCCCTTCCTTGTCTTGGCACCCCAGACACCTGGGAAATGACCACTGCTTCTTCCTGATCCTTTGCATCCAGTCCAACTCAGTTCCTTCTCAGGTCCCCAGTGGTGCTCTGGGCCTGGTCATGTCCTCACCTTACTCTGCTTCCCTGGGCCTGGAGGACCCACCAGCCTCTTTCCTGGACGTCTGGGCTGATCTTTCCTCTTCCTTTCGCATCCAGACCAACCCAGCTCCTCAGTGCAGTCCCCAGGAGTCCTTGGGGCCTCTTCCCACCCCATCTGCCTTTGCATCTCTGGGTGGGATGGACTAGACCAGCATCTTTCCTGGGCCCGGCTCCCAGGCCAGTCCAACCCCCAAATTCCTGAGGCCAAAATCGTTCCTAAAATGATCCAGACCTTAGGAGAAAGCCTGAAAACATCTGACCATCATCTGAATTGGGCATCTGTGGGAACTCCTGAAGACAAAAGCAATCCAGCCACTCCAATATAAAATCAAAAGAGA
>NW_008343387.1:3139950-3142104 GCF_000622305.1 Nannospalax galili | reverse complement strand
ATAATCCTCTAGAAGAGTAAAATGAGCACCCCCTAGAATTATGCAGGACATGGAATTCAAAAGAACAATTTAAACATGATAAAAGAATTCAGTGAATTTAAAGAACACACAAAGAAATTAAGGAACATAGGGATAAACTTCTGAATGAATTCAAAAAGACTTAGAAATATTGAAGAATACTCAGGCCAAAATGAAGAATGAAGTGAAACACTCAGTAAGCCAATTAGAAATGACAGGAAAAAGCCCCACCAATAGAATGAAATGGAAAACAGATTATCAAGGCTGGAAGATAAAGTGAACGAACTAGACCACTCAAACTAAGATTATGAAAAATTTAAGAAATCGCAAGAATAGAATATGCAAGAATTGTGTGACACCATAAAAAGACCAAACTTATGAGTCATAGACATACAAGAAGGAAAAGAATCCCAAGATAATGGCATGGACCAGATCTTCAACAGAATCATGGAAGAAAATTTCCGAAAATTAAAGAAAGACATGCCCATACAAATACAAGAAGCATATCGAACACCAAATAGACAGGACCAGAAAAGAAACTCTAAATGGCACATTATAGTAAAATCACTAAACGTACAAAACAAAGAGACAATACTGAAAGCTGCAAAAGAGAAACAAGTCATATATAAAGGAAAACCCATTCAGATTACAGCTGACTTTTCAGTGCAGGCTATGAAAGCCAGAAGACCTTGGACCAAAGTATTCCCAGTTTTAAATGACCACAGATGTCAACCCAGATTACTGTACCCAGCCAAAATGTCTATTATAGTCAAAGGGGAAAGAAAAATCTTCCATGACATAAATAGGCTGAAGGAATTCTTGTCCACAAAACCAGCACTTCAGAGAGTTCTGGGAGCAATACAAAGAGCTGAAGAAAGGAATGACTATACCCAAGGGGTTGTGGAAAAGTACAGCTATACCAAGAATGTAAATAGAAATAAAAATGACAGGATTAAATACTCATCTTTCATTAATAACTTTACACATTAAGGGACTTAACTCCCCAGTCAAAAGACACAGACTAGGTGAATGGATAAAGAAACAAAACCCATCCTTTTGTTGTCAGCAAGAGACTCATCTCATTTTCAAGGACAGACACTATCTTTTAAAGTGAAACGATGGAAAAAATATACCAAGTGAATGGTACTAAGAAAAAAAGCAATATCTGACAAAATAGACTTTAAACTAAAACTAATCAGAAGAGATAAAGAGGGCCACTTCATTCTGATCAAAGGAACAATAAATCAAGAACATATTACAATCATGAACATATATTCACCAAACTCTGGTGCAGCCAATTTCATAAAAACAATACTACAGGACTTTAAGACCCAGATTAATCCAACTCATTAATAGTAGGGGACATCAATACCACACTGTCTCCATTTGATAGGTCAACAAGGCAGAGAGTTAAAAGAAGACATCCTAATTAAACAATACCATATAGCAAATGGACTTAACAGACATCTACCGAGTATTCCACCCAAGCACCAAAGGACATACTTTCTACTCAGCATCCCATGGAACCTTCTCAAAATCAAACATTGCTAGGGCACAAAATAAACCTCAACAAATACAAAAAGACTGAAATAATTCCATGCATTCTATCAGACCACTATGCAATAAAGCTACAGTCAACACCAGAAGAAGCCCTACTAACCATAAAAACACACAGAGCTTAAACAACACACTCCTAAATGATGAATGGGTCAAAAGAGAAATTAAGAAAGAAATAAAAGTATTCCTGGAACTAAATGAAAAGGACAATACAACACAACAAAACCTCTGGGACATGCCGAAAGTAGTCCTTAGAGGGTAGTTTATAGGTCTAAGTGCCTACATCAAAAAATCGGAAAGAATACAAATAAATGACCTAACATTGCAACTAAACACACTTGAAAAGCAACAGGAAATGAAATTCAAACCCCTCAGACAAGAACATATAACAAAAATCAGGGCAGAAATTAATGAAATTGAAACAAAGAAAACAATGCAAAGAATCAACAAATCCAAGATCTGGTTTTTTGAAAAGATAAACAAGATTGACAGACAGCTAGCCCAGTTAACCAAAAGAAAGAAAGAGCATCTCCAAATCAACAAAATCTGAGATGAAAGGGGAAACATCACAACAGACAT
>NW_008343387.1:3137916-3139832 GCF_000622305.1 Nannospalax galili | reverse complement strand
ACCAAGAAGAGATTAACAGCTTAAACAGACCCATAACACATAAGGAAATTGAAACAGTAATACAAAACCTCCCGACTAATAAAAGCCCAGGACCAGATGAATCTACAGCAGAATTCTATCAGACATTTAAAAAAGATCTACATCCAATACTACTTAATTTATTAAAAAAGATAGAAATGGAGGGAGAACTTCCAAATTCCTTCTATGAAGCCAGCATCACTCTAATACCAAAGCCAGGCAAAGATACAACCAAAAAAGAAAACTATGGACCCTTATCCTTGATGAACATAGATGCAAAAATCCTCAACAATATACTTGCAAACTGCATATAGACACATATTCAAAAGATCATCTGCCATGCTCAACTTGGCTTTATCCCAGAGATGCAGGGATAGTTCAATATAAGTAAGTCAATAAACATCATAAATCATAAATGGGCTAAAATACAAGAACCACATGGTCATCTCAATAGATGCAGAGAAGGCTTTTGACAAAATTCAACATGAATTTATGTTCAAAGTCCTAGAGAGAATGGGACTGGAGGGAACATACCTCAACACAATTAAAGCCATATATAACAAACCCACAACCAACCTCATTCTAAATGGAGAAGAACTCAATGCATTTCCACTGAAATCAGGAACCAGACTGGCTGTCGACTATCTCCACTTCTCTTTAACATAGTGGTTGAAACTCTTGCAAGAGCAAAAAGACAAGAGGAGGAAATTAAAGGAGTAATAATTGGAAAAGAAGAGATCAAATTATCCCTTTTTGCAGATGATATGATATTATATCTAAGAGATGCCAAAAATTCCACCAGAAAACTCCTAGAACATATGAACATGTTCAGTAATGTGGCAGGTTACAAAATTAACCTACAAAAGTCTGTAGCATCTCTATATTCCAATAACAAGCAATCAGAGAAAGAGCACATGGAAACACTCCCCTTCACAATAGCTCAGAATAAAGCTGACCAAAGATGTTAAAGAGCTCTACAATGAATATTTTAAATCCTCAAAGAAAGATTGAGGAAGAGATCAGAAGATGGAAGGACCTCCCATGTTCATGGATTGGAAGAATTAATATTGTGAAAATGACCATCCTACCAAAAGTCATTTATAGATTCAATGCAATGACAATCAAAATCCCCATGACATTTTTCACAGAATTGGAAAAAAAAAATCCTAAGATTTATAGGGAAGCACAAAAGACCTCAGATAGCCAAAACAACCCTGAGCACTAAGAACAATGCTGAGGGATTACTATACCAGATTTTAAAATGTATTACAGAGCTATAGCCACGAAAAAAACGTGGTACTGGCAGAAAAATAGACCCACAGATCAACGGAACAAAATTCAAGACACTAATATGAGTAAATGCAATTTCAGCCACCTGATATTTGACAAAGGGGCCAAGAATATTCGCTGGAGGAAAGACAACATGTTCAGCAAATAGTGCTGGCAAAACTGGATCTCCACCTGTAGAAGAAAGACACTGAACCCCTATCTTTCACCATGGACAAAAGTCAGTTCCAAATGGATCAAAGATCTCAATGTAAAGCCGGAAACTGTGAAACTGTTTGAAGAAAACATTGGGAAAAACCTACAAGATATAGGAGTAGGAAAGTGTTTTCTAAACCTGACATCATTTTCTCAGGAAACAAGGGCAAGAATTAACAAATGGGACCTCATTAAATTCAAAAGCTTCTAAACATCAAAAGAGGCAACCAGAGAAGTGAACAGAAAACCCACAGAATGGGAGAAAATCTTCACCAGTGACACATCCGACAGAGGTCTAATAACCAGAATATATAACGAACTCAAAAAACAAAGAATCAAGACAAGAAGCAACCCAATTAAAAGATGGGCCAAGGAGTTGAACAGAGAGTTCTCAAAAGAAGAAGTAAAGATGGCTA
>NW_008343387.1:3135739-3137747 GCF_000622305.1 Nannospalax galili | reverse complement strand
CAGTCAGACTCGCTAAGATCAAGAGAACAAATGATACCAAATGTTGGAGAGGATGTAAAGAAAGGGGAACACTCATCCACTGTTTGTGGGGCTGCGAACTTGTTCAACCCCTATGGAAAGCAGTGTGGAGAACTCTTAAAAAAACTACAAATGAACCTACCATTTGACCCAGTTATACCACTCCTTGGCATATACCCAAAGAACTCATCCTGTCACAGAGACATTGTACATCCATATTTGTTGCTGCTCTTTTCATAATAGTTAAGAGATGGAAGCAACCTAAGTGTCCCTCAATTGATAAATGGATAATGAAAATGTGGTTCATTTATACAATGGAGTTTTACTCAGCAGTAAAGAAATATGAAATCATGAAATTTGCAAGATGGAACTACAAACTGTTATACTAAGTGAAGTAACACAGACACAGAAAAAAAATCGACGTATGTTCTCCCTCATACATGGATCCTAGAACTAGCCTAGATAAATGAGTATGTAACCAGACATAACTACAGGAACCAGGATAATGGAAAGGAAACAGGGAGGTAAAGGAAAAGAAATAACCTGAAAGAGAAGAACAGTAGGAAACAGGCCTTAATAAGGGAGATATGGATAAAAATTGGGTTAGTTTAAGGGAGCGGTGAGGGAAGGGTATATGAGGAACCTAGGGGATAAAGGGAAAGAAGGCGCTCAATAGAGGTTGGACCATAGGAGAAGGGTATTAGTAAGGGAGAAAGTGGGGAATTGGGGGTACCTTAAGTGGGAAAACCATGATGGAGGGGTGAGACAATGTGACAGATAAACAATGCCTAGCTAGTTTAAAAGCCAGAGGGAACCATACTACTACTACAACTTACATGATTTATCTACATGACACACAGTAATTAAAAGCACCAAACTGGTGGAACTAACCTTATTGGATGTTTAACAGACATATTTTGAGGCCTATAATAATTTGTTCAGAGGGACATAAAGGACAGTTTTTGCTCCTTGCCCTCCTAGGTCAACAAGTTCCAGGGGACTATGAGCATTTCTCAAAATGTCCTATAATGGTGATGGTTCACCTGTCCTCTTGACGAAGGAGGCCGAGGAGACCCCACCAGATGGACTTGAACCAGTGTCCAGTCTACAAAGAGGAGGGTCAACACAGAGGAATCTTTTCCTTCATGCTTCCAAGCGAAGGCAACCATGGTCGAGCAGGACCTTTGACTTATCTTCACATAGGCAGATCTGGTAAAAGAAAGGAGCCTGGGGCTCCTCCCAAGCTCATGTGACTCCTGAAGAACAGATCCTCAAACGACCTTAAGAGTAAAAATAAATTGGTTTATCTGGACCAACTGTATGGCCTTAAACACCAAAAAGGAACGTATAACCAAAGATTATAAAGGCCAATATAATTTCATAAGAGTCCATATGTATAGCCAAAGGCTACATAACAAGCAACAATGCCAGACAGGCGATACCTTCTTTTGAGTTGTTGGCCAGGGTGGCCAAAGGGACTCCCAGATAGTAACCCAGCATAGAACTGGGAAAATGAACACAGACCCCAATCTTATCCGAAGGAATATTGGCAACTGATTACTGCTAGATGAGGAACAGCTGACCCTCCTAAAACAAAGACCTCTAGATAGGCTGACTAGATTCACCAGAAGGGCAAGTAGTGCGGAATGGCTGGAGGTGCCAACAACACAGCAGACAGTAGCAGGGATATGAGAGTATAAGGGCCCTAGTGGAGGGAGGGAGGCTATGGGAGGGTGTTATCTGGGAAGTGGGTGTATAGTCAAGTGAGCTGGTTTGGGATGTTCTGTGTGATACACACAGACACACACACACAGACACACACACACAATCAATAAAATTTTTTAAATGTATTATATTTGAGGAGGAAGCATGTAAATTTACATCATGCTAATTAGTAGAGATGATAAACATTACCATTGAAATCTACCCGATGACTTTATAGACATACACAGGCGCCAAGGATCCAAGTGCAACCGATTATGACTAGTAA
>NW_008343387.1:3127947-3135444 GCF_000622305.1 Nannospalax galili | reverse complement strand
ATAAAAATTTGCTCCTTAATAATTAGTAGATGTGAAACACATTGAAATCTACCTGATGAGTTTATATCCATGCTCAGATGCCAATGAGCTCAGAAAGTAACCGACTGTGACTAGTAATAATCTGATATATAGAGATTAGAAATGCATGTGCAAACATCTTAATGCCAATTGCATTAAAAATGAAATTTTCTGCATGAAAAAAAAGAGTATTTCTATTGATCTGGGTGTCCATATCTAATCCAAATATCAGAAAAAAATGGAAAGCAATATCAGACAGTGTTTATTCTAGGCGATTACCTTGTTTGAATTGGAAATTTCAAAGCCAAGTATTCGTAAACCGATAAGGAGCCCAACAAAGAGAATCAGACAGTAACAATGGAATGGCTAAGCATGAAAGAGCTGCGGTTTTTCTCTTTTTGTGTCCTGTTTCTGTAATAGGGTCCAATTACATACTACTTGGTCTTTATTTTTCTAACAAACCTACAAACAAATGCATACAGAATCAGTGCTGAGAGAAAGGGCTTACAGAAGGAATGTGAGAAAGCCATGACTAGGTGGGAAGTAGGAAGAACAATCTCCCTGTCTCAACACTTCCTTAAAAGTGAGTGACCCCACAGCTAAGGCTGTGGGACAATTGTTAGTGGATACTGTGTAAAACAAGACAAACAGGCAAGTTCAGCAGACGGTGTTCCTTGGTTCATGTGTTAAATGCCACAAATTGACACACTGTGAGCTTTAGTACATAGTTGGATATTGTTATCATTATACTTTATTCAAAAATCCTCAGAACATAAGACAACACAATTAATAATACTTCCAAATGGACAACAAACTGCATTTTCCTTAAAATACTTTAATTAAAAATTGACTGATATGTGCAGTTCTAAACCATTGTAAAACTTGAAAGCATCCTGTGCTGGATAGCTTTAGTGTCAACTTGACACACCTGGGCTGAGGGAGCCTCAACTGGGGAATTACCTCCATTAGACTGGCCTGTGGCCATGCCTGTGAGACATTTTCCTGATTGTTGAGTGATGTGGTAGGGCCCAACCAACTGTAAGCAGAGCCACCCCTGGGCACGTTGTCCTTTATTGTATAAGAAAGCAGGCTGAGCATGAGTCAGGAGAGCAAGCCAATACGCAGTGTTTCTCCATGGTCTGTGCTCCTGCTTTCTGCCCTGGGTTCCTACCTCGGGCTGCCTCAGTGATGACCCAGGAGATGTAACATAAAATAAACCCTTTCCTCCCCAAGTTGGTATTGGTCAGAGTGTTTTGTCACAACAATTTAAACTAAACTAGAACACATCCTAATGTCCATATCTAATTATATAGTTGTAATAACCTAATTCTTTCATCTCATGGTATACATTATTATACTAATTACTAATTTTCCATCAATGAAAACAGAGCTGTATGAGTAGTTTGGACCTCAATATATAGAAAATATATATTGAGTTAAATATTTATTATATCTTGCCAAATATTTTTACCACTATGACAGTCTGAGAAGATGGGGCATATATCCAACTGTAGTATATTCAATTTTTATTTATTTACTTGTCAACTATTTATTTAGCATCTTTCATATTTGGGTATATCTAGAACATGAATTCATACCACTACTTGTTTTACACAACTCTTAAATCCATCTGCATTAACCTAGAAAGTAAGAGGAGCTACTGTTAATTTCCAACTCTACCTTTATTGAGCACTTACTATGTGTTATTAAATACATAATACTAGCCGGGCATGGTGGTACATGCTTTAATCCCAGCACTCCGAGGCAGAGGCAGGAGGATCTCTGTGAGTTCTAGGCCAGCTTGGTCTCCTTAGTGAATACAGGACAGCTGGTGCTACAGGGAGACCCTGTCTCAAAAAGACCAACAACAACAACAAAAATACATTATGGGGCTGGAGAGATGGCTCAGCACTTAAGAACACTCGTTGTTCTTGCAGAAGACCTGGGTTCGAATCCCAGCACCCACATGGCAGCTAACAACTGTCCAAAACTCCAGTCTCAGGGGATCAAACAGCCTTTTCTGATCTCCATGGTCATTGCACAACACAGGTATACTTACCTATATGCAGGCAATACACGATTACACATAAAAAGAAAAATAAATAAAATTTTAAAAATACATTACATTATGCCTTTTAATCCTCAAAATATAATTTCCCACAATTTGAACCAACATTGTCAGACTCACTGGCCACGGTCCATTGTCTTTTCTATACTGAAGAAAATTAGGACTCAGTATGGGTTTTTTTTTTGAAGTTCCTTACAGACTATAGAATTAAATTTACACTACAGAGCTCCAAAACTTAACGCTTAGCTCTCAAATTTAGGATTAAAATCCAAAATATGATGAATGTAAAGAGAATAGAAATAATAAACATGATCTAAGCCGTTACAATTTTTTTTTTAACAGTTGAAGGAACAGATGTTTCTACTATCCTTTGCCCCTGAACTTTATGGCTGGAAAGCTGATTCTGGGTGCATAAAGCTTGGAATGAAGAAAATAAATTCAAATACATTCCTTCCAATGCAGCTCTATGTAGTTTGGGAGGCTGTGCATGTCAGCAAAAAGGAGAAGGCGAGACAATGAGTGTGTGTGCACAGAGAACTGTTATCTCATACTCATTCCCTCCTTTTATTATTTTAGCCACAACCATTTACACCATTATAGAAACCATAACAAATTTCTCCTGATAATGTATTTATTCATGTTTCCCACAATGTTATATATGAAATACTGAGAGATTAATATCCCTTTCTTTGATTTCCTTCCCATAAAGAACTCAGTCACTTGCAAGATGGAAACCAATTGTTTTATATTTTTACTCCATTTTAAAAGGATTCAAAGGTACTAGGATTGAAAATCTCTCTTTGATGTAAGATTGTTTTTTATCTTCTATTAGTGAATTTGCTTGTCAGTAAAAAATAACTCTCTTTTCCTTCTAGAACATAAATGTGTGCTGCTTTGTGTAAACTTTTCCTGGGGAGATGAAAAAATATTTATTTACGTCAGATAGGGCACCAATGACAGAAACAAGGAAATAATCCCACCCATGCATGTCCCACAACTATGATTTTAATTGAGTTTACTTACAGGAGCATGGTCAATTTATGAATAGTTATGCCACTGAAGAAATAAAACATCCCTGTTCCAGCAACTGTTAACAACCTACATAGCCTTACAGAGGTGTGGGGTGTCTTGGGCCCCTTTCCCATTCATGATAGAGCAGTAATGGGCCCAACCTTGTACAGGTCTCCTGTCACAGCTACTGAGAGTTTAACAAGGCAATAGCTATGTCAGCTCTAAAGAGAGCATTTCATAACAGCTGCACACTTATGGAAGATTTGTCAAATGCCATGATTTACATTTAGGTGAAGAACCGAAAGTAAAATTGACGATAATATCAAACATGTTACTGAAGAATGATGGCTTCTTAATCTACCAAGCCCACTGAAGAGGAACTTTAAGTGTACACTCTTCAGATGAAGAATCGCCGTAGATACTCCATCTTAATCTGTAACCACTTCAACTTTAACATTGTAATTACTGGTAGAGTTCTCAGTTTCTACGACAAGTAGTTCTGACCCTTCCTTCCATAGCATATGCTTAGGATAGCTTCTAATCCTTTGCATATGATATGAAAGCCCATTTTGATATGACCTTTATCTGGCCACCCAGCCTCAAATTTTACTATATATACCCCCTCAGGCTCTTCCTTTCTCCAAACAAAAGCAGTATCTGCTATTAGTAATTGATAAGAGGCATCTGTGTCTGTATGTAAATGCTCTCTGTGTTTACCCTGTGATTCATCCCTGGCCAGCTCAGAGTCCTTCTTCACAAACTGGCTCCTCTTTAACCATCATAGTACTCGTTGTGTAGCTCTGTGAAGTCATTCCTGTAAGATCACATGTACTGTTTCCTTTCTGTGTGTCAACAACCATACTGAACAATTTGTGCATTTTATCATATATATTATTCTAAACAACACAAGGAGGTTGGTATTTTATCTCCATCTTATAGAGTTAGTAACTTCAAGTACATTCTTTAAGTTACCACATGTATGAAGTATCAGATATATTACTTTAACCCAGGTATGATTCATTCCAGATGCCTTGCTCTTACCAGATTTCTAAATGTCACAATGTAATGCGATTTTGGCTACAAATTCACTATGCTTATCCTCACTATGATTATTTCAGATATGTCGATTAAGACATTGTCTTAGTTTCTTTTCCTGTGATAAAATAACCTGACAAAAGAAACTCAGGAGATATAGGGTTTATTTCAGCTCACAGGTCAAGGCCACAATCCATCATAACAGAAAAGTCAAGGAAGCAAGAGCTTGAAGCAGCTGGTACCCACAATCACAAGGCTGGGAGTGATGAGTGCTACCGCTCATCTTTGTTCCACTTATCCAGTTCAGGGTCTCATTCAGGGAATGATGCCACCCACAGTGGGCAGGTCTTCCCACTTCATTTAGCATAAGCGAGATAATCAGCCAGAGGCGTACCCAGTGGTTCATCTCCCGGGTAATCCTAGACTCTGTCAAGTTGACAATTAGCACTAAATATCACAGATGTGTTTATTCACACACATGGGGAAAAACTTTTCAAATATGCTGAAGAAAACCCATAGAATTACTATAAACTCCCCTCAAAATATTTTAATATAGAGATGCTCCTTAATTCACAGTGGGAAAATATCTTCCCCTCCCAATCACTGTAAGCTAAAAACATTAAGTCAAAAATGCATGTTATTCATCTGCCTTGATGAATATCATAGTTCAGCAACTGATACTACAAAAGTGTTGGGAGACATTAGTTGGTATAATCACCACCCTGGGAAACATAAAAATTCAAAATTTAAAGTACAGCTTTTCCAAATGTATATTATGAAGTTGTCATTTTTTTAAAGATTAAACTATTGTAAGTTGGGAATTCATAATAATTTCTTATTAATTCTTTCTTTTTCCTAAGAGATTAGTAGCTGAGTAATAATAAAAGAATTCTGAAAAATACCATCATCAATATTTGCAAGCTCTGGTTCGACTAGTCAGTGTACACTTAACAACCATTCTTCTACACTCTGGTTTTACTTTTTTCTTTCTTCCCTCCCCCCTTTTTCCTATTTGCTCATCTTCCAACCCCTCACCTTTACGTTGCTGATTTGTCATTATTTTTCCTAAATTAATAATGCTATTTCTGTGCCCCTGTTTTTATATATCTTCCATGTTCTAGTGTGGAATCCCTCTGATTTGGGAGCATCAATTCATGTGTTGAAGCTATGTTTGCTCTTGCATCTTTGTCCCCAGCGAATGTTGGATTTCCTTGCTTTGTGTGGCTGCTCTCATTTGCATACTGCTTTCCTTGATATACAATATAGCAGGTGGACTTGAGTCATCCTGCTGATTTCTCTAAGCTACTAAAATTGTCCAGCTTCTTCAAAAGCAAGCCTAATCCTTTTATGCTATACCTACAGATGACTGAAAAGATCATTTTATTTGTGATTACTATTTCCAGGCTTTGTACCAGTCTGCTTGGCCCATTTCTGATATCATTGATTCAGATCTAAACCACCTAACTTATACAACGAGCTTAATTCATTCAAAGTACCAATATCTCTCACCAATCATGTTAGAAACCCAAGTTCATTCCAGGACCTGGCCAGGTGGTCTAGAGGTGTAGATGATTACTGATATTTCAGCTTTGGTTTATCTACGCAGAACTTGTTCTAGAAGCATCAAAGGCAATGTGCCTATAAATTCATTTTATTACTGTTTTTGATGCCTTGGGCTTGATTCTTGGATTCCCATTTCACACCTGAATTTATTTACCCACATAAGCATGCACATCTCAAAGTCCTTTATCAGAAATGAGAGCATCAAACCAATCTATATGGTTCCCATTGGCCTTAAAATCAGAACACATCAGGAGTGCCTTATTAGATGAATTTAGCAGCAGGGAAGCCTGCAGCTCATCAGCTTTCTGTCTCTCAAAAGTAGGTACTCACTGCAGTCAAGAGGAATTATTCCTGAGGATTTCTGGTCATGGGGATGCCTTCATTATTAAAAAATATCAGGGTAAGACAAAAGAAGAAAACTTGTCATATTTGTTTTCCCTTCTAATATTTCATTTGACTTAAAAGTTTCTTGATGTACTCAGATTTTTTAAGTTAGTACATGAAAATTATGCATTTAAATAAAATCCAAGTTAATAGTAGCTTTATTAATCCCCTAGGCAAACAGACAAATATATAAACAGTCTCCAGTGGATAATAAACAATGGCAGGTGCATAGATAGATACTCAACCCTTCAAGGAGAAAACAAAGAAAATCATCTTAGAGGAGTGTGATGAGGATTTTAAATGACAGACTACAGGAAAGGCAGAGGTGGTCTTCTGGGAGGTGTTCCAGAAGTCTTCACAGCAGCATGGCATGGAAAAGAAAATGGAACTCCCTGGAAGTGGGCCCTAGATATGTTCAAGATCCTGATTAATCTCTCAACAAATACTGACTTATTTAGTCTTCACCATCTTCTTTATATAGAGACCCCTTACCCCTATGTAGTGAGGCTAATCCATAGCTTAAGTAACCTGTCTACATTTTGTGAGTGAAAGAGTTGATCCTCAAAATCTGTCTTATTCCTCTCTTCATGTATTCACCTACATCATGCTGTCTTCCAGGGGTCGTGTGAACTTTGGTGAGGCGTAACTGGAAGAATTTTATAATAATGTATCTCAAAGGAAATTTTCAGATATTAGAAGGGATAAGAGGCAATTTCAGTGAGAGAACATGCAGATAAAAAGAAAAGTATGCAGAAATGGGAGAGAAGTACATCTGAGGCTAAACTTAATAATGAAGAAATTCTCTATCAAGATGAAAATGATCTTGTCTAGTTGAGTATGCATAAGTTTCCTTGTCAGTTTGAAACTTTTAAGGTGCATATACAATCCTGATGTTTTCAAAGATGCAAATAAATAATGTCCTTTGTATGTGTCAGGTACTTTATAAAATCTGAACATACATTAATTTCTTTACAATGTTCTTATGAGGTAGATATAATCATTATTCCTTTTTTAAAAATGTATTTAATTATGGTACGCATGGGGTGTGGCATATGCCTGCAATGACATGCACATGGAGGTCAAATGACAGTCTGTGGAGTTGGTTCTTTCCTTCCAGGGTATGACCTAAGGGGCTGATATAAGATCATCAGGCTTGTAAGCAAGTGCCTTTACCCCATAAGCGATCTAGCAATCTTTATAATTCTTATTCTGAAGATGAGAATGTTGCCTAGGGATGTAACTCAGGGACAGGGTTCTTTCCAGGCAATCACAAGGTCTACACTTAATCTCTAACACCTATAAAATGAGAAAAGAGGTATACAAAAATGAATTCAGCCATAAATCTAGAAGGGAGTGTGTGCTTATGATTATTAAACATAATCAGTCTACATGTATCCCCTGAGAAGTACTGCTTTATC
>NW_008343387.1:3121067-3127875 GCF_000622305.1 Nannospalax galili | reverse complement strand
TGCTTATTTTTATTTATTACTGACAATGTTGGGTTGAAATTCTTCACTATGACTATGGAAAATAATCTATTTTTCCTTATATTAATAGAAGCATTTTAAAAATATTTTATTATTTTTACTTTATGTGTATTGCCTGAATATATGTAAGTGAACTCATGGCATGCGTTGCCCCTGGAAGTCAGAAGACGGTGTCAGATCCTCGGGAACTGGAACTGGAGTTAAAGTCAATAGTTAGCCACCATGGGGATGCTGGAAATTGAACCCAGATCCTCCCCAAGACCAGCTAGTGTTCTTAACAGCTGAGCCATCTCTCCAACCCCCAATAAAAGCATCTTAAGGTTCAACTGGGAAGAAAGATAAAATGGAACGTCCTATAAATACTCACCCACCCATGGCTCAGGGACCATTGTGGGAAAGGGCGCAGAAAGATTGTAAAAGCCATGGTTGGTGCATGAACATAAGGAAACAGAGGGTTTCAGGCCTCTGGGAACTTGTTCACACAAACTTGCAGCAATGATGACAGCACGCACAAAGACCCATGCTGGGTTTAATCAGATGAAACTCATTATAGAACTGGGAGATGGGCAGTAGGTCCCAACCTCAGTTGAGCAATTATTGGCAACTGATTACTGCTGAGTAAGAGAGAGTAGATATTCTTTAAGCAAGAAACTCTAGATAGGCTGGCTAGACACCAGTAGCTGAACTTGTGCAGAGGGATACCTTGGTACAGGTCAGCCTTAACATACATGACAGAATGCATGAAACCCAGTGGCATGGGCCAGTGGTATGGTGATTATAGGGGGCACAAAAGAAGGAGGGGATCTAAATCTGATTAAGATCTATTATTGAAATGCACAAAAATGCAATAAAATTTTTATTTAAAAAATCACACTATTCAGGGAAGTTCAAAATAAATATATATAAAATTAATATTACTGTCATATAGAGAGGACAATGAATTTATACAGTTATAACATTATTTTCTGTGAAGCAGAAGATACTAAAATCAACTAAAAAATTAAGGATGTGTATTTTAATTCTAGTACAACCCATATAGCACACAGTTTTGTGTTTGTGTGTGTGTGTGTGTGTGTGTAAAAGATAAAGTAAATATAAAATCATTGAAATAATCCCAGCAAAGACAGAAAAAAATGAGAGAGAGAGAGAGAGAGAGAGAGAGAGAGGGAGGGAGGGAGAGAGAAAGGAGAAATATAAATTGCCAATTGATATTCAGCTAGGGCTGGGGATTCCTGCCTATCCCGGCCCCCCAATTCATGCTGGGCTCCTGTCTGGTTTGGGGCTATAGAGGTCTTGTTCATGCTGTCATAAGTGCTGTGAGTTCATATATGCAACTACACTGTGGTGTCCCGACAACACATCTTCCTTATATTCATCTACCACTTCTGAGTTGACCAGGCTCAAAGGGATAGATCCATTAACAAAAGCATTTAGGAAACATGGATTAGACTCGGTAAGACTTTAAAGAATAAGACAAATAATAATAGAGGGCATGGAGTCAGTGGAGGAGGAGTAATGTGGGATGGAGAGTTGGAACATGTCTTAATATGATCAAAATACATTGTATGAAATTCTTGAATCAATAAAAATATTTTTGAAAAGGAGGAAACAAATAAGAATAATACCCATCAAGCCAACCATATCAAGAATTACAGCAATCATGCATCCTGCAATGTTATTAGTTAATTAAATGAAAACAAAACAAAACAGTAGTTTCAGAAAAGAAAAAGCAATAACTAATCAACTGATGATGGTTAACATCAGTAGTAATAAGATGTACCAACATCAAGGCAATGCTACAGAAATACCAGAGGTTAGAATAGGTAAAGAGAATTTCAAAACTGAATGACTGCATCCTTAAAGACAGAGGTTAAGCTTTCAAGACCCAATTAGAGTTATAGAATATTAGAGCATGACCTCAATGTTAATGTTCTATTTTACACATTTATGTATATGTACCCCCAAATTTACTCATTTCTCTGAAAAGAGCCTGCAGAGAGTAAGCCAGCCAGGGTCAAGATGAGGAGCACTTTGGGAAGAGGGGTGGAGTCTGATGAGATATGGAGAGTGAACAGATGGAGAGTTAGCCCAGTCACGTGGGAACTCCAGGAGCCATCGGTGAATGGCAGGGCACTGCACAGGGCTTGAATGACACAGTGATTATGAGAAGCCATTTCTTTGTAAGCCATCCCTTACCAAATGACATATAAACTATGCAAAATTTAAATAAAACTGTGTTAGATCGGTTTTATTAACCAGCAACAGAACTGGTGACTAAGGGCCAGTCTCCCAGAGGGCGGGAAGGGGAAAATTTAGTAAAACAAAGTGGCAGTTGGCAGGAGGGTACTGGAAACAACAAACTGCAGGAGTTTGAGAAAAAGCAAGTGACCATGAAATATGTAATTAGAATGACGCAGGCCACACAGACATTAATGGACTCAAAGGGGAAAAGTCCCCGGCCACACCTGTGCTGTAAATGTGGGAGAACAGCTCAGTTGCTTGAAGACTGGAGCCCACCACATGGATCTGAACATTCCTTAAGATTATAGAGAGCCTGGAAAAAAAATCTTAGAAGCAAAAGAGGTAAACAGAGAGGGGGCGTGGCCATACTTTGCATAGTAAAAGATTTACCCAAAGCAGAGGACACTGAAAATGCTAAGGAGTTACTGGCAAATTCATTCTCAGACTCAGCACTTGAGAGAGAGTTAAAATGGAAGATTTTAACTTGTGTAAGGTTAGAGGACCAGGCATTGAAGGACCCAGGAAAAAAGAAAAATAGTAGTAAAAAAAGAGAAATAACCTAGAAATAAAAGTAGCTAAAGCTGCCTTTCAGATTCAACCTTTGATACAAAAAGGAAAAAAAAGTTAACAGTACTGTAGCTGGGAGAAAACACCACATTGCAGCTGCTGAAACTAGGAAAGACTTAGAAGCAAGCAATCAAAGAGCCCTTCACTACGTGGCTTGTGAGCATATTTCACATGGGAGCAAATAATGTCAGTCTAAGTCCTTCAGAAACTTCACACCTGAGTTATATAACTACCCATCCATCCTTGTGACATAGGCTGTCCAACCTAGGCCAATGCACGGGGGAGCAGTCCTTAATGGGATGGCTGGTTGAAGGCATTAAAGATACATGGTCATCACCAAGGGAGACTAACATGATTAACATAGGCTGGAGGACTCTAAAGGAGGGACAGGCATTACTGAGAGAACTAGGCATGAAAAAAGCAATATATGATGCCCGGGTCACTGGGCCTGATAAGACTGTGTTCACTAGAGATATAAAAGGCAAGCTTAATTCAACTGGGACCTCAAGAATGGTATAGAGCTTTAATGGTTTTGCTAAGTCCTTTAATGGGACAGGATCTTTGTAAAGTGAGAGAGGCTTTAGCAGATCTAAGTGACTTAAACCAGCATGTAAAATAACAGAACACCCTACAAGAGATATAAAAAAGACCAGATACAAGAAATGGTCCATTTGGGTCACCCAAAAACAAATGTGGCAACATATATATCGAGCCCAAAATCCCAAAGGAAAAATTGATAGAAAATCAAATTTAGTGCTAAGGAGTTTCTGGAAGGCTTTAAAACCTGAAGAATGGTTTACAAAAGACATTCAGATGATGAAAACTGTCCCAGGGGTGGTTAAGGATCCCCAAAGATTAAATAAGCTACACTTCTTTCCTGAGAATGGCTATGCTAAGGGTGGAGGTGGATTTGCCCACCAGGCCTCCGCCAGCAGCCAGGTATGGTCAATGGAAAGGCAGGAGATATGGCTACAAGGTCTGCCTGACTCAGAAAACCAACAGGTGCAGAAGAAACAAGAGAGAGCCCCTGCTTCCTTAGCCCAGTGCGGGGTCAGGCAACTAGAGCCAATACCTGTAAGTGTATCAAGGAGAAAAGAATACAAAGAGACCCCATGTAAGATCCCCAAAATGTGGAATGACTCCAAAGGGCTAAAGATAGTAACAAACTAACCAGATTAATGCCTCTTACCCATGCTATGATAGCTAACAAAGATTTATGGAGAAAGCAATTAATATGAATGGATAAAACCTTTCCATGCTGTGTTAGACCCTGTCTATGACTGATTTAATATCTGATGTTACCCTTTGAGTGTTTTACAGTTGTGAAACCCTTTTTAAAGATACCTGAATAAACAGAGGCCAGCTATAGCTGTAAGATACTTGGGAGTTTTATGGGTGGGTAAAATAAAAACAGAGGCCCCCAAAACTATACAACTGTTAAGAAAAAGTACAGTACCAGGGGTGGGTTGTCCTCCTATAAGCTGGTGGTCAGAGAGAGAAATCTTAGAGGTCCTAAAATTCTCCAAGGCTATTGCCACTAATGTCAACTGTACACTAGAAAGGTAGGTAAGGCCATGTTGCTGAAGACACTGCATGGTGTGAGCGTGGAAGAGGAAAAAACAGAGAAATGAAAAATTCCATGCCAATGGATGGATGGCTTTCATGGTCCCAGAAGGTGCTATGCAGATGGTTGGAAAAAAGATCACCTATGATTCTGTTCAACAATGGACCCTGCATGCTGCATACTATGTACATGCCAAGCAATGTCTGCTAGTGCAATGGCTCAACTAACATATGTACAACTGAAAGATTTCTAATTGGATAAGGCCCACTCCTAGGGGTAGAACACATATCTGGTGCTGTAGACCAGGCCAAGCCCTTGTGTCAGGGAAGGCCACAGGCCCCAGCAGGGAAGCTGTTGCAAGTGTACTGTTTAATGAATATGGTATACCTACTGGGATATCTTCTAGACATTTGTATTACATTCACGTTTGTTTTAGCTGTGTCTGCTTCCTTCCATTTGTCTTTATAGCAGGGGAGGCACCACTGAGATAGATCAGTGGCCACATCTTGAAGATGAATGATGGGGATGCCAAAGAGACCAATATCTCACCACAGTACAAAAGAGGTCGCCCTGCATCTGCCACCCCCTCCTAGGGTCAGGGAAATTTGTGAAAGAAATGGCAGAAAGTTTGTAAGAGCCATCAAGCCCTGGGAACGGGTGGAGCCCGCTGCACTATTGAGAGTGAGCAGAGAGTTAATGTTAATTGCAGGGCCAGTGAGGGTCTTGAATGGCTCAGGGGTTATGAAAAGCCATTTTTTTGTAAGTCATCCCCTCCCAAATGTCATATAAACTGTGAAAATTTCAAATAGAACTGTGTTAGGTCTGTTTTATTAACTAGTGTCAGAACCGGGAGACCTGGTGACTGAGGGCCAGTCTCTCAGGGGGCAGGAAGGCAAAATTTAGTAAAACAGTATGCAGTATGGTAGCATTAGGGGAATCTATGGGAAATCCCAATTTTTCCCCTACTTTTTAGTAGTAAAAGTCAAATTTTAAAAATATTAATATATTAGCATTCCAATTTAGAAGTAAGCAAGCAGTTTTATGGCATATGTAAAATTACATTCAAATTTTAAAGAAATCCATAGGTTAAAAATAAGCAAAATTTGAAAACACATAAAATAAATATAACAAGACAAAAGGCTATATGTCATTATTAAAGTAAACTTAAAGAAAAAGAAAATTACCAAAGAAAAAGCAATATTTTACAATGATATATATCAAAATCAGTATTGTCAGTGATTATAATTGCTTAGTAAAATGACTTGTGATAAATTTTATCAGAATCTTGGTATAAAATGTTAATATACAATAGTCTATTGCATTTCCATATAACAGAAACAAGTACTTGAAAAATGAAATTAAAAATTTATTTATAGGCAAACTACATATAGCAGAACTAATTTTGCATAATATCTGAACTACCTCTTCATTCAAAATTATATAATATTGTGGGGTTGGGGATTTAGCTCAGTGGTAGAGCACTTGTTTAGCAAGCACAAGGCCCTGGGTTCTGTCCTCAGCTCCCCCCCCAAAAAAAGACAATACTATATAATATTGCAAAGAAATATACAGAATAAATAAGTACAGGAGTAATCAATGCGTATTAGAAAATTAACATTTTAAGTTTTCCACAAATGAATTTATAATTAAACATAATCTAAATAAAAATTGCAGTAACCATTTTTAAGAAACTGACATGTTGATTCTAAAGTTTATATGGCAAACAGATGATCTGGATAATCTAAAGTAATTTTAGAAAGAACAAAACCAGTTGTAACAATTTACTCAAGGCTTATTATGAGACTACAAGAGTGTGGTGCTTGAATGAAAATGTCCTTATGTAAAATAATATGGTATGTACAATGAATATTAACAGTGGCAATTTAATAAACATTCAAAGAAAATATATATAGACTTTTAAAATAAAGAGCAATAGCTCTCAAAATGTAACTTAGGATTGAATTACAATTACTTTTGTAAATAGTTAGATGCCAATTACCTAACAGTGAAACAAATTTAAGTTTTCTGTAAGTTAAATTTAATGGAAAAAGAGATATAAAATAATTTTAAGGTGTAAAACAATGTATATAATTATTTACATAAAAGTATATTCTTTTGGTTACATGTAATGAGTCTGTTAGTGATTTTAAGTAAACTCACAAGCATTTAAAATTTTTTAACATTAATTTCCAATACAATGAATAGCAATAAATATAATTATCATAAACAAATCCACAGCAGATGGTTGTTAAGGAGCCTCAGTAATTTGTAAGAGTGTTAAGATCCAAACTTGAAAAAGAATTTGAAAATTATTGGATGGACAGGCCAAAAAAGAGTCACATATTCATTAAAGTATTGAAAATATTTGTAACAAAGTTGCTAAGAAAATTCAGTGGAAAAAAAAATCTTTTAAATGCT
>NW_008343387.1:3117484-3121050 GCF_000622305.1 Nannospalax galili | reverse complement strand
TAGGATACCTATATCATCAAAAGTATGTACACTTACTCTATACAAAGTAATAATAATTCTAAATGGATCATATACTTGAATATAAAAAGCAATTAGCATTAAACTTCTAGAAGAAAATATTTTAAAATAGACAATACCAGAGGAAACACAGGTTTCTAAAGACAGAAAGCATATAATAAAAGAAAGTAAGTTATTTTAATTTCATTATCAAAATTAATTCTTACTTGATTTGTTTTCTTATTTCAGTAGCTGCTTTTACAAAACTAAAAATTCAGATCAATGAATGGGAGAAAAATTTCTGATATATATATATATATTTGACCAAAAAAGTAAATCTACATAATAAATGCCACATATACAACTCTATCTACAAGATTAAAACCCAAATTAAATTGCAAAATATTTAATAGCACTCCACAAATGAAAATATGCAAGTGGCTAACAAGCATACAAAGAAACCCTCACCGTAGTTACTGAAGAGATAAACGTCAGTAGCAGTAAGACACATCCACCAGAACAGCCAGATTCCATCACTGATGGGATTTTAGCATGGTACAAGCACTTCCGAAGAACACCGTCAGATTTATAAACTGTGAAACATCAATATAACACAAGAATTAGCCTTTCTATCCTGATATTTTCATAAAGAAACTAAAACACAGGGCCACACAAATTTTTTGCACAGATATTAATACTATTTGGATTCACAAAATTCAAAACCTGCAAATAACACAAATGTCAATCAGCAACTGAATGGTTAAGCAAAACGTGACGCTTTCTTAATAAGGAATACTGCTCAGAAAAAGGACCAGTGCTAGACATGAATGGATGAATAAACCCAAAATAACTTTCTTGGGTGAAAAAGGAAAATGATATATATTTTGCTAGCACATTTTGTACATTATTAAATGTGCTAATTTATAGTGATGAAAGCAAATTTCAGTTTTTGGAAAAGATTAATGCATGCCTGGAACTGTCAGCCGTGGGTAGCAAAAGACTAATCTGCAACAGGCCAATAGAATGCAAGAACGCTCTTGTGTCGGATGCTGGTGTTCTATACTTTATAGGAAACAAAGTCACAGGTGTACGTCATGGTCAAACTGATTAAGTTGAATGTAGTATATTGTACATAGCATGGATGCACATTACCAGGTAAAAAAGAAGTTACCAGGTAATCAGTGACAAAGTACTTTCTGAGCATGAATGAGACCCTGAGTTTGATCCTCAGCATCACACACACACACACACACACACACACACACACTGGTTAGAGCTTCATACACACCTATAATATTGCTCAATTTATTCAACAAACTGGCCTTATTAGGTGGAACAAAATGAATGAAAATATTTTTAATATTCCTATTCTAAAACTGGAAAGAATGGCACAATCAAATAAGATGAGGCCATATTAGCTGAGAGGTCAGTTTACTTGCCCTTTCCTATGTAGTGTCACATGAGAAGTGTAACTACAATTATTCAATGGTCTAAACCCAGTTCACATTCAGTTCCTCTTACTTTTCTGTTAATTCAGAACTAAAATGTCAAAATGTCAAAAATGGTTGATTTGAGAATAAGCAAAAAGTCATATGGGGAAATGAATTATATGCATTTAACCAAGGTGCACTTAGACAAACATTTATACATGGGCATAATATTATTACAAGCAGTGCGTATCTCCACTATGGACCAATCCATATAAAAATTTTATAGTCTTTTATCAGTAATGCATTTTTAAGAATGCCTGTCTGTCTTTCTTTTAGTTTATCTTTTGTTTTTGCTTGTGTCTACATCTTTTCTAGAGGTTGAATACTAATTGGATTCAGAAACAGGCAAGAAAGCTTGTTTTACCCAAGAAATCTTGAGACAGCCAGGAAAATCTGAATTTTCCTAGGGAGTATTAAAATGGTCAGCAGAATTAGAAAAATCCATTAGTTACAGAAAAATGGGGACAGTGCTCAAGGGTCAGGTCTTTGTCCTGAGAGGCAGAAGAATCTTGCTCTTGGCCAATTCAGGTTAACCCTTTTACAGAGATCCAGCTGTTATGTGGGCCTCATAACTTAAGGGAAATGCCATATTAGCCTGATTCTCCTTTACTTTTGCAGTTTGTTGTGTATAGCATAGGTTGAAAACTTCATTAAAAAGATTTTTTAAAAATATTTTATTATTTTTTATTTTTATGTGTATGCATGTATTGCCTACATGTAGATAAGTGCACCCATGTCCTGCAATACCAGTGAAAGACGGAAGAGACTGTCAGATCCCCTGGAACTGGAGTTACAGACAGTTGTTAGCTGCCATGTGGGTGCTGGGATTTGAACCCTGGTCTTCTGCAAGAACAGTCAGTGTTCTTAACCACTGAGCCATCTCTCCAGCCCCTAAAAATGTTGTGCTTTGCAATTGCTCAAAGTTCAAAGACACTTTTGGTCAACTAAAAGATTAAGTACAGGCCCACCTCCCTTCATCCCAGGCTCATGGAACATTAGGAGAGAGGAGGCAGAAAGAGTGTAAGAGGGGGAGGATAGGGAGGTGTGCTGTGAAATGCTGTATTCCAGACATTGCTTGTTATTCACACTCATGAACTTATGGTAGCTGTAGAGCTGTGGTTATTTGCACAAGACCTGTATAAGAGCAAATCAGCCAAAATTTCAGCACTGATGAAGTAGATTATCTCCAGACCCCACTCCTTACTGAGGAACTATTGGTAGTCGACGGTTACTGGGAAAGGGAGAATAATTACTTTTGGAGGATGCAGCTACTAGTAGGTTTCCCATGATCCTGCGGATGGTCCACACGCATGCATACACAGGCAGCACTAACTGTATTTAAGTATAGCAAAAAAATAAAAATACATACTGAACATAGTAAATTTATTACTTTAAGAGAGGTCAGAAGGACCAGCTCAGCTTTGTTATTTCTGCAAACAAAAACTGAACAGAGGGAAGAATGGCTGTGTGGAGATGTGGATGTCACATCCATAAGCGAGAAGAAGGTAACTTGGGTCATTACAACATGAAGACCCACAAGCAAGGAGATGGAATGACTCAGAATCGTTGAGATTAGGTAGTGTTTCATTGAGCAAAATCCATATCAGAACCTAGAACTAGTTCTGTTCTCTCCTCCATGATGCAGAATGGCAAGCACTGTGAAAAACTGCAGGGCCTCTTTCCTTTCCATGCATATCTTATTAACTAGGTATCGCTATAGATTTCTCTTTGGTCTCTGTGTACTGGCCCTGGGCATCCTTGCTTTTTGCTGATGGTAGGGGAGATGAGAGGTATTGAGATTGTTCTTCTTTTCATAGGAAAATCTCTTCCTTTCCATTACACAGCTGTAACTGACCTCGTGATAAGTCTGTGTTGCCATTACGGATAAGCTGTAATGCTACAATAAGACATAATTGCAGATTTAATTATTTGTCTTTTTTTTAATTAGAAGAAGCATTTCATTACAACAGCATTAACCTATTCAATAACATTTTTCTGAGCTAGGGTACATTTCTTTCAAAATTGGCTGTACATTTTTAGGTTTACAGATGAATTATTACACTTGTACAATCTTTTACA
>NW_008343387.1:3104403-3111675 GCF_000622305.1 Nannospalax galili | reverse complement strand
CCCAAGACTAGGAATGGCGCAGGGCCCAAACTAGGAGTATAGAACGGCGGGAGGGATGGAAGGGTGAATGTGGCCTAGGGAGTCCCAGCCAGAGAGCTGCCCTATAGACTTACCCCAAGAGGCCTGAGGATGGTCTAATTATTTGTCTTTTTAATTAAATTTATGCTTTGCATGCAAAGAAATGGGTTTAACTGTGATATTCCCATACATGCATATCATTATGCCTTCTTTTTATTTGTTCCACATTGCTGGCGTCAGTCCACCCTCTCTCCATATTATTGATCCTTTCCTTCCTCCAGACCCAAATATCCCCTTGTCTGTTTTTACAACACATATATTGCATGTTACTCTCTTTTTCTTCCTTTTGAAACTTTCTCCCATTTTTGTCTTGGGGGGCATATTACCATAATTATTCAATGTCTTGTGTTAGCACATTGCTCATTTAAAAGTCCTAGAAAATTATTTTCAAAATATGAACTTAGCTCTTTCTCAAGTTTAAAGATGGGGAGTAATATGAAATGAGGAGTAAAACAGTTAACTTTTTCCTTTTCATTCTTCAGTGGTTTTTATCAGGTCATCTATCTCAATTCAAATTATCAAAGAGAAGCAATAACGTGAAAAAAGTTTGCTTCCAAAGTAGAATTCTCATCTATGATTCCTTAAAAAATGACAAGAGGCAAGTGTCATAGCCTCTCTGTTCCTTATTTTAACTTGAGGTAATAGTACAGCTGCTCATAATTAATATACTTCACAGTATTCAACAAGGATTGCAGAATGCAACACTGATCATACTTCAAAAAACTGAAATGACAGTATATACCACAAAGTAAAATTTAAAACAATTATATAGGTAAATTTAGTAGGTAAATGGCTACTGTTCAGCTAATGCTCATGTTCAGCTTACTCTAAAATTAGTTAGGAGACAGTATCTACCACGTGATTACTGTGAACATTCACTTTTAAATGTATAGTACCTAACTATAGCAATTTGTCTCAAGAATGAGTATTATTCTTACAAAGTAAATTTTTCACCTAATTTTTAGCACACTGTATAAAAAATAACCCTTACCTGGTATTAGATGTAAAAATGCAGATCAATTTAAATATAGTGGTCTGGATTATGAAAGTTACCAATTGATGTTATTGATGTAATATTTTTATCATTGTATAGTGGGTCAACTCCATAAATACAGATCACATTTGAGTCACTATCTTAGAGAACTAAGGTAAAATGAAAGATTTACATTAGTATAATTATTGAGCTAATTCAAAGAAAATGTGCTGTCATATCTACAAGGACAGCTGAGGAATAAACAGGTTGGCCTTGCAGTCAGGCTAGACCTCGTGGACCTTGTAACTCTCTTTTATTTGGTCTTTTTTTTAAAGAGAGAAAGAAAGGGAAGGAAGAGACACCTTCTACTGTTCTTAACGACTTGATTAAAATAAATTTAACAGGAATAATGCTTTGTGATTCATTTCATCCATGAATTACCTTAATTTTCATGTTCATTTACTACACATTCATTTTATGATCGTTAACTAAAACCATCCCCTATAGAACATTCTATTATCTTCTGACTTCTATAAGCCTTTTTGTCTTCCCAAGTACACTAATGTTAGAGGTAGCAACATGTAGTAGGAATATTAGTGCTCTTAACCCAGAATCACTTGGCTGAGATTCCCTGTGGCCAGTAAGGAGACATGCAATCTTGAAAAGCTCATTTATCCTTTTCAGGTTACAGAAAAATGCCGCAGCATGAGACAATATTAGGGACCACCTCCAATTCTTACAGCTTTATACTTTTGTTTTGCTTTTAAAATGATTTTTTGTGTATTTCATAAAATACATAATATTTAGACCCCTCTCCATTTCTGCATGCCCCATAACTCCCCACTGGATTTCATGCATTCTGTCATATATATTAAGGCCTGTGTGTTATATATTTTTAATATATTTTATACAAAGTTGTGATGGCATTTTTTCTAGATAACACTGTCACACTTAGAGTGTCCTTGGTATAGCTTTGATGTATCATAAAAGTAGCTAAAATACAGGTAAGAGTCTGTAAAACGTTTAGCTAAAAGAGAATTTGAAAATTAAATAACCACAGGGAAAAATAGTAATAGCACTTAAACTGGCATAAAATATCTTTGTTGTTCAAGATAAAAGTGTGCATATATTATTATCAATCCAGTCTCAGGAAGCTGAGACTCAATATGAAAGCACCGTAAATAAAATTTTAGATCACAATAAGCTGCTGTACCCAATGGATCACATATTCTAGAATTACAAAATTAACTCACGGATTAAATAGTTTCTAGAATTTATCTTAAGAGGAAGATTTGTGAAGCGCTATGTAGAGTTATGTTTTTCCAGGTCACAGAACACACTTAAGGTAGGGACTACTATCTGAGATGTCAAGGCTCTTCATGTAGCTTGCTGATTTATCATGGGGGTTTTCCCTAGGTTAAAAATGGCAGGTATCCTGATAGATGCCAAAGTCGCCCATCACATATCAGGGAAAGTACTCCAGGTGCACAATCACTGTCTCCTGATTACCATGGCTCTGCCTTCCATTTAGTTATCACTGGGTTTCTAGAGCTCTTGAACTTGAAAAAGGTTAGACAGCACACCGCTGGCGCAGTTTGTGAGCATCAGCAGATTTAGTTTGTAATTTCATTGATCTCTATGGGCTCACTGTCTGCAAACCAGCTGCAGCACTGTTTCCCCACAGCTACTGATCTCGGTAGCATCGATTTTTTTCCCTCCTTACATTAACATAGCATTACTCCTTTAATGGGCAATAAATGACTGGATGTAAATACAATCAGGGCTGCAACAACAAAAGAAAAACATCAGACTCATTTTTATTTAAGGGGATTCTTTCCATTAATATTTGCCATTAAAATTATAACACAAATTATTGACAAAAAGTAATGCAATTTTGATTTGAGTGCATTTTGTTCATTCATAGATATGTAGTATCTGCCAAGTGGTCCTCTCTTCCAAATGCATTAAGAAAAGAAATACCATAACGATGCTTTTATGGCTACTGTAAATTTGCACTATTAACTTCGTACAACTAAATTCTATACATGGAAGAAAACAGAAAGATAGGTTCATGCTTTACTTTGCCAATGCTGAAAATGAAGACATTTCAGATTGTTTAAGCTGGCTAACAAATGTCTTTAAAAGACTCATTGATTTCAGTAAAAATTTAAAAATTGACTAGCAAAGAATATAACCATTACACCTCTTCTGGTATGTGTTCAAACTGGGTAACTGTGTGTGTGCAGGGAGAGTATCATTTAGAAATTATTTCTCAGAGCTCTTTTCTGGAATTAAACTCTGTAATTGATAATTTTGGGAGAGGAGATAAACACATTTCAAAGTTATTAATTCATAGATGTGTTTTAGGTCATGAAGATATAGAAAGAACTTCAAAAACAGATTTTCACTTGTAGTTATCAGTTTACTTTAATAAAACCACCATTAAACATAATCAATTTCAATTGGAAGTAAAAAAAAAGTCAATAATGTATTTTACTTTTTAAAATTTTAAAGTTTTGGTGGATTTTGCTGGCAGTATTTAACCAGTGCATATCCAACACAGGCCCCAGTACCAATTTCAATGCTTTGTTTGTTTGTTTGTTCTGTTTAGAAAGCAATTTTTTCAGATATTTTTTCTAGGACTCTGACAATCATGACGTTGAACTCTAAAAAAATGCTATAAAACTAAAAATGGTCTGTAAATCATCTACTTCTTGTCGTTGCTTAAATGCTTATATTTAATTTTTTAATATTTTCCATCCATTTTGAAATTCCACTGAGGTTTGGTTAACATTTATTTCTCAAATAAGTACAAATAAGCATTTATATTCAATATTTTATTAGTTGTTCTGTAAATAATTTTTTCTCTTTCAAACATTCACAATTGTATGTAGATAAGTTATAAGCATGAACTAAAAATCATGAGAATCAGCGAGAGAATGAAGAATATATCTAGAACATCACCAACACATTCTTGCATAGCTTTTAAACTAGAATGGTTTTATTGTCACTGTGACTTGCAAAATCATTTACCCTTTTGTTTCACTCTAATGTCTTTTTGGCAAATTATGGCAGGGTTAACTGTCATCAGAGGTCTGAGGACCCACCTAAACTAGAACTGACCTTCGCTGACACATCACCTAGAGCTAGAACTGACCTTCACTGATGGATGCGTCCTTCCTGAGTTGTTACCTAGAGGCCTACCTAGAAACAAGCCACCGTCCCACCTCATCGTCTGTTGTTACTGCTGCTGCCCACAGTGCTTCCTGGGTCCTGCAGCCCTGGTCTGTCCTGCTCCCTTCCATCTGGCAATAGATTTTAAAATACATTCACTGGATTTTGAAGTAAATCAAATTCCCCAATTCTTCTCTTCATCACCAGAAAAAAATCAAAAGAATAGGACCTCGACACAAACCTATGCCCACAGATTTAAGGGGGGAATAAATATTTGTAAAATGATGTTTCTTTCTGATAGGTTTTAGAAAGAAGGACTACACAAAAATATAGAACTATATTTATTTATATGGAGAACTATTTCTTTTTAAGAGTTTCATATTTTTCCATACTTGCTTGGAATAATGTTATGCAAATTCCACTTCAAGGAGTAAGGAAACGGTCCCTTAAAATGATCGATGTGTTTCAGTAGAATGTCCAAACTCTTTAAATACTTCAAATAGAATGAATTCCACTACCCAGATTATTTTTAAAAACGTATTAAAACCCCATCAAACCCTTCTATTGCAGTTTGCTTTCTCTTAAGCACACTCAACATACAAGCTCGTTTCCAAATTTTAGCATGGTAAACAATAAAATATAGAATATTCATTAAACTAGGTTTTCTGGATTTTTGCTTAAGAAATTTACTAATTGCTAAAAACTATTTACTGAACACTAACTAGAAGCTGGATGTGACTAGGTCACATCCTTAGACTCAGAGAAGTTAAGCAAACAGAAGTGTCATATAAACAAGCAATTCAATCTATTTGTTGTTAAAATTTTCTGAGAACTAAAGACACTTCTGTCTATCGATTGTATCACAGACATGGTCTACTATCCTCACATTGTTGATACAGAGGAGCAATAATCCAACAGGCCCTCCTAGCTGCCTGAGGAACTAGAGAGTGGATGATTGAATAAATGGATTTCATGTTCCTAAAACATGTTACAATCTTCAATTTCAGTGTTTCATCCATTGACTACAATGTAAAGAATCCGTTAGAGAATTTAAAAAATACTGCATAGTATGTCCAAGCAGAAAGAAAAGTCTTGGATAAAGAGCCCCTGGGATATCCTGACCCACATTACCATGGGTGGAAAAGAAAAATGTTCATGCCTCATATATATTAAATCTATGTTTTTATAATAGCTAGCTTGAATGTTAGATATTAATAATTTTTATTGGTGGCATTATGAGCTATTACCATGTACTATTATAAGAAGCCTAACACTAACATTAGCTGGGAAGGTAAGGCTTTGAGTTTTAGGCTAAAAGGCCATCAGACTTCCTCCTTATAAATTAGCTTAGTTCCATTTGCGTTCTCATGATTATGGTCACAAAAAAATCTCTCATGCCACAGCATGACACCAGAGAATCGAATCCTAAATTTGAAAAATGTATTTCTTCTATAAAACTGCCATTCTTCATTGAAAAAGTTGCACCTTTATTTGGCTTTAGTTTCATGCAGTCTCAAAAAGTAGATAACCTTTAATGTTTTGGTTGTTAGCCTTAGCCTTTGACAGCTGCACCATCCCTCCAGCCCAACTTAAGTCCATATAAAATGTTATTTAGACAGTTATTTCTCATTGATGATTTTGTTTCTAAGCAGAAAGTGGTGCTCAGATGTAAGACTTCAAATCTTGGTCTGCAGTACTGTAGTGCCCACCTGTACCTAAGGGAGACAACCCACTATTGTTCTAAAATGATGGCTAATTTTTTTTTCTGCCCCTATCTAAAAGCCTTTTAGAGGGAACTGACACTGATTCTAGCCACTCCAACAGCTACCAGAGTGACTGAAAACAAATCCTGAGTCCATCACTCTCAAGTCCAGTCTTGGCAGACAAAAGTAAACTGAGGAGGCACCCAATAGAGGGATGCTTTTGGAAGCTCTTGTCAAGAAATTCCAGTGGACTCTAACATTTGAAATTTGCCCTGTTCTGAATTTTTTCTGGTTCCCTGTCTAGAACTTGTAATGCTAATTGCCCTTGCCTTTACTTCTCCTTCACATCTCCTATTCAGTCAAGGACTTTCTTTTATGCCTACAAATAAGAGTGATGCGATTTGGGAGTCTTCTAGATAGACTCACTTAAGGGGTACCCCAGTTGCCTCACCCTGCATCCCTGTTCAGCATGGAAGAAGCCATTTGGGTAACCTCAGCAGAGGATGGTGTGATAAGAATAGGAGGTAGGAATTGGCTAGGCAGTTAGGGTAAAAAGACTCCAAAGAAAAGTAGCCACTTTCTTGGCTAAAAGTCAAAATGTCTTTGGGCCTCTTAGCAACATACTCTGTCCAAAGGCCAAATATGTTAAAAGTATTTGGGAAATTTTATCTAATCCTTAAAAGATTTTAGGGTTACTTCTTCAGAGGGGGGAATCTAATGAATGTTAGAGTAGCGAAAAGTGCCCCCCAAAAGAAAGAATACATGAAGATGTCAGAAAAAAGTGATGGGGAGATGTGGAGGAGTTGGAGGGGAGGGAGTGGATGTGGATTTGATCCAAACACCTTATATGCATGTATGAAATTCTCAATAAATTTTTTTAAGTTAAAAAAGCAGATAACCAAGTCTAAAATTATTAGCTACTAATTGTATAACACATATCAAATACAAGAAGAAACTTTAATTAAATGCAGTCTTCCTTAAAACTGTTTTAGCTAGATGTTTTCAATTCTTCTTTTTACACAAAAGGACAAAATTTCAGGTAATTGTCAAATTAGTAACTTATAATTGACCATAGGTCTGTATGTACTCAAACTATTGATTCTTGTAATCATAGCTAAGTAGCATCTTTTATTAGAATGGTTTAAAAAAAGTAAGATAGCATCTTATGAAGTGCATTCTGACTTCTAAGAACCATTCTTGTGAGTGTAAGTAAACTTTTATGATTAATTCTATGTTTTTGATAGATTTCCATAAAATGATTTCTAGAAAATAGAACATACATTCTTTAACAAATTTGTAATACCCTTTTAAACATATATTCTCATCATATTTTATATTTTAAGT
>NW_008343387.1:3083905-3104236 GCF_000622305.1 Nannospalax galili | reverse complement strand
CCTTTTAAACATATATTCTCATGATATTTTATATTTTAAGTATTTTATTATAAATTTTAAAAATAAAGGGAAACTATACAGTTCATCCACATATGTTCGTCAAACTATTTTAACAATTATTTATCATGAGTAAACTCATTCCTATTTCTCCTACAGTTCATCCACATATGTTCGTCAAACTATTTTAACAATTATTTATCATGAGTAAACTCATTCCTATATTTCTCCTCACCCTATGGCTTCTTTTGAAGCAAATCACAAATTTAAACTATTTCAACTAAAAGAAAAAAAGGCAATGTCTCTGAAATTAAGGAGTGTGTACATATATGAATATATTATTATCCTTAGAATAAGATCAAAATAATTTCTGTAGATTTATTATTCACAAACTTGGCAAATAGCACAAAATGAATTGTTTGCACTTGACATGCATCTAAACATTTTTTAAGTTGTATCTAATAAGTTTAAACAGCTTTGATTCTATACTCAAATTATAAATATATTTTCTAGGCGCTTCTAAGCAGGCAATAATTTAAAAGTTTTCATTTGTTTTTAAATATTATGAATATTATACCCTTCTTGCTAACCATTTCACTTTAAAGTATTGCCAGTAACAGTCTTACTATTACAGATACTTACAACTTGCTTAATTTTAATATCTATTGCCCACAATCCAATAGAATCAACTTGCTCCATGTTGCCAAATCATTCCTTTCTATCAATGTTAATATTCTGGGAATAAAATATAGAAGCTAAAGGACAGCTATTAATTGCCAGGAGTCAATCACCAGCTGCATTAATAATTTCAAAAAAGCATGACTTGGCTTTTGAACTGAATGTCGAGATTCTAATCCATTTCTGGAACCCTGACTCGGGCTTGTGTATCATTTACTGCATCTGTGCTGCACTAGCCTTGTTGTTAAAAGGGAAATAACAAGATAATAGTGCACACTTTTGTGTGCCACACAGAAATCTTGTGAGAATTAATACTTAGAAAAGACTTCAGAGCTTAGAGAGAGAAAGCACTTTAGAATATAAACACCATGCAATTATTCTTATTACTGTGAGCTAGAAAAATGCTAGCAAGAAATAGCATGATTATTGTGGCATGCATTAAGCCAAATAAGAAAGCAGGCTGGTGGGGAATCCCATTGAAGATAAAAATTACTTTGACCAGCCCTACATTCCCTCTAGCCACTGAAAGAAATTATTTTTATAGCCATGTTAAATGGTACCCTAACTTCCTTTCATTTTGCTTAAAATCTGTGATACAGGAATCGTGCTTAAATGAAATTTCCATCAGCTTTTACATATTAAAAAAGCAAGTGCATTTTAATGCACATATTGAACATTAAATCATTTTTTGCTGCAGGTTATTGCAAGTAAATAGTAATTGTAAAATAGATTCTTTTTGATGAAACAAAATGAAAATAGACTGCTAAATGTTCACCTTGGATTTTCTCATCATTTCATTAACAGTTCAACTAGGAAAAGTATTTTCATAATGATGGACAGGAAAATCATACTCATCAATACACATTCATATTCATACCCAGGTACACTGACTCTAGTACTTCAGAAGAACAAAAATATCTAAAATGCCTATGTCCCTTAAAATGCTTTGTAGGAATTGTTGCAGTCGTTTTATTTGTTATAATGAATCGTTTCCATTCAAACACAAAATTCATTAAGAAATAAAACCAAATTCAGAACAAGAATCAGTTTGCATCTCCAAGACTTGTTTTGTCAGGAAATACGAATCTGGCCAAAAAAAAGTAGGTCAGATGAGATTCCCAGTGGAACAGCTACAAACTTCTGCATTACTTTTGTGTCCGCTGTAAACTCAAACCCTCTTCATCACCATTTATTCTTTGTACATCTGTCAAATATGTCCTTTACATCCAATTATTTTCTATTTCTACCTATGGGTTACCCCCAAACCTAAAATAAATTAAGTGCTTTCCAAAACTGTAAAACTGTAAGGTTCAGATTGTTTTAAATAAGAATAACACAAAGGCCAGTTCCAGCTGGTGCTGGCAGGGAGTTGAGAGCGTTACAGCTGAGCTTGCATTGCCCCCTATAGTTGCTCTCTGACAGTTCCCAGGGAAAAGAAGTAACTCTACCTCCTGGGCCAGAGTGGGCACTGAGCATTGTGCTTTTAGCTTTAGCTCAGATTTGTCATTATCAAATCAAATCCTCATTTTGGGAAATAAATATGCTTGACTTCCACTCTTATGAATGCAGTAAGCTAACAACCACCACCAACTTCATCACTATGTGTGTGTGTGTGTGTGTGTGTGTGTGTTTTACACGTTCTTAAATTGCCATAGTGAAAATTCCTTTAATAATTTATCTATTATTTTTATTTTTTATGTGTACAAGTATATTGCCTGCATGTAAGTGTACTTGTGTCATGCAACACCTGTGGCCATCAGAAGAGGGTGTTGGATCCCCTGGAACTAGAGTTACAGGAGTTGTTAGCCACCAGGTGGGTGCTGGGAGCTGAACCCAGGTCCTCTTCAAAGTGCAGCCAGTGCTCCTAACTACTGAGCCATCTCTCCAGACCCAAATTTCCTTTAAATAACAAGTTATTTTGGGGTGGGAGTTGTATAAGGAAAACGTTCCATTTTTCTTACCTCCAATTTTACTTCTTGTTAATTGGGTACTATGTAGCACTGACTTTAAGTTGAGAATTCACCTGCTGTTTATATAGCTGACCTTGATAGTGAGCTCCGTGGAAGCAGAAGCTGTGCTCCATGTTACTGTCCACCTATACTGTGACAGGAAAGTGCAGAGAAGTCACTCTGTTAATCTGAGCTTATTGATATGTCCCTTTGAACTTATTTTATTATCAACTGTCTCAGGTCAAGTTCTCTAGAAAGAAAATTGGAGTCTAAGAAAGAAAATTGGAGCCCTGACATATGTCGGGGCAAGAACTTCAGGTGAAGGAGAGAGAAAGAGACAGAGTAGAAAATAACTGAGCACACGTGCTTAGGTAAAATCTACATCATCAGTGTGAGTAGAATGGTGAGTCTACAGCAAAAACTGCCCCATGCAGCTGTGCCTTCTTCAGACGAAAGGGGCAGCACATTGGTGCCTCTGCTACTCAGCTACCTTTTTGGAGTTGTTGTGGCCCCTGGACAAGGAGGTCTGGGTGTAATCACCTAGTGTGTTAATTCTCTCTATGGAGAGATTGTGAGTAAGGCCACTTCTACTTCCAAATTCTGAAGTAATTCCATTAAAAACGATCACAAAATGGATAACTAAAATAGCTCATAAATTTATTTTCTCACAGTTCTGAAAGCTAGAAATCCAAGGGACCAAGGTGCTGGCAGGATGATCTTCTGGTGAGGCCTTTTACTCTCAGGTGGCCCTCTTCTTCTTGTGTTTCAAGTGGCCTCTTCTCTGTGGATGAGCATCGCTATGGTCTTTTTCACTTCTCATAAGGGAATTAGCCATCCCTATGGCTTCATTTAACCTTAATTACCTCCCCCCATTTTGGTAATTTTTTATTCAAATTTGTGTATTTCATGCAGAACATCTTAATCAGTCTTAATCATCTCTATAACCCCTTCTCTATCGGCACTTTCCCATAGTTTTAAAATCCATATTTCCAAACACAGTCACATTGGAAACAGGGCTTCCATGTATGAATTTGGGGTCTATAATATCTTGAAATAAAGAATGATTTTTCTGATTTTTTAACTTGACTTTTTGTGCAAATGTAATATATTATGAAAATATAATACATCTTAATCAAATTTAGGTTTCTCCCCTTCACACCCCACAGCTCTTCCCCCACCAGATTTCAGGGGTTCTGTCACATATGTTAAGTCCTATCCAGTCCAATATTTTTATGCAGATGTCCCTCCTGCAAATTGAGGCCACTCAGCCTATTTAAATTTGCTCCCCTTAAATATCTACTCTCCCTCACCCTACAGTAATCACTTGCCAATAGTTCTTTGGCTAGGGTTGGGGCCTACTGCCTGTTCTATGCTGTTTTGTCTGATTTAGTGGAGTCAGCATAGGTCTAAAAACTTATTCATGAACTTGCAACAATGGTTACAGAAATGCAGAATATTTTGCTTCCATGTCTTGAACTCAGGAAAGAAAGATAATTCATAGCAGAAGAAACTAAAACATGCAATCACTGTTTCTTTTCTTTGATATTAATGTAGTGCTATGACCATTGATATTCAAAAAAAGTTGCCAATTAAGGCACCTTTTGAATATTTGTAGCGTCTATCCCCAAGGCTGTATTACTTTGGAGAGGATGTGTTTGAATACCTTAAGCTATTGAAAACCACTTACCCTTCATATGATTGAGGAAATGAAGGCCTTTGAATACTTGTGAAGTTGATCACTCACCCTCAGGCGTACATATTTTTGACTAAGGACCTAGAGATTTCATGACTTCTCATTTATCAATTTATGATACTTTGAAGAATATCCAAATGGCTCATGCCCAAATGAAAAGCAGCATCAATAAATAGATTTAGCATAGCTGTGAGGATGACTATAAGTATATACTGTCACCTGTCTCATGGAGACATTAACTACTTCTATATTTTCATTATGCATGTAAAAGAGAAGTATTCTAAGCCTACAAGTAACATATCTCACATTTGAACTAAAAAATATTATATAAGTTACAGACACTCCAATAGGGTGTGCTATTTGATTAAGACTGTGGTAAAATACTGGCATCTTTCATGATCCATCTGGGTACCATATCCTTATATCTTCTAAGATTTTGAAAATACCCTTGACATCTTTCATTCCTCTGTGGATACAGCTTTTTTTAGCATTTATATTAGCTGAGAATGGGTTACATAGGCAATTTCAGGAACATTCACATTTACTACAGCTGCTATTTTTGAACTGTCAAGGAGTTCTGAGAGTCTGTCAAAGTACTAAATATGTCCATTATAACTATGTGTCCCCAAACCAAATTTGAATGCCTTGAGGATCTGTGGATACAGTGAATCCAGGACAAGAAAGGCTTGGATCAGGGATCCATTTTTTATGCCCCTCTACCCTCTTCTGGCAGGACAGCCATGATAATAGTCTTCTTTCTTGGTTCAAGTGTCAGCTTTGATAATCTATCCAACACACCTCAAAATTTCTGACTTTCTCTTTTCATTAGTGTTTAGTTGTTAAATAAAGGGCTTTATGTTCCTTGGGAAACAATGGGAAAATATACAATATACAATTGCTATTATGTTAAAATATCACTACTAGTAGATGATAATGTTGGTAAAGTTGATAAAGTCTTGTTGTAATAACTATGTAATTTATGGAATAGAAATGTCTATTTTTATATCTATATGTATCTACTTATATAATCAGATAATACCAAAATATGAATGTGTCAGAAAGCTGAATATAGTCACTCCGATGGAAGGTTGCAATCCTTTGCCCAGTTTCTACTGTGCATGTGCACAGTACATTGTATGCTTTCTATATAGAATAGGATTTTCTATACATATGCACATGTATATGCATGCATGTGTGCATACATGTACGTATGTATATATTCACACATACATGAAAAGAATATAACTATAAAACAACACCCTTCCCATTTGTCTCCCTCACTGCCAGTAATATGCTGCAGTACCGTTTCTCTTTTCTGTGAATTAACTCTCTAAGCTGGCATTTCTACCTACTCATTAGAATAAATCTTTCCAACTTATTTCTGCTAGTTAAATACTATGGCTATCTGATCACTGTTATACCAGGCTCTCTCAGCCCCACTGCTACTGCAGCAGCCAATTCTGGTATATTTCCTCCAGTGAATGTCAGCTAACAGTGAATAGTGACTCTGAAATTTAATGATGAGGGTGCCCCTTCACCAACTGGTAGGACTCTAAATTCTTCCAAGGAACAAGATCTGAAACTGTTGTCTCGGAATTTGCCAAGTAAGTCCTTTCTAAACTGCTCACTTTTGAACCTTAGGTCACTTCTACTCCTCTACCGTAACAGTCTAACATCTCTGCTCTACTATATATGATAACTTATATAAGTTTTAGCATTTAATGACATTGATTTTCAAGCTTCCAAGATGCTTCCATCTAGTGTATAAGAATCACTTCCAAGGTATCAGTTATATGTCACAGGCCATAGTTCACATAGTGGCATATTTTCTCCATTACAACTTCATGTGACACCCCAAACATGACAAAATTCATAACAGATTCTTTGGGAATGTTCTATTCACTTCTACACTTTTGGGCTGTTCCTTCAGTTCTTTGATTATATCCTTTCCCTTCTCTCCTGGCAGAACAGGTATTTTACTAAATGAGTTATGCTGAGATGTGATCCTAGCTGTTTATGTGGCTGCCCAGTGAGGAAGGCGTCAGCTCCATAAAGGTTTATTACTACCTTAATAGGAACTTTTTAACTCATTTGAGACTTCTGCTTTATCTTCAAGGGAGACAAAAGATAGCAGTCAAGACATTTTAGGAAAATACAGAGATACAGGTAAAAATAATCTAACTATTAATATCTATTTCTTTAGCTGTAAAGTCTTTGACTTTGCCAAATAACACTTGCCAGATCAGAGCACTGGGCTTTCTCTTGATGTCTCTGAATTTCATAATTAAGTGCTATGCTTGGTCCTCAGTTCACCAGACCTTTAATTACAGAAGTTGAAGTTCTCTTAAATGGTGCCAAAAAGCTCCCTGAGTCTTAGTCAGCCTTAAGTCACTGATTGATTGCTCTGAGACTGTTATTTTGTCTTTCAAACATTGGTTTCATTCCAAAAGTATCTCAATTGCACAGTCTTTTTAATTTTATTTCTAAATTTCAGAGACAATATACAAAGTAGAGCACCATCTTTTGCTACTCCACATGACTTGAGCTCAGTGACAACCTGTAACTACGTCAGAGGCTTTGAAAACCCTTGTCTACCACCAGTGATGCAGTATTTGTTTCAACTTAAGCTTCAAGTTGCTCATTCTTAGAGTCTACTTATTAAAATTACTTTTAGTACCATCTTAGATCAGTTTCTAATGCTCTGTTGAGTATGGTCTCTTTATAAATACTCATACTTTTAAGAGTAAAGTAGGATATGGCAGGATAAAGAGATAGTTGAGAGTGTGGTTTTAGGAAAAGTCAAGCTTTGGCTCGATCCATTTGGAGTTCAGGGAGTCTGAAATATGAAGCTCATCGTGGCCTTGTCCTGCTGAGGCGAGGAAACTAGATTCCTGTGGCCCCTTATCAACCAAACATTACCTATGTCCAACTGATGAGAGGAAAGGAGTTCTGCAGCCTTTCAACAGGCAAGGGCAGTTCTCAGGGACCAAGGAAAGGCAAATAGTGAATCAGGAGGTGAGTGCCTGGGAGTTCTGCTATAGTTCCAAGGAGTAGCAGCAGCAGCAGAAGAAGAAGAGCAATGGTCAGAACTCTGAGAGAAGGGATAAGACTTAAAGAAGACACAGCAGCTGTTACTACACTAATAACTTACTATACTTGGAATGAGGAAAATATTTTAATTAGTTACCCTGGAAAAGCCTTTAAAACATATTTGTACATATAAAACGTACGATACATACAAGTGTTCACATAAACATCTCTGAAAATTTAAACGAGATTGCATGAGGAAATGTGAGAAATGTGTGCAAGGACAACCATCATACGGCTAGCATTTCACAGCGAGTCTTCTTGGAAGACTTGCAGGAACCATCCACTAAGCAGTCACCTTGACTCTGCTTCCTGGGCCACACAAACTCTACATAAACACAGGTGGGGACTTACAAGGAAACCAGTTCAGAAAGTCAGTCTAGAAAAAAAATAACATTTGCATCACTATCACTCTGAATGACTCTTAAAGAAAAACTTCTTTCAAAGACACTTAATTAAATCAATAGTTTCTGAAACAACAACTTTAAACATCGTAATACTGCCCACAGTACAATTTAATATTGACTCTATTCCTTACAAAGCTTAAGAAGTATTTCCAATTTAGTATTACTTTTGAATATAAAAACTTTCATTTCTGTTTATTATCCCCCTCCTGACATTAACCAGGAGCCTGGCATTCCTTAGGCGTAACCAGAATGTCAAGCACCCATGTCAGCAACATCCCACTAAACCAAGCCCCTCCCAGACAAGGTCATTTAATATCTCCATCTTCTTTCTCTCCATGAAACCTTAAAGGGCCAACATTCCATTTCAATGATTACTTGAGTCACTACATTCCCTAAAAATATCACTTACAAGATGTTAAAATAGAAACACAAACCGGAAAAGAAATTAGCATTCCTCAGATGCAGATGGCATCAATGATCAGGAAACATTTACTTTTCTGGAAGTTGTGAAGGAGATTTAAATGAAAAGAAGGGATGGTTGGTGTTTATGAGCTTGTTATTTAGCATTGGCAAAGGAGAAAATCTCAGTTGAGTGGTTAAGTTTCCCCAACAGAACTAAGAAAATCTTGAGGTCCCCACAGCAGGACATAAAGCTAAGAAAGCTCCTTGACAAGTCTGTCACCCAGAAGGGCTGATTTTTGTTTTTCTTTGACTTCATCTGGTACATGGTTTGTACTAAGTGGTTTGTATTTACCATAGTGTTCTTCAACAAGAGAACTTAGATGAGTGAAATTGTGGGGGGTGGGGGATTTTGCAATCCTCATCCACCTCAATAAATTCAAGCAGAATTTTTTTTTTTTTTAAATCAGTAAGTACATTGATCAGTCTTTCCCTCCTCTTCCTGCTTACTGGTCGCTGCAGCTTTAGAATCATTTTTGGACATCTTTCAGTTCCCAAAAGCTGGGATTAGAGCATGTTCTGGACTGTATTTCATGAGGAACAAATCAAAACATACCAGGAATCCTTGTTTGCACCAGGCCAAACAAGGTCTTCATTTCTCCCTCAACCTTTTCATAAGCCATTGTCTCCCCACAGTCTAGAGTGAAAGCTGGCCACGAATCCTCAAACTACCTGGTGCAAGTCTTACCTCCCAATCTGCCATATGAACTCCCTGTTCAAAACTCATTTATCACACCAGCAAAGAGCCAACATTAGAAACAAAGCAATATTCATAAAGGAAAATAGAAGCTACTTGAAGATCATCAGTCAGTAGCTGCTCAAATATGAAACACTGAACATTTGCTTAGTCTAAATTAGCTAAGGTATAAAATGTATGTACAAAGAGATTTTTGAGAGAAAAAACTATAGCACATATACATTTTTATTTCAAATTTTAAATATGTTATAATGATAATGTATGACATGTACATACTATATAATTCAGGAACAGAAAGATATCTGAACGTATATAGACAAAGTCATCATAGTGATTGTATTGAGGTGGTAAGGTTATAAGACAATATTTTATGTCATTTTCTATTGTATAAATATTTTCTTCATAATCATAAAAATAATATGAATGTCTCCATTCCTAACAGCAGCTTATCATATGGAAATGATAAAAATGTTGATGCTCCATGGCTAGGCACATGGACTCTGCTTTCAATATGTGTTCCTTTCTGTTATGACAACAGAATATGTAGAATATGAAACCCAGTGGAAATAAATTATGGCGATTAGTCAGATGGAATTTTGCTTCACCTTTAACAAAATGTCTTCGCAATCAGAATACATACTGGTATAGTTTTGGCAGAAGTACATACGAGGAGAACTTCAGTGTGATGGTCTCTACTTTTTTATGTGACTGTCTTAAAGCAATTTATATCTATGAATTTTGATTACTTATTTACATAGCATGAACTTCAGACTTTTATTCCTGGTAATGGGGGATTAAATAATTCCCACTTGCACTCCTGCTACAGATAGCAGAAAAATAAGATAAATATTCAAATGCTTGACTGCATTGGAGAGCTCTGAAGGCCAAGATCTGGGGGAGCCGAAGCCTAGACAAACAGTCTTGGCAACTAAGCCCACTTTTTCTCTAGAGACATATGCAGTTCCTGAAATGTTGGCTCAAAGTCTCAGATGAGTAGCTCTTTTGATAGAAGTCAGAATGAATCACAAGTAGTTCTTTCTGTCAGGGGCTGATGCCCAGCTTTAGCTATCTTGATCACTGAGTTTAGTTTAAGGTGATGCCAGTATTACCAGCTGGCTGACAGAAGCAAAGGTAAATGGTCCCTAAAGAAGGAAAGCTTTATCTTCTTCAGATAACTTTAATGTTTTTTTCATATGGGATAATTCCCCTTGGTATTTCTCATAGTGTGATTTTTTCCATGACTGAAAATAAATTCATGGGCTAGAGAAATGGCTCAGCATTTAGGTTAAGAGCATTGGCTGCTCTTTGAAGAGGACCCAGCACCCACATGGTGGCTAACAACCATCTATAACTCCAATTCCAGGGGACCCGACACCCTCTTCTGACCTCCCCAGGCACCGCATGACACATACAAGCAATACATTCATACAAATAAAATAAAAATATTAAATGAAATATATTTTAGAAGAAAAAATCCTTTCACCTTCATTTCTGAAGGATGGTTTCTCTTGGGGCAGAATTTTATGTTGTTACTCATTGTACTTCAGCACCATGAACATATATTTCCATGGTTTTCTGGGTCCCATGGATAATATAACAACATTGTCCATACACAAATTTACATGAATTCTAAACTCTTGAATTTAGCCTAATATTAACAATAAGTCAAAAGTAAATGAACTAGATAGGTTTCTGTAAATATCAATTCAATGTCTCTAATTTCTCCATACACACTCAACTATTAGTCTAGTACAATGTGACTTCTATCCCTAACTTTTGCAATTGTTCTCTTTAAGGACAATATTGTTTCCCACCTTTCATAAATTCATGTCATTGTTTTAGTCATATTATAGTCTGCAAAAATTATGTTGAAGCCTTGATTGGATGTTCTAAAGTAAATGGATAAATTTCTGTATGGATAGGACCTATCAAAACTAAACAAAGATGAGATAAACAACTAAAGCAGATATATAAAAAAAAGGTTTAAAAAATATTTTTATTGAGTTTTTGTACATTTCATACAACAGTTCTTAATGAAACTTAGATTCTCTTCCCCATCCATGTCCTAACACCCCTCCCCACTGGACCTCATGAATTCTGTCATACATGTTAGGTCCCATCACGTCAAGCATTTGTACCCGGATGTCCTTTGGTGCACGTTTGTACACCGAAGTCCAGTCAGCCTATCTAGAGATCTTAAAGAAGGTCTACTCTCCCTCACCCAACAGTAATCAGTCTCCAACCATTCTCAGTCTAGGACCAGCCCACCCCCATTTCCCTCACTCCACTCTGGGCCCTTGTCAGATTGAGTTGTCAGGGTCTTGTGCTCAGTGCCACCCTTGCTGCAAATTCACATGAGCAACGTTCCAGTAGCCTGATGGCCTCTGTTTCCCTATGTTCTTGAGTTGTCAGGTTGAGTTGTCAGGTTGAGTTGTCAGGTTGAGTTGTCAGGTTGAGTTGTCAGATTGAGTTGTCAGGTTGAGTTGTCAGGTTGAGTTGTCAGGTTGAGTTGTCAGATTGAGTTGTCAGGTTGAGTTGTCAGGTTGAGTTGTCAGGTTGAGTTGTCAGATTGAGTTGTCAGGTTGAGTTGTCAGGTTGAGTTGTCAGGTTGAGTTGTCAGATTGAGTTGTCAGGTTGAGTTGTCAGGTTGAGTTGTCAGGTTGAGTTGTCAGGTTGAGTTGTCAGATTGAGTTGTCAGGTTGAGTTGTCAGGTTGAGTTGTCAGGTTGAGTTGTCATGGGTATTGTGTTTGCTGCCACCATTGCCACAAGTTTACAAGAGCAAGTTTCCAGTGGCCTGGAAGTCTCTGTTTCCATATGTTCATGAACCAACCCTGGCTCTTTTAATCAGTTATTTAAAAAGCAACAACAATTCTCAACTGTTCAGATGAATTGCTGAATTCTATCAGAATATTAAAGAGGAACTGACACCAGTGGCTTTCAAACTATCTTGTAAAATAGGAAAAGAAGGCATGCTACCACCTTTTACAAAACTAACGTTACTCTAACACCAAAACAAGACAAACTCAAGAGCAACAAAAAATTATAGCCGAATCTCTTTGATAAGCATATATGGAGAAATCCTCAAATAAAATTGAAAACATACTCAAGAGCCTGTGAGAAAGATCATCCACCATGATAACGATGCAGAAACGGTTTTCGACAAAGCCCAGCATCATTCCATATAAAAGTCCTGGAGAGACAAGTGATGGAAGGTATGGGGGTGCAGGGTTCCGTGGAGCGCCAGCTGCTGGGCGTGGCACCGGTCTCCCTCGCGCCACTGGGTGCGACGTGGTGCAGGTCTCCTGCGTGCACCTGGGAGTGCGGCGGTCCCGCACCGCGTCTGTTGTTTGGGTCCCTGGCTCTCCGTGCTGCTGAGGCTTCTGCTACCAGGGCTGGCCCGGTTGGGTCCCATCCTAATTTCACCCGTGCACTTCCTCCAGATGCGAGATCCGTCAGCTGCCAGATCACATGGGAAGGTGCAGGACGGCAAAAGCTAGGGTTCCGTGAGTCGTGGCTTACGAAGAAACAGCTTTCTCCGGAGAGATTGGATCATAGGCAATAAGACACCGGACTCAGCTTAGCCCATGTTACAGCTCTTTATTCAGTGACTCAGCTCGGCTCCAAGTCTTAGTAATCCAGCTCTGATTATTGAGGGAAAACCAGGATACTTTATACTGTGGGGGTAGTGGTGAAAACCTTAGCTGATAGGTACATTGTGGGATCCCCTATTTACATGTGGAAGTGGGCTCCTGCCAGGCTGCCAGACTGCAAAGAAAAAGCTGGCAGTTCCTGAGCCGGAGGCCATGTTTCTGTGATGGCTGCTTCAAAAGATGAGTCAGGAAGATGCCGGGAAGGCACCCTGCTGAAAAAGGAATCTCTGCATATGAGGCTGAGCCCATGGGCTATCCGGACATGAAGAGACTGCTACTTTACACAACAGGGGTCCCCAACAGGAAGGAGCATATTTTGGGAGCTGAAAAGATATTCTTGCTGTTAAATGGGCATGCTGTTCTTCCAGAAGAATGGAGTTTGGTTCCCAGCAATGTCCCCGGCCCCAGGGCTGCTCACAATCACCTGTAACTCTAGTTCCAGGGGATGCCACACCCTCTTCTGGCTTGCAAGGGTACATGCATACACATATACATACATACACATATGCGTGCAAAAAACAGTAAGCTAATCCTTAAAACTATGGAACACGTCTCAACATAAAAAAGCTATACATGACAAACCACAGCTAACATCATGCTTAGTAGAGGAAAACCATATGTCTTTCCATGAAAATAAGTAAGAAGACAAGGACACTACTTTCTTCACCTTTATTCAATATCATGCTTGAAGACTTAACAGATAAATGAGATGAGGGGAAAGAAATAAAAATGATTCAAATAGAAAAGGGAGGGAGAAGCCAAAGTATTCTTATTTCTATATGATATGATTCTACACATGAAAGATCCAAGAATCCAAACAAAAACTCTTAGATCTCATAAATTCATTGGTTCCCCCAAACTGGATTAGGGTGAAGTGTGACTTTGGTCTGTTGCAGTTCTAAACAAAGTAAAATAGAAGTCATATCTCCCAATGAAAAGTCTTACACAATGACATATGTGGTCCTTTTGATTAGGCCCACCTGAACCCTCCAGCCTTATCTCTATCTGTATTCCTCGAGATTCCAATCACACAGAAAAAATCCATAGAAGGAAAAAAGATTACTTATTATTTATTATCCTTTATTATTTATTCCTTTTTGACCCCGTGAAGCCTTTACAACAAATCTGGACAGAATAATCTTTCTCCTGCCCTCATTACATAATTATTTTACCTCTTAAACACACATCTGTCACAGTCGTAAACTGCATGTGATCTAATCAAACTGCTTTGAGGATAAGAACACACATGAGTTTGATTATATTTTGCATCCTTAGCACTAGACATGACCACAGATGTGATATAGTTTTATAAATGAAAGCACAAAATAATAAATTAATGGTACTCAAACATAACTCAGCTTTCAATGTCTTTGTTTGTAGAAGATGAAGTGAGGACTTCTCAGCCAAGCATTCAAGCCATTTTCTTCTGCACAAAACTAGTACGTTCTCCTGGTCATGCTCTTGTTTCCACTGTTTCTATACTAAGTCTTAATACATATGAACTGAAGCTAGAAATGTCTGTTTGTGGCTTCTTAGTAGAATGTATTTTGTATGGTAATGTATTCATTTATTGGGATATGCTATTATCTCTTTCATAATTTAAGCCCTTCTAAGAAAACATCCATATCTGATTCATCTTTACAGATTCAGTGCCTATTCCTGCTCTTATATCAGATTCTGTAAAAGCATTATGACATCAACTTTATGAGCATTTGATGAACCTTTCACCTGTCCCATTTTGCTACTGAGTCTTCATAGAAAGCTTTGTGCATATACTTACATGTATGCATACTTATAAATGAAACAAGCAATAATACAATTATTTAAATTGCAATAAATTCAGAAAATTTCTAAATTTTAAAAATTTAAAACTGAATATTAGTATTAATGGAGTTTTCATACTTTTCCTGCCTAGCAATGGGTAGGCTTTGGCAATGTATTAAGAGGTAAGTCTTTCTTTTGTAATTAGCAAAATTGACTTATTCTTAGATATTATATGAAAGGAATTATGAATAACATGATGGTGTTATTTTAGTTATGTTTCATTTTTGAGAAATGAGCTTTCAGCATGTTTTGTGTCCTATATAATTAAAGTTTAACTAATTTTTAGTAGGAAAAAGAACTGGTCAACTGTTCACTTATTCACCACATGTCATACACTGTAATGCTGCTTTGTCTCCATAATCTCATTTAACTCTAAGAACAGTTCTGTGAAATAGTAATCATCATAACTACTTCATGGGTATTCATGAATATCTTTATTATATGTGCTTTATGGGTTTTCATGAAAATATTCAAAAAGCTTAAAATTTTAACGATGGCATTGACTGGGAAACCCTAGCCTTGAATCCACATTTGTCTGTCAATCCTGCCCTTTGGTTTTAAGTCATAGAAAGATTTTGTAAAGTTTTCAAACTTAGAAGCCAAGTATCTTTAAGTGATCAGATATTCATGTTTAGTCATTATCAAATGCTACAAATGCTTTGTTGGGTGTGCTAGAGGTTCTATTCTCCTGTTAGGAATGAGGTGTGGGTGAGAAACCAGTTGGCTTCGAACATAAAACTGATCCAATAACAAAGCATAATTTTAATGACTAAACTTTTTCTACTCTTTTTAAATTCCCAGGATAAACTGCTTTTGACACTATAGTTACTCTGGCCCTCTGGGCTCCTCTGAGAAAGTGCATGGAAGCATGAAGACCAGAGAAGTCGAGGACACCTGTTCTCTGGAGGAGACCTGGCCCCCAGGTTCTGACCTCAGAAACCAGAGAAGTCAAAGAGACTGGTTGTCTCCCAGGCACTGACCTTCAAGAGTAGAAAAACATTCAGATACATTTGCCTTTGAAAGTTCATGTGATCAGCTCACTCTTACATTATCTACTCTCATAAAGGTAAAAGAAAACACACACAGATTCAATACTTCTCTTTGGAAAAATAAAGAAGGTATGGTGTTAGGTGTTTCCAGTGGCTGATTACATTGCATGTACAGTCAACATGAAGAGAGATGAATCCTGATACTCAGCTCTTTCTTCTTTTCACTCAGTATGGGACCCTTGCTGAGGGCCTGGTACCACCCACCTTCAGGGGGTTTATTCCCACCTGAATTAATCTACTCTAAAATCTCCCTCACAGATAAGACTGGGAGCTCATTTCTTTCATGATTCCAAATCCCATCAAGCTGATGACATAAAGTAATGATCACACATATTTTAATATTTTACATTGGGCATATGGAGGTCAGAAGGCTACTTGAAGGAGTTGACTCTTTCTTTCCTCCATGTGGGTCTTGGATACTGAAAGCAAATAGCTAGACTTAGCAAGCTCCTTTATCCACTGAGCCACTTCAGTGACCCCTTCCCCACACTAGAGAAAATTATAGTGCTCTAACTTTTCTCATCAATGTCTTTTTAGTTTTAAAATGTGTTCTGCAACTTTTTCCTTTTTAATCTAAAGAGTATATTCATTTTCTTTTCTGCATCCATGCCTTCTCCTAAGCCATTTGCTCTAGACTGTGAAGAATAATTATCATTTTCATGGTAGGACACTATTTTCACAAAATCTAGTTCAAGATCTTAAAAATCTTTTCCTTCAAGATGGACGTGGTAGCACATGCCTTTAATCCCAGCACTCAGGAAGCAGAGGCAAGTGAATGGCTGTGACATCAAGGCCAGCCTAGTCTACATACAGAGTCCCAGGTCAGCTGAGGCTACAGAGAGACCCTGTCTCAAAAAAAATCTTTGCCTTCAAAATATAATGTTGGGAAAACCATAACATTACACCCAATTTTCTTCAAATCTTTCTTATGAATCTACTACTTAGGACAATTTTAGCTATAACTTGACTTAAATTTTTATATAAAATCTTTACAACTACATTATTGTATTAACTACTTTTCTCATGTGAACCAATAGGTGACAAGTACCTTAAGAGAGAAAAGGTTTGTTTAGTGCAAAGTTTTAAGATACATCCCAACAAGACAGGGAAGGCATGGTGGGACAAGCACACCACTGCTGGTCACATTGTGTCCTCAGTCACAGTAAGAGAAGGCTGCTGGTGTCACTGGCTCTGTCCTTTCTATTAAGTCCAGAATTCTACATCATAAAATGATGCTACACATATTCAGGGTGATCCTTCCTTTCTTAGTTGAACCTGTCTAACAACACCATCTGTCGTATCTGGAGATGTGTCACTTAAGTGAGTCTAAATGTTATAAAGTTAACAGTTAGGAGTAACTACAAGTATACCCTTTCTCAACTTGACATCCCCAAACATTACTTTCATATCATAATATACTGCCCTTATTTTTAAAGATACATGAGCATCTCACTATACAAAATACATTTAGCTCTTCAAAATTCCTACAGTCTTAACAGTTCTAGCATTATTCGAAAATCTCAAATTCCCACTTCTGAGACTCAAAGCAATGTCTTATTAATGAATGCCTGAATAACCCAAACTAAGTTACAAATTTCCAATATGCATTGCGGCATAATAATATTCCCATTCCCAAAGGGACATGTAGAGGCATAGTGACCAACAATACAGCCAGAGTAAGATCCAAACATACCAGGGAAAATCTCAAGCCCTGTAGCTCCATGTCTGGCATCTGGAGGTCCTGAAGGCATCACTGAGGCTCCTACAGCCTTAAGTGGCCCTGTCCCTCCAGCATCACCCCCTAAAACTCATATAACCTTTTTTTGTGAACTTTCTTTAAGACCAGACCTGCCTCCTGCTTGTAGATTTACTCTGTATAGGCCTCATGGTTCTGTTATCTCCAAAGTCCTGTATTCTCCATTGCAATTCATGCAGTACCATTCATGCAATGAACTCCTTTCAGGTAATTCAACCCTGCTGTACATTGCTCAGCCTTACGGTTTTCTAGACACTCCTGATTCATGTTTTTCATGCCTGAAAAATCAGCACCATGTGGAGAATGATGCTAGGTTTTGCTGCCAGTTCTGACCCCTTCCTACCACAGTTGGAGTGGTGTCTGTGTTGATAGCCGAATCTGGGAAAACACTTTCTTGGGCAAAAGTTATCCAGCAACCAAAAATTTCAGAGACATTCTCAGTTTCAGGCTCTTCATTTTTAAGTCAGCTTGCATGTTAACAAGTCATAGTCTTCAGTGATCTTAGGGTTTTGCTCTCAGGGCACATTGCTATTTTTCCAAATAAAAAGAACAGGCTTCTCTTTAGGAGCAACAACCTCATTAACAGGAGCTGATGTTCCCTCTGCATTCACCTTGCCTGAAACTTTAAACTCATTAATTCTCCTTTACTTGCTAAATTGCACTATTTTCTTTCTATTTTAGTGTGTTTGTGTGTATGTGTGCGTGTGTGTGTGTGTATGTCTGTGTGTGTCTGTCTGTGTGTGTGTCTGTGTGTGATGTGCAGAGTACAAATGCCACTTCTACATGTGGAGGTCAAAGGGCAACTACATTGTGTAGAATCTTTCCTTCTACCTTTACATGAATTCCCAAGATTAAAGGTACAGAAAAATGCCTTTATTCACTGAGCTGTCTCTCCAGCCCCCAAATGTCACAATTTTCATGTCTTTGTGCTCTCTCCCTATAAAACTAAGAACTTTATCATTAACCTGTCACAGACTGGATGTTATGCCTCTGCCAAACTTAGGCCATTACTTTTGAATTCAGTGTCACTCAAATTTTCAGGAATGAATCCAGATTAATTGTCAAAGGGTAGAATGATTGCTCTTAATGACTTTCCAATAGAATTCTGCTCCCCTCTGAAACCTCAAAAGTTGGGCCTCTACTTTCTACATTTCTTTCAATATTCTGGTTTTTCCAATAGCTACTAGAATGGTCCATTAATGCCTACTCGCAGCATTCTTGGGGTTCTCTACACCACAGTTCTAAATCCTATCATATTCCTCCTGGAAACCAGTTCCAGAAACCTGAAAAACACATGTTCATGTTTATTATAGCAATAACCTCACTTCTTGGTTATCATCATTTTGTATAGTTACTTTTTTGCTGCTGGGATGAAATGCTTGGGTTTAAACATCTCTCCCCAGGACAGGAATGGCCATGGCTTGCTAACTAGAAATCATCCACTCCATACAGGATTTCAAACTATATTATAGAGCTATAGTCATAAAAAGGGCATGGTATTGCCACAAAAACTGACATGTAGATCAATGGAACAAAATGGAAGAGCCAAACTTGAGGGTACACAATTACAGCCACCTGGCATTTGGCAAAAATGCCAAGAACACACACTGGAGGAAAGATAGCATCTTCAACAAATGGTGCTGTAAAAATGAATCTCCACATATACAACAATGAAATTAGACACCACACACACACACACACACGCACACACATATATATGGATATATGAAACCGTGTACAAAAATCAACTCTAATGGATCAAAGACCTCAATGTGAAACCTGAAACGATTAAACTGTTAGAAGAAAACATAGGCAGTACCCTACAAGATGTAAGGATAGGAAAGGATATTCTAAATCTGACTTTACTTTGTTTGATCAGAAAGTAAGGTCAACAAATAGGACTTTGGTAAATTAAAAGGATTCTGTACAGCAAGGAAACAACCAATCAAGTGAAGAGGAAGCCCACAGAGTGAGAGAGAATTTTTGACAGCTACACATCTGTAGGGGACTAATTTCCAGAATATACAAAGAATTAGAAAGTCAAAGAATCGGGAAAATGCAACATTCAATTAAAAAGGGCCTAAAGATCTGAACAGAGAATTCTTTTTCTTCCCTGGTTTAAGCTGAGTGACTTTATTAAATAGATAGCAAAAAAAAAGTAAAAGAACAAAACAAGTAGCTAACAGAAGCAGCAGAGAGATAGCAAAGCATCAAATCAGGTGCTTACATCAGCCAGCAAAAAGGACTCAGGGGGCCTGCGGCAACAGTCATGCTGAAGTTCCTGATTCAGAGATTTCCTGTCAGAGCAGTGCAGCCTCACATAGATGAACTTCTGCCTTCCTATACCACCACAGGCACTTTCATGCATGGTGTAAACAATAGCAAGCAGCTAAAGGTATTCAAATCATTACATCCTTGAGAAGAGCTAGGAGGTCAACAGAGGATTCTTAAAAGAAGAAGTAAAAATTGCTTTAATAAATAACTTTAAAAGTGTTCAACATTGTTAGCAACTAGGGAAATGTAAACTAAAACTACTTTAAAACTTCATTTTATCCCAGTCAGAATTACTATGGTCAAGAAAACAAATGACAGAAAATGCTGGTGAGGATGTAGGAAAAACGAATCCCACATTCATGGTTGGTGGCATATAGTTCCTAATCTGAGGGTACAGTCCCTTGGAAGGGAAGCCCACAAGACCAGAGGCATCTGTTCACATATACCTGCAGTCAGTATGATGAATGCAGGTGCTTCACTTCCTTTTCCTTTCTATTCAACAGTACAGGCCAGTGGTCACTGCCAGCGGTGGCCGCTCCTCCGTTCTCACGGGTGCCGCTCCTTCATTCTCATGGGCATAAAGGCTGCTCCTTCACTCACTCAGGGCTGAGGCCGCTCTTCTGCCTACCCGGTGCTGTCTCTGTCATCACTGCTTCTGTCCAGTCCCAGACCCCAGGGCTGGTGAGGAGACTGTGTCAGCGGAGCCGTATTCAGACACAGGAGACCAGGTTCAGTGACACAGGTCTGGTTTATTGCAGGAAGGCACAAGCTTATATAGGGGTAGTGGTCCAATCACAGCACAGCAAGTAT
>NW_008343387.1:3063206-3083843 GCF_000622305.1 Nannospalax galili | reverse complement strand
GCATAACAGACTTAGCATCCTATTAGCATAACAGACTTAACGTCCTGTCACGGAATAGAGGGTAGGATGCCTCATTAGCATACTGCGTTTCAGATTGCAGAGCCTGGATTCCTGGAAACCAGATGGCCCTGACTTGTGCAATATCTAAGTGTTGCAATTTTGGATTCCAAGGGTGATGATTAGGGAGTGGTGAGATCTAGGCAGCAGTCTCATGATCTGCCAATGGGAGCAAATGTCACAAGGTGTTTCTTGTGGCTCCAGTGGTCAGGCTGTTGCCTCAGGCCTGCTGTATGGCTGTCATTAAGACTTTCACCCTCGGCTCAAGCCTGTCTCCCACACAGGCCTTCCACCCATAGACAGATGCTATATATATTCAGGATAAACCCTTCTAGAAATGTCATCACAGACATGTCCAGAGGTGTGTTTTCCAGGTGATTCTAAATCCCCACATGTTGACTATTAAGATTAAACATCATATTGATATTTAAGGGTCCGATAGAAATTTCTCAAGAAATACTTTCTGAAAATGCATTATGAGGAAAAAAGTGTCAAATAGTCTAAATTATCAGAATTCTCCATGTTTCTAATAAGAATGCTGTGGTTGTCCAAAGTTCATTTTCCAGTAATTAAATTTTTTTCTTTGGCTGAGAATAACGGGAGTGAGAGATTCTGACATTAAGAATTAATTTTATAATTTTCTTGATACATTAGTGTGCTGGATCACTTTAGTGTCAACTTGACACAGCTGGGTTGAGCGAGCCTCAACTGGGGAATTGTCACCATTGGACCGGCCTGTGGCCATGTCTGAGGGTCATCTTCTTGATAAGTGATATGGGAGGACCCAGTCCACTGTGGGTGGTGCCACCCCTGGGTAGGTGGGCCTGTGCTGCATAAGAAAACATGCTGAGTGGGGGCCAGGGAAGCAATCCAGTAAGCATCATTCCTCCTGTGCTTCAGCTCCTGCCTCCAGGTCCCTGCCCTGAGTTCCTACCGTGGGCTCCCTGATGAACTGTGACCTGGGAGATATAAGGCAAATACACTCTTTCCTCTCCAAGTTGGTGGTGGTCATAATATTTTGTCATAGCAATGGAGAAACAAACTGGAACAATTAGCTTCTGATTTATCAAAATGTTGACATTAGTTCATATATACAATACTCTATCCAAACATAAGAACTTCCAGTTTTCTGGAATTTGCTGTAACAGATTTGGCAAATTATGGTAAATGAACAAATTATCAGCTCTATTAAATAATTTTTAATTACATTCATTAAAAATTCTGAGGTCTTATAAAATTGGGTTATCTTCCTAATTCTTCATCTTTAAAAATATTACTATTGATTTGAGCATTTCATACAACGTAGTTTGATTGTATTAAGACCCTTCTCCACTCTTCTTCCCCTTTATGGCCCCTCAACTTCATGTCCACTATCATTATTTGTCATTTTAAAAAATGCCTATCAAGTCTAATCTTTTTTCCTAAATGCTCCTGGGTGCTATCCCTTGGAGTCTAGTGAACTTACCAGGCAACACACAAGTAAGGAAATCTAACTCTGCCTCTCCCAGCAGCAGTTAATTGCCAACAGACCTTCAGCCAGGACTGAGGCTTCCGACCCACATCCCCTATCTGATCTGGGCCCCTGTCTGTTTTGGATTAACATGGGTCTTATAAATGCTGTTATAAATGCTGTGGGTTCATATGTGCAGAAAGATTGTAAGAACCAGGGGTGGTAGATGAATACAAGAAAACTATGGGCTGTATACCACAGGGTAATTCCACATCTTTTATACTGTACTTTTCTTTTTTTTGATGCTAATATTGATCTGAAACACAACTTAGAAAATTCAAAGCATTTAGTTATTTACATTTTGCTTAAAATGTTTTTCTAATGTTTAGCTTTTCTTAATTAGCACCTGGTGGAGACTGTTGTCACTTCATATTTATTCTTCTCTCTGATGGGAAGGACATCCCAAGCACACACGTGCAATATTTTGGTTGTGTCTATAAGGGGATAGTCATGTGTGTAGATCACATACTTTCTTTTTTCTCCCTCCTACTAGGTGACATGCAGAAGAGGTAGTGAGCCAAGTGGGAGAGGTGACGTAGGTAAAGACCCCTGGATCCTAATACTGTGAAATTTTCCCTACAGTAATATGAATGTTGGGGAGAGATAAATAATGAGTATTCATGCCAGGAATTATGGCTGTCTACATTCCCATGAGGTTTGTTCTACTTAGCTGAAAGGATAATTCTCATTATCTCAAGCCACTGTACTGAAAGTTTCCTCTCAGCAAAATCCTTTTCTTTTTTTTCGATTTGTTTTTATTCTTAAAAGTATTGATAAAGAGATAGGAATTCATTTTTTATGTGAGAATGACTTATATGAGAATACAGGTTAGCTAATTGCCAGTTTTTTTAAAGTTTATAATGAGAAAGAAACAATAAGGGAAATGAAGTTATGCCATATGTATTCTAAAACTTGCTTATTAAACAAATACTTATTTTTATGAAAAGTTCCTTGTATCTTAGCATGCTTTGTATTGTAGAGTTTATTAGTATCACACAGTACCAACCTTAAACAGATTATTGTCTGATTGAGAGGACACACAAAGTGGTAAATATTGACAAATTAAATAATTCACTGGTTCACTCATTCATATGGCAGTGTGCAAACAGTATTATGGAATACTGAGTAAAATTTGTCTAACTCATTCTAGTAAGTGAAAAAGATAATGGACATAATACTCAAGTAAATTTTGTATTATGAGAAAAAATTTAGCCAAAGGAGACTGTTGGGAAGCTACAATTGAGCAGAATTCATGAGAGTAACCTAGGAATTGCATTCCTAGGGGATTTGTTCTATGTGGCCTATAGATTATGTATATAGGATGAACACAGGCAGAATAGATCCAAGTCAACAAAGAAAGACAGTGAAGAACTTAATGACACATCAGGCTGAAGGTTTTACCTAGATGGTTACATGTCCATAACTAATGAATCAAGTAAGCTAGCAACTGAAAATACTCCATTGCATTAGCAGAGCAAGTGACAAGGAGTGGCATCACAAAGCCAGACTGACACACACTGCTGGTGGAGGTAGGTAAGATGGTGCAACAAACGAGCATCTGTGAAGAAAAGCCTGATAACTTAGCACGTGAAGGCGATATTAAATAGTGGCGATGATTTTATGGCCTCAGTTTTCCCACCTTCACTGCTCAGGCTTTCTTTGAAATAGTTTTTGTATTCTAATCAGAGGAACAATTCTGCAATACAGCTTAGATCTGTTATTATAAATATGTTTTAGAAAGAACATCTAATTATAAATTGAAATCCTTTCTTTGCAATTTTGTAAAGTGTCTTGCTTCTAAACAAATGGAATCAATTCCATACTTGCGTACATGACTCTAGAATGGTACTGAGAGCAGCAATAATATGACCTGGCTTGGCCTTCCATCTCTGAATGCCTAAGTATCCTCCCTAGATCGTCTTCTCCTCTCAAATCCTGCCTCCCTAATGCTGTCAGTAAAATATGCTCAGAAAATGAAATATGCTATAGCTTGAGTTGGTTAGCATTAAGGATAGCACTTAATTTTTGAAGAACTTCAATAAGCAAGTACATGCCACAGACGTGTATGTGGTTCACAATACTTATCATCTATTTATTACAGAAAAAGTTTATATCATCTTCCCTAAGTTGTGTAATCATGCTATTCTTTTTCTAAACTTTTCTTTGCATGGTCTCTGTTCCATCTGCTGAGTTGAGAGAATCGCTAAATTGTCTACAGTTGGCTCCCATTTCTACTTCCTGGCTCTTTATTGATTGCCTGCTACTCAGCTGTTCTCATCTTTTGTGTGTCATGTGCCTGCCTCATTCTTGCCCTGCAGTGTTTCCTGAGACTTTTTTGAACCTCCTTCATATTTTATTTTCTATATGAAAAATGATCCTTGTGAAATCACTAATAACAGAGGGTCTTATACCTAATCTTAAAGTGCTCATGAGAATCAAAAATAATAAGCATAAAATATTTTCCTCATTAGTTTACTCCATCCTTTCTCTTTAGCTACTTTTCCTGACTCATTTTTCTTAATTTCATTCCTTTTCCTTTCGATTTGTGTAATCTTTTTTTATTTGGTTGGTTTTTGTTTTATGAGACAGGGTCTCACTACATAGCCCTGACTGGCATGGAACTTCCTCAGTAGGCCAGGCTGGCCTCATACTCACAAAGATCTGCCTACCTCTGCCTCCCAAGTGCTGGGTTTATAAAGGCATGAACCACCAATCCAGGCTGACTTTTGTAATCTCAATTTTCTTTATTCCACTCACTTGCTACTGATATTCTCACCTCTAAGTAATTGAAGCAATTCTCATTTTATCTTGACTGGAATTGTTTGTTTAAACTGTTAAATACACTCACATATAACTTTTGGAGTTTTCTAAATCACGTTTTATTTTTTAAAGATGAGTTGAAACTACAGAAAATTGAGTTTGTCATCTCCCACCATGGATGTGTAGCTCACTCAGACAGTAGGCTTGGTCATTATAGTTTTTGTATTCTAATCAGAGGAACAATTCTGCATTACAGCTTAGATCTGTTATTATAAATATGTTTTAGAAAGAACATCTAATTATAAATTGAAATCCTTTCTTTGCAATTTTGTAAAGTGTCTTGCTTCTAAACAAATGGAATCAATTCCATACTTGCGTACATGACTCTAGAATGGTACTATCTGAGAGCAGCAATAATATGACCTGGCTTGGCCTTCCATCTCTGAATGCCTAAGTATCCTCCCTAGATCGTCTTCTCCTCTCAAATCCTGCCTCCCTAATGCTGTCAGTAAAATATGCTCAGAAAATGAAATATGCTATAGCTTGAGTTGGTTAGCATTAAGGATAGCACTTAATTTTTGAAGAACTTCAATAAGCAAGTACATGCCACAGACGTGTATGTGGTTCACAATACTTATCATCTATTTATTACAGAAAAAGTTTATATCATCTTCCCTAAGTTGTGTAATCATGCTATTCTTTTTCTAAACTTTTCTTTGCATGGTCTCTGTTCCATCTGCTGAGTTGAGAGAATCGCTAAATTGTCTACAGTTGGCTCCCATTTCTACTTCCTGGCTCTTTATTGATTGCCTGCTACTCAGCTGTTCTCATCTTTTGTGTGTCATGTGCCTGCCTCATTCTTGCCCTGCAGTGTTTCCTGAGACTTTTTTGAACCTCCTTCATATTTTATTTTCTATATGAAAAATGATCCTTGTGAAATCACTAATAACAGAGGGTCTTATACCTAATCTTAAAGTGCTCATGAGAATCAAAAATAATAAGCATAAAATATTTTCCTCATTAGTTTACTCCATCCTTTCTCTTTAGCTACTTTTCCTGACTCATTTTTCTTAATTTCATTCCTTTTCCTTTCGATTTGTGTAATCTTTTTTTATTTGGTTGGTTTTTGTTTTATGAGACAGGGTCTCACTACATAGCCCTGACTGGCATGGAACTTCCTCAGTAGGCCAGGCTGGCCTCATACTCACAAAGATCTGCCTACCTCTGCCTCCCAAGTGCTGGGTTTATAAAGGCATGAACCACCAATCCAGGCTGACTTTTGTAATCTCAATTTTCTTTATTCCACTCACTTGCTACTGATATTCTCACCTCTAAGTAATTGAAGCAATTCTCATTTTATCTTGACTGGAATTGTTTGTTTAAACTGTTAAATACACTCACATATAACTTTTGGAGTTTTCTAAATCACGTTTTATTTTTTAAAGATGAGTTGAAACTACAGAAAATTGAGTTTGTCATCTCCCACCATGGATGTGTAGCTCACTCAGACAGTAGGCTTGGTCATTGCCAATAATCACCGGAAGAAAGAACTGCCAACCACAGCTGCCCACTTCTTACCTTGCTATGTTCATTAAAATGATGAAAAACACTTAATCTGTTTCTCATTTTACAATGGACCAGTTACAGCAACATCTCATTTTTCCTATGAGGAGCTAAATATGGATAGAGCAAGGATCTTAATTTCTCTCCAATATTTTCACCAAGTCATCTTCACATTTAAAATATTCCCTCTTAAAATCTTTGGTGGTATCTATGCCAAATTTATCAAGCTTATTTGCACTAAAAAATTAGGTGTGCTTTATTCAGAACTTTCTACTGTCTCAGCCTTACAAATAATAGAGCAGTGTGATCTTAAAATGCCCAGCCCAAAAACCATTATGTAAAGATTGTCATGAACAGTTCTAACACAACTTCATGGACAAAGAGGAGTCTTCTCTTAGTGGATAGAATACAGAATATAACCTGAGTTATTCAAGAACAAAACTTCAAGCTGGAATTATAACAGCATTTCTGTGTAGTAAGAATGTTTGCACACAGTAAATTTAATGTCTTGGGTCTCTTTTACTGATACCTTTTCTAGACTAAATCAAACCCTAAGGATGTAACCAAATTAAAAGGATTAGTGTTCATTAATAAGCCAGCAGTAATATTTCATCCAAGTTCACTCAGTCTCTCTCTGCAAAACCAATAGATAAACGCAGCCAGTGCATAAAAGTGGCTGCATTAAAACTTGACAAAAATATTTCTTAACATTGCCAAAGAATCATCTATTTCTGAAGATCATACCAGTTCCCATTGCATGGGCCAGTAAGGGTCATTAAGCACCAATGGGTCTCTGAGTCCTTCTTCAGACTCAATGACATTGCAGACTCCACTCAGGATGTCATTTTCCTCCACACAAGGTCTGCAGGGCAAAGAAGGCAAATGAACTATGAAAAACATAATCACTGCTTTTACTGTTGCTTTTTTGTCATAAAAATACCATTTATTTAAATTCCATTAAAAAGCACATTTGGCTGCCGAGAGCATAAATACACACTTTTATTATACTTAGCATTTTTCATTTTCAAAAAAATTCTGACATTCATTTAGATAAAAATGGTAAAATATTTTCAAACTACCTGTTTTAGCTAAACCACCTTCTTTGTGTATTTTGCATACAACAAATGCTGGCAAAGCAAGTAATTTGGATTTGAAATGCAATTCCAAAGCCTTGTACATATCCCCATTAGAAGTTATCAGCTTACGCTAATCATTATCTTCACATTGTCACATGCCTGCCACTTATAGCTTTTCCCAACAGACATCTCTTAGGAGAATGATTTAAATTACTTGAGCTATAGTGAAAAACATTTTTTAAAAATCTCATTTTTCTAATTATACTGATATATTTAATAAATCATTAACTGAGCGAGAGACAGTGCTAGAAATCCAGGAAGACTGACTGCTTAACACAATATTCTCCTAAAGACAGAACAACAATTCTGATATGTACATCTGGATGTGGATTTGGGGGGATTAGAAAAACCAAATATTGAAGGAAAAACCAAGTAATGATATTAATAATATGTCTATCTTAGAATTATGTATTATATTTGGTCAAATGACAAATGAGATTAATCCTATATTAGAGTAATTATTATTTATGTGTCTGAGCTTTATTATCTAAAATGATAAATTTATTTGAAATAGGAATTACAACTAATTTCTATATAGTCCCATACCTGCGCATGTGAGATTAGGAGATTTACTATATGATTTAATTTTAGAATAAGTTCTATAACCTAGCAGCAGTGTTTACATAAGAAGATATAGCCAAGAATATTGTCTGTAGCATCAGCTGCAAAACTGAAATCTGAAAATTAATGACCATCAATATTAATCTGTTTAAAAATTTTGTATCATGTTATTTATAAATGTGTGTTTTGCATCTTTCTCCAACATTAGTTGGTAGTAATATCTGAATTGATTTTGGGATCCTTTAATCTGTTTCATTGGTCAACATGACTGCTTTTGTATCACTGCCATGATGCTTTTGTCTCTGTGGAATTGTAGTATAATGCAAGGTTTCTAGCTTGTTCTTTCAGCTTAGAAGTTTGTTGGGAATATTTGGAATCTTTTTTGCTTCCATATGAATTTTAGAATTATTTTTCCTAGTTTTGTGAAGAATGTCATTGGGATTTTGCTGGTGATTATATTGACTATATAAATAACTTCTGGCAATATAGTCATTTTTTAAAATATTAATTTTGTCAATATATGTATAGTAGGTCCTTCCACTCACCAGTCTTTTTTAGTTTCTTTCTTCAGTGCCTTAAAGTTTTCATTGTAGAGGTCTTTTATCTCCTTGGTTATATTATTTCTAAGGTATTTTGTTTATTTCTTTGTTTTTTTTTATCTATTGAGAATGGGATTGTTCCTTAATTTCTTTTTCAGCAAATTCATTATTAGTTGCAGTGGTTTGAATGTGAAATGTCTCTCAAAGATAAAATATTTGAACACTTGGTCTGCAGTTGGTGGCCTTGTTTGGGGGCATCATGGAAATTTTAAGACTTGCAGTCTTGACAGAGTAAGCACATTACTGGGGCAGGCTTTGAAGTTCAGAGTCTCAGTCCATTTCCCTCTCCCTACTTTGTGTTTGGAGATGAAGATGTGATTGTCAAGCTTTCAGATCCTACCTCCATGCCTGTGGGTTGCTGCATACCTCCCGTGTATAATGGACTCCTAGGAACCCCTCTGGAGTTAGAAGCTAAAACGTCTTCCGTAAGTGGTTGTCTCTGACCATGATGTTTTATCATAGCAACAGAAAAGTAATTCAACATGCAGAAAAGTTACCAATAATTGTATTTTGATTTTATATCTACCTCTTCAACAAATAATGCTTGGAAAACTGGATTTCTACATGCAGTAGAATAAAATTAAATCTCTACCACTCATCTTGAACAAAAATTCATTCAAATAGTCAAAGATATTAATATAAAACCTGGAGCTTTGAAACTACTAGAGTAAAACAAAAAATGGCTTTAAAATATAGGCAGAAGCAAGAACATTCTATAAAGGACTCCAATAGCACAAGAAATAGCCATGAGACTTAAAAAATTGGATTACACAAAATTAAAAGGCTTCTGTGCTTAAGGCTTTTTTAAAAAAAACTATGTATCTGGAGAATTTCCACCCACCCTTCCCATAACCTCCCCCTTTTTGCATATTTCTTCCTTGGTAACACCTGTCAACTACTATAATGCTCTCTCAGGTTCCTTCTTTCCCTTTACCTCCCTGGTTCCCTTCCATATTCTTAGTTCCTGCAGTTACATCAAGATGTGCGCTCACTTATAAGGATTTGGTGCTAGGATCCACAAATGAGGGAAAAAGCCTTCAGCACAGAGGAATCCTAAAGGGATGGAAGAAAGCTGTACCAGAAGCCATACAGTTATTAAATGAAAATCTCACTGCCAGAAGTGGGTTTCCCCCCTATGAGCTATTGGTCAGACAGGCCCTAGAGGTCCACAAAACAATAAAGGTGATTGCCAATAATGTTGGTTGTACATCAGAATGGATGGTAAAACCCTATTGCTGAAAACATTGCATGATGTGGGTGCAGGAGAGGAAGAAAGCAAGTTTGGACTAAGTTGGAAACTCCGTGCCACTGGATGGGTGGCTTTCATAGTGCCAGATGGTAATATGCAGATGGCTGGGGGAAAACTATCCCCTATAATTCTGCTCAACAATGGACCCCATGTACTGCACTATCAACATGCCAAACACAGTGTTCCAGCTGGTGCAATAGTGGTGCATTTAGTGTATGTACAACTAGCAAATTTTTGATTGGATATAATGCCCAGTCCTAGAGGTGAAACACACATCTAGCACTGTAGACCAGGCCAACCCCCTGTGGTAAGGGAAGATATAGGCCCCAGTGGGGAAGCCACTACAATTGTTTTGCTAGATGAATGTGATGCACCTGCTAAAGTACCGTCGAAGCATTTGTGTTTATGCCCATATGTTAAATCATTATAGCAACACTATCTAGATGTTCTTGCTTCTTGCTGTTTGTATTTTTATAGTAGATGGAATCCCACTGAAATGGGCCAAGAGCCCATGGAAAATAGATGATGCAGAAGCCCTAAAGTTCAGTGCCTTGCCACAATGGGAGGAGGATCATCCCATACCTACCACCCCTTCCAAGGCTCAGGGACTTTTGTGGAAGAGGCTGGAGGAAAGAATGTAAGAGCCAGAGGAAGGGGTGGAGTGTTAACTGGAGGTGTCCTTCGACCACTATGTGGGCAAGCTACACCACCTTCTACATTCATCAAGGAGTCAATGGGGGAGTAAATTAACCCTTCCACCCAATCAGTAGACCTTAGCTGCATGGGGGGAGGGGCTAAGGATATATAAACCAAGAATATCATGAAGCACCTCTCTCATCATTTAGTGCAGCTGTTGGGAAGTCACAGGATCTATATTTGAGTGTGGACCCTCCAGCACAGCTGTGAATGGGAGGGGCAACCAATGTTCTGTAAATAAACTCCTACCCTATGCTCTGTTAGCAAGCCCAATAAACTCATTAGGATTTTTCCAAAAAATAAAAATAACGAAAGAACAGAAATAATGGAAACCTTCATTATTCCACCAAAGTTGACCTCATCTTTGATTTCTTTGATTTCAAAGTTGACCTCTTCATCTTTGATTTCTTATTGCTGTTTGTCCACCCTTAAACTTCATTTTGTATATATTTTTATGTAATGTGCTTCAAGTTATTTCTGGTAAAATGTGTTAAATATTGCCTCTCTTTGGAATAATAAAAATAAATAAAAATTTTAAAAGGCTTCTGTATGGCAGACAGGCAAAAGAAACCATCAGCAAACTGAAATGAGCTGACAGGCTATAGGAGAGAAAAATCACTGTTAGCTGTACTTAAGGCAGGGAGATAATATTTGCAATATATAAATAATACAATAATACAAAAATTAAATATTAAATGCAATAGCCAATCATAAATAGGCCAAAGAACTCAACAGACAAGTGGCCAATAAACATTAGAAAAAGGTTCAACACACTTACCTGGAAGGAAAATGCAAATTGTAACTACTATGTGATTCCATCACATTGTAGTCTAAGGAGCTAACATTAAAAAGACAAAGGACAATAAACTCTGGTAAGAATGAGGGAGAAAGATAAACCAATTACACACTGTTTGTGGACATGTAAACTGGGGTGTCTGCTTTGAAAGCCATTGTGAAGAGTTCTAAAAATCAAACTAGAACTACAACATAACCCAGCTACACCACTCCTGGGCATATTCCTCCAAACTTTTAAGACAGCGTACCACAAAATAACTTGCATATCATGTTTACTGCTGCACTATTCACAATAGCTAAGAAATTAAAACAGCCTAGACATTCCTCAATAGATAAAGGGATTATGAAAATGTGGTACATATATAGAATGAAATTTTATATTTCCATAAGAATAATGAAATCCTAATATTTTTAGGAAAATGGACACAGCTAAATATCGTCATATTAAGCAAAATATGTCAAACTCAAAGAGAGAAACATCATTTCTCCCAGATGTATGGAATGTGTGTTTGTGTGTGTGTGGTAAGATAATTTTATACTCACACAAAGTGGAAAAAAAATATATATATATGCATAAAATCTGAAGTTTTGGGTTTTTTTCTGTTTTGGGGTTTTTTTTGTTGTTGTTGTTGTTTTTAAAATGCACCTGGCGGCCGTGGCTGCCAGTCAAAAGCCAGCTTTTTGAAGCCGGGTCTCCCTGAAGCCCCAGCTCTCCTGGAACTCACTATGTAGACCAGGCTGGCCTTGAACTCACAGAGATCCACCTGCCTCTGCCTCCCAAGTTCTGGGACTACAGGTGTGTACCACCACACTTGGCTTGAAGTTTTTTATAATGGAAAAACACACATACACAGGCAAAACTAGGCATGGCCTAACTATACAAATAAACAAAACATGGCCTCAGTGGGTTATTCCTATATTCTGTTCACTTTTTCATACCAGGATGGAATTATTAGCTCCAAAACAACTGGTAAGAAAGCCATTTTTTTTTTATTTTATTTTATGTCTATGCCTGTATTGCCTGCATGTAGGTAAGTGCTATGTGTTGTGCAATGCCCGTGGAGGTCAGAAGAGGTTGTCAGATCCCCTGAGACTGGAGTTACAGACAATTGTTAGCTGCCATGTGGGTGCTAAGATTTGAGCCCGGGTCTTCTGCAAGAACAGTGTTCTTAACTGCTGAGCCATCTCTACAGCCCAGAAACCCATTTTTTAATGGATAATCTTTTTTAATTTTTTATTGAATTTTTTGATTTTCATACAATACAGTTTGATGGTTTTTCAATCCCTTTTCCTATCTGCACCTCCTCCCAATGTCCATTGCCCAGTTTTTATATGTATATAACTATATAACTATATAAATATATATATATATATATATTATTTGTCTTAGAGAAAACCCCAAGGCAGTCACACTCCCAGACAAATTTAGCTTCTTACTATGTGCAAAATATGGATCCTTATATTTACAGACAAATATTTCAGTCACCACTCATCAAAGAAACTTCTTTGGCAAAAGGCGGAGATTATTACATAGTTCCACAACTGGTCAGACGCAGACATTGCCTGTGAGTTGCCCAAACCTAAGAGGCACATCTACAATGCAACCTTCATGCCTAAGGCTCATGGAACATAGAATAAGGGATAAAGAGGACATTAATCCATCTCTCAGTTCTCATCAATGAAGCTCCTTCATGCAGCAGAAGGCCAGGAACACAAAAGGTCACAAATGGCCAAAGCTTAGAGAGGAAGACTCTGCAGAGTTTGGGTCCTTGGACAGGACTCCTATATTAAACTCTACCCACCCAGGGCTCAGGGACCATTGCAGAAGAGGAGGCAGAAAGATTGTAAGAGCCAGGGAGGAGGTGCATGACCATATAGAAATAGAGACCTACAATCTCCTGGAAACTTGCTTATATGAACCTACAGTAATGGTGTCAGCATGTACAAGACCCATGCAAACTCAAGCAGACAAAACCCCAGCACAGAACTGTGGAAATGGACAGCAGGCACCAGTTTTAGTCAAAGAGTTATTGGCAGCTGGTTACTTCTGGTTGAGGAAGACTTAATCTTCTTAAAGGGAGGGACTCTAGATAGGCTGACTAGACTCCAGTGGATGAACTTGCACTGAAGGACATCTGGGGAACAGTAACTTGAAAAGTCAGGCCTTAACACAAATGACAAAATTTTGAATTCCAATGCAGGGGGTGCTATGAGAGGGTGTCAGTGAAGAAGGGGGTATAAAGATGAATAAGAATGATTAAGATGCTCTGTATGAAATACAAAATATTCAGGGCTGGAGAGATGGCTCAGTGGATAAGAGCACTGACTGCTCTTACAGAGGACCCAGGTTCAATTCTCAGCATCCACATTTCAGCTAACAACAGTTCTTAACTCCAGTTCCAGGGAAATCCGACACCCTCTTATGACTTCCACAGCATTGCAAAATATGGCTGCACTCACATACATACAGGCAATATACTAATACACATAAAATAAAAATAACAAAATATTTTTGAAAAAGAAATACAAAAAGTTCAATAAAAATTTTACAAAAAAGATTGCATTGATATTTTATGGGGATTCCAATGAATCTATAAATTGTTTTCAGTAAGATGATCATTCTCACAACTTTAATCCTATCAACCCATGAAAATGGGAGTACTTTCCGTTTCCTGGTGTCTTTTAAAATTTCTTTTTCTATGTCTTACACTTTTCATGGTACAAAGCTTTTTCTTCCTTGATTAAGTTTATTCCATGATATTTTAGACTGCTGTGAAGAGAGATTGTCACTAAATGCTGGCATAGATGTAGGTAAAGAATACTTACTCACTGTTGGTGGGGATAGGATCTGGTGCAGCCACTATGGAAATCAGTGTGGAGGTTGCTCAAAAAGCTACAAATAGATCTACCTTGTGATCTAGCTGTACCACTCCTGGGCATATACCAAAATGATTCTATATCCTACTACAGAGACACTTGCTCATTAATGTTCAATGCTGCTCTATTCACAGTAGCCAGGAAATGGAAACAATTTTGATTCCCATCATCTGATGAATGAATGATGAAAATGTGGCACATAGATGCAATAAAATTTTATTCATCTGTAAAGAAAACAAAATCATGAAATTTTGATTAAATGGATCGAGCTGGAAATGCTCATGCTGAGTGAGGTAACCCAGACTTAGAAAGAAAAATACCTTGTGTTGTTTCTCAAATGTGGATGCTGGCTTTGAATCCTCAAATACATGTGTTTAAATTGGAGTACCCATAGAATTCACGAAACTAATAAGGGGCCATAAGGGGGCCGGGGGATCAAGAAACAAAGATTGTTCTTAGTTATCTTCCAAAATTTGATTATAAGACTCATTGTTAAAGACATCACAAACTTGAGTCATAGCATTTGGAGAAATCAAAGTGGTACTCACCTGGGAGTTTCATCTGGACTAACTAGCTTTCATAGTGCTAGAAGAGTCTATGCACATTACTGGAGGAGAAGAGCAACCATCCTTTTCCAGCTGTGAACACTGTTGGCCTGGAAAGATAGGTACACTGCCACAACAGTGGCCAGATGTTACGTGAGTAACTAACTCTTTCTGATTAGATTTAAGACCAACTTCAGAAGATGGAAGTCATATGTATACCATTAACTGAACCAAAACCTTTTGCTGGCTAAGTCATAGGCCCTACGGGGAGAACCTAATATTGTTTTGGACATAGATGGACATAGTATTAAATTGTTCCCTAAGTCTGAATTGTTACACCCATATATTAGTATATCTCTCAACCCTAATAAGAGTAATTTCTTTTTGAAGTATATGGCAATTAATACTGAGACTTATGACTAGTGAACATGCAGAGAATAATAGACTGTGGAGTGCCCAACTCCAGTTGAGACATCTTTATTAACCTCCTAACACCAGGGCTCAGAGACCATTGTACAAGACATGATGGAACTGCTATAAAAGCCAGACGTATTGGATGTCTACAGTGAAATGTTATTTGGTAGTCATGATGGGGTAGTTGCACACATGAACTCACAGTAGCTGTGACTACATGCTTAAGACATACAAGATACCCACATAGTATCTAACAACTGCTTGCTTTAACTCCAATTCCAGGGGATCTTACACCATCTTCTGACCTCTGTGGGCATTGTATGACACTGGTGCACTTGCACAGATACCGGCAATACACTCATACACATAAAATAAAAATAATAAATAAAATATTTTTTTAAAAAAATGAGTTACACAAGATTAAGATGGCTAAATTCTCAGCATGAAGAGAGGAGTAACTGATGAAGTTCTACCTCAAGTTGAGGAGCTAGTGACAACTGGTGACTGTTAGAGGAATGAAGAATCAGTTTTCATTAAGGACAGGACCATTGAGAGGCTATCCATGTTCCAGTAGATGCCCACCCACATATAGGCAGCACAAATTAGACTCACCTAGTTGAAAAAAAGAGCACATGGGACTGGGGAGATGGGTCACTGTTCAAGAACACTTGCTGATCTTCCAGAGAACCTGAGTACTGTTCCCACCACCCATGTCAGTTCAAAACTGCCTGTAACTCCAGCTCTAATGAATCCAACACTCTCTTCTGGCTTTTAGGGGCACACATAAGAGGGCATTGGATTTCCCTGGAACTGGAGTTAAGGACTGTTGTTAGCTGCCATGTGGATGCTGAGAACTGAACCTGGGTCCTCTGTAAGAGCAGTCAGTGCTCTTAACCACTGAGCCGTCTCTCCAGCCCTGAATATTTTGTATTTCATACAGAGCATCTTAATCATTCTTAATCATCTTTATACCCCCTTCTTCACTGACACCCTCTCATAGCACCCCCCGCACTGGAATTCAAAATTTTGTCATTTGTGTTAAGGCCTGACTTTTCAAGTTACTGTTCCCCAGATGTCCTTCAGTGCAAGTTCATCCACTGGAGTCTAGTCAGCCTATCTAGAGTCCCTCCCTTTAAGAAGATTAAGTCTTCCTCAACCAGCAGTAACCAGCTGGTTACATATGGCATACACACACATACACAAACACACATGCACATATATATGTAAATTTTTTTAATTTTTTAAAGAGCACGTGAAGGAAAAAGTAATGGGGAACTGTGAGAGGAGGAGCTGGAGGAAAGAAACTGGGTCAGAAGAGTAGGGAGATTTGACCAAAACACATTGTATTCATGTGTGAAATTCTCAAACACTAAGAAAAAAGGTTCAGAGATATGGCTGAAGACATCTTAAATCTAACTCACTGCATTGTGAATGAAGCTTTCCATCTTGTACTACTGCAAGGATCCTATTTTTATCAAGTATCACAGAGAGCGCATTTGAAACTTACATAATAAAAATTATAAGTAGTAGAGGAGAGAGGGGATATTTATTAAAGATACTTTTAAAATGATGAGACAAAGACAGTAAGAGTATAATGAACAAAGCATAAAGCAATAAATTAATAAAAGTTAATAAAATAGAAGTTGTTAAATGTTAAATAATGAAAAGAATTAGTAATATAAGAAAATATCTTTATAGTGAAACAATAATAAGTCATTTTCTCACAAAATTTGTGTAATTTAACATTATAGTGCTTAATATCTGAAAATTCCCTAGATTTGCTTTACTTACAATAAGTAAGTCCTCTCAAAATTTAGACTTATATTTCTATATTTCACTCAGATATTGGTTTGAGACTATGACTGAGTGTAACTGAGTACTTTTTCAAACATAGATTGCTTAGCCTTTACATTTCTCTTTATGTTTGCTCTTGTTTAAGAAGCTTCAGTGTTTCCAGATCCTTCTGAACTATTCATTTCTGAACATTTTGACTTATGCCAAGTCTATAAGTTGATCCTCAGATGCAACGAACAGGTGCCCTCCACGTCCTACACGCCCCTGAAGAGCACATGCTGACTTCAGAAACAATTTAAGTGACCCAAACTTTCAGTTCCAACTGGAATGATTATGATCCTTGTAATAGAAGAAAATTGTATGGAAACAACATTGTCCCAACTGGTCTCAAGTTCACAGACCTGCAGAGTTAAGATGAAAAATCACTAAACAAGACCTCTTATAGGAAATGCCAATCTGGCTCTGACTGATGAATTTTTTTCAATTCTGAAAATACTAAGATTAACCATGGTATCATTTCTAAAAAGTTGTATTTTGGAAAACAGTACATTAAAATTCTATCTTTTTTTTTTTCAGTTTTGAGACAGGTTTCCTTGTAGCCCCAGCTAGCCTGGAACTCTCTATGTAGATCAGGCTGGCCTCCATTTCACAGAAATTCATCTGCCTCTGCCTACCAACTGCTGGGATTTAAGGTGTGGGCCACCATGCCCAGCCTCTGCCAGCTATTTTTAATTATGGATGCACACACACACACACACACAATGAAAATATGAAAATATGAAAATAACAAGATACATACACATTATTTCCTAGGCAGTTTCTCTTAATTTTTTGGAGTGACTATTTAAAAAATAATAAAAATAATAAGTTGGTCCAAGGAGTATAGCTGAGGAAGCCAGTACTATAGGAAATGAAACCACAGCCACACTTCAGGGCTTTGGAAGCTGGCAAAGGCTTTCAAAATGGTCACATGCATGGAGTTCTCAGGCATGGGATGCTGCACCATTAAAAGCCTCTTTATGGCTTCACTGGAACCTCATCTCCATATCCCCTCTGTACCTACCTAATAACACGTTTTAGAAGATATTTTACTTTGAAGAGATGCAAGTTTACTATTTCCTAACACTGTATATAAATCTGTGTCAAAACAAAAGTTTCTATTAAAGGATTATAGTTTTAATTTTTAAGACAATCTCACAAATATTTTTCACTTTGTAAATAAAAAATTTACCTGAAATATTTTCACCTCTTTTTCATTGTATGGACCACAACAAACACAAAATGTATGTATACCTTCATTAGTTTTCAAATTTACGTCTTAGTCCTATGATCAAGTTTTCCTCTGCAAGGGCCAAATAGTTAATAATTTAGATTCTGGGGCCTTTTTAATCTCTATCAAAATTATTTGGCTCCTGTTGAAACAGAAAAGAACTAAAGATAATATACAGACAAATAAGCTACATTCCAATACAACTTAATTTACAAACACAATTACAGGCAGGATTGGTCCTTCAACATCTGAAGCATAGCTTGGTCATTCCAGTGCAGGGCTAAAGCATTTATAGCCGATGACACAGCTAACAACTCTCAAATTAAACAATTCTAAATAAGTGTAAAGGAGAAAAATTCCCATGAAGATATGTGTAAATTCATTCATAAAGGAGATTAAGTTCCCGAGAAAGGTGAAAATGACAAGAATTGTTAACAGTTCTTTCTAGAAGCTTCTGTTCTAAGACTTCCAATTTATATTCAAATATTTATGATGGAGATTTAAAAATTTGTATCTACCCTGTCTCAAAAAGACCAAAAAAAAATTGCATCTGACCATAAGACCTGAGGGAAAACTTACATTCCAACGGGCAGCACCATGATTATTTGTGTTTTCACGTTGGTGAACTGGACAAGGTAAAACGGAAATGGATGTTCCATTGAAAATCTTAGGAAGGATACTTTTAATGAAAGATTAGTCAATGTGAAGTGTACCTTTTATCTGAAATTTAAGTTCCATAGTAAAATCCCTTGGAAAGATTTCTAGAATGCCTCAGATATTGGCTTAACTCTACAAAACCGTAGCATAGCTTGAATTTAATTACCATCACATGAAGCAGTCTGACAGGCCCAATGCAATGCTTAGTAAGCATTTCACCCAGACAGCTTGAGGATGCAGCATAGCACTCAAACCACAATATGTACCATGACTTGTGCTGTCATCCAGCTTTGGGGATGGAGCATACTTGTCTTTATAATGAGCTGTCTGATGTTCCATCTATTTTACGTGCAGCAAACAGGAGTAAATGTTGGCAGATCAGCGAGATGCAAAGAAAAATATTCCTCTTTAGCAGGAAACGTTAAGCAACAAGAGCACCCCATCCATAATTTACTCACACATGCACTTTGATGCAAAGTAGCATACATTTAAAAGTTTTCAGCACAAATTACAGCTTACCCAAGGTAGTATTTTCTAAGTTTTCTATAACTGAAATATCTGATTAATGCATTGAATATCTATAAAAATACACTATGATGTGTGCTATTGACAAAATAATTCAGTCCTTTGAACTGAATATCCACATATGTCCTTTAAAAGGTAAACTTTTTCATCAAATATCAAAGTATTGCATTATATTATTGAGGATCTTGCAATCATCAACATAAATGATAATTTCAAAAATGCCAGTTAAATAATTGTAGATTATCACAGTATGTTCTTATACATCTATACTGGCATAAGATTATATTGTCTAATTATTAGCCTTATGAAAATCTACAAAAGAATTTATCTTTCAGAGTTGTTTAGCATTACTTTAAAATTGTTTCAACTCTGAAAAGCTAATACTAGAAATTTTATAAAGTTTACTTTTGGTAGCCATAAATATAGAAACTCTAAGATCCATAAAAATTAAAAGATTTATACAAAAATTGCATGTGGAAAGTGAGAAAAAGATAATAGCGAGCTATTTTTAATGAAACACAGCCTCTTTGAGAAAGGCTTTAATTATTAATAAGAATCACAAATTCAAAAAATATTATACGAATTGTATTTTGAGACCTCTAAGTCTCAAAATAAGTCTCAATAAAGACATTACAGATTGTACATGTATGTACAATATGTTTTTACTCACCTGTTCCATATGAGAAGTCTTGAAACAGCATATTATGAGCATAATTCATGATGATTATATTGTTTTGTTAAATATCCACTACTAGTATTTACAGTGTTCAATCATGAGTTTGAAAATACAGCACAAGCCAAGAAAATAGTCAATCTCTAAGTCTCTCTAAGCTTTCAGAAACCTAACCATTTTTGCACATATATAATCTTGCTTTTGTGAATGAATGTAATTAAATTGCATCACGTTTACTAAGCTATTGTTTGCTTCCTTTATTAATGTTTTATATTTTTGCCTTTGAAGTTTTATTTCATGTATTTTCTTTGTGAATTCAAAATCAAGGCCCAGTATATCCAAACCTTCTTTTTCAAAGCCCTTATACATACCTGGTGCATCGGGAAAATAGGGAAGTACACATGTGGGAAGAGAAATTTTCTGCAGTGTCCTCAATTAAATACTGGATTGTAAATAAGCATGATGGATATTTCCCTATGCTATACTATGCTAATCACTCTGCAAGGAGAAGTAGAGCCTTGTAGTAGCAAATATCCACATACAGAGTCTACGTACCAAAGCTTGACTGCTAAACAAGGTGCCCTTACACTTCAAAATCTAGATTGGAAAATAGCAATATCAACACAACCATCTTTTCGCTTTACACATGTTCTGTCCTATAACTTCTCCCAATTCATTACTAATAGTAACCCATCCAAAGAGTGCACTAAAGCTTATGAACACATCATAGAGATACCAATAATGTAGAAATTCATGTGTGTGTGTGTGTGTGTGTGTGTGTGTGTGCATTTAAACATGTTTTAGGCCATCAGAAGAGCTGGAAAACAAACAGCTAAGTATCAGGCTTAAGACATTTTTCAAACAGTTTCAGAAAATCAAAATGATTAGATCAAGGTTTTGAGAGAGAGAGGGAGAGAGAGAGAGAGAGAGAGAGAGAGAGAGAGAGAGAGATTAAA
>NW_008343387.1:3055374-3062768 GCF_000622305.1 Nannospalax galili | reverse complement strand
AATTCAAAATCAAGGCCCAGTATATCCAAACCTTCTTTTTCAAAGCCCTTATACATACCTGGTGCATCGGGAAAATAGGGAAGTACACATGTGGGAAGAGAAATTTTCTGCAGTGTCCTCAATTAAATACTGGATTGTAAATAAGCATGATGGATATTTCCCTATGCTATACTATGCTAATCACTCTGCAAGGAGAAGTAGAGCCTTGTAGTAGCAAATATCCACATACAGAGTCTACGTACCAAAGCTTGACTGCTAAACAAGGTGCCCTTACACTTCAAAATCTAGATTGGAAAATAGCAATATCAACACAACCATCTTTTCGCTTTACACATGTTCTGTCCTATAACTTCTCCCAATTCATTACTAATAGTAACCCATCCAAAGAGTGCACTAAAGCTTATGAACACATCATAGAGATACCAATAATGTAGAAATTCATGTGTGTGTGTGTGTGTGTGTGTGCATTTAAACATGTTTTAGGCCATCAGAAGAGCTGGAAAACAAACAGCTAAGTATCAGGCTTAAGACATTTTTCAAACAGTTTCAGAAAATCAAAATGATTAGATCAAGGTTTTGAGAGAGAGGGAAAGAGAGAGAGAGAGAGAGAGAGAGAGAGAGAGAGAGAGAGAGAGAGAGAGATTAAATCAGTTGTTTGCTTGTATATCTTAACAGAGAATTTAACTTTTGCTTCTGTGTTTTTTTACTGAATAAACACAGAATTTCCAGATGGTATATACTGAAACTAGATTTAATGTTTTAGTTTAACTCACTTTTGAAGATGAATGAACTGTGATCCAGACAGTTCTATGTCCACCAACCATTTCTGAAAACTACCCATGAGTAGGTCTAAAAAAAGAAGACCTTGCTTGGTTATTCACTGAATTCAATGTACTTTCAACAAAATGATGTAGCACTGATTGACGAAACAGGTGGAATCACAATTCTTAAGGAAATTTATTCATGGAAACTCTACCTAAGTATTTGATACTGTCACATGCTTAAAGGCCTTGAGCTTCACTACACAACAAGTTAACTAGATTCAGAAGTGAAAATATTCATTTGACATAAAAATAATTTTCAAAAGGATTCTGAGACACAGATGATTTATTGAAAGTAAAATTTTGAGCAGATTGTTGTCAGGGCCTGTGTGTGTGTGTGTGTGTGTGTGTGTGTGTGTGTGTGTGTGTAACTTTAATGTGCACTCTCTCAAGAGAAATAGTCATGAATGAGACAATTATGTTTACCACACCAAATTTTACCACACATCATTCCTCATCACTCATAATGATGACACATGCTGATAAACACACCATTAAGTGATTTTTATGTTTGTACAAACATCAGATTGTATTTGCTCAAACTAAGTTGACTGTATTGTCACTATGCAACATAATCTTATCAGGACACTTGTTATGAATGTATTCCATTGGTGACTGAAATGTTGTTACAGGGTTCTTGACTCTAAGAGCTATCATTTTAGTCAGTTTAATGAAGAAATGAAGGAAATTTAGGTTTTGTATTTCATTTTTGATTGCTGAGATTGCTGCAATGTTCTGAAACTCTATTTTCCTCCAATATATTCATTGTATAGACAGTTCCCAACATATTCTGTCACAACAGTCTTCCTTATCTATAATAATGTGCTAATCAATATTTTCCTTTAAACCTGCAATATTTCCACATTATTTAGATACACAATCTTTGGTTATCTGGTCATAAAAATTTGTGGTCACCGCCAGCGGCGGCCACTCCTCCCTTCTCGTGGGTGCTGCTCCTTCATTCTCACCAGCATCGAGGCTGCTCCTCCACTTGCCCTGGGCTGAGGCCGCTCTTCTTTCTGCCTGCCCTGGGCTGAGCCCGCTCTTCTGCTCGCCCGGTGCTGAGGCAGCTCTTCTGCTCACCCTGTGCTGCCTCCTGTCATTGCTGCTTCTGCCCAGACCCCAGGGCTGGTGAGGAGACAGCATCAGCAGAGCCACATTCAGACACAGGAGACCAGGTTCAGTGACAAAGGTCTGCTTTATTGCAGGAAGGCACAAACTTATATAGGGGTGGTAGGGGTCCAATCCCAGCACAGCAAGTAGGATACCTTATTAACATAACAGGTTTAGCGTCCTATCACAGTACAGCAAGTAGGATACCTTATTAACATAACAGACTTAGCATCCTATTAGCATAACAGACTTAACGTCCTATCACAGACTAGCACGTAGGATGCCTCATTAGCATAATGGGTTTCAGATTACAGAGCCTGGATTCCTGGAAACCACATGACCCTGACTTGCAATATCTAAGTGTTGCAATTTTAGATCCCAAGGGTGGTGATTAGGGAGTGGCCAGCTCTAGGCATCAGTCTCATGATCTGTCAATGGGAGCAAATGTCACAGGCATTTCTTGTGGCTCCAGTGGTCGGGCCGTTGCCTCAGGCCTGCTGTATGGCTGTCAATAAGACTTTCACCCTAGGCTCAAGACTGTCTCCCACAAAAATTCATGGAAACTACCTAGTGTGACTTTAATTCTAGACAAAACACTTCCTCATCTACACATGAGGTCTTATAAACTATTTTAGTTTGAACCTTCCTAGTATATTTGCTTATTGCTTCAATGTAGTTAATGCAATTTAAAGAATTTCCCATCCTTCAAGGTGTAATTGTCACTGTATCCTTTAAATACTTTGGTTTTTAGCCAGAAGATTCATGTTTCCCATACTGTTACATTTGAATTTCTTCTCCACCCTTGAAACATTATCTTTGAATTATGTTGCTACATTTACATCTACTTTCCTTAAGACTAAACATAAAATCACAAGAATAAAATAGTTTAGAGACATGATTTTTTTTAATTACTCAGTTTGGGGGCTTCTACATATGACTTTCTTGGCAGAATACCATGAAAAGTTATCTGAATGAACCATATCCCCACTTGCCTATACCATAGCCACATTCCCAGGCATAGTTGGGTCTCAAAGCTGCTGCTGATTCACCCATCTATCCTTGTGAATTTCCCAGAACTTCACTTGCCTCTGCCAATCCACACTCACAGACTAGCTGTAGTCAGGTAGAGTGCTCACCAACCCAGGGAGACTAAGGTGGGAGTCATCTTTTCATGACTTTCTGGTGACCACTAAATTGGAGGCACTCCCATTCCTCCAATCAAAGGTCAACACTGAGTATCTAAAGGCCTGACCTACCTGTCAACTCATTATATATAATCTAAAATCAAGAAAGCTTTAACAATGGGAAAAACAGAAATAAACAACCACTCAACAGAGGCAAGCTAGAATCTGATATCAGAGGCACAACCAATAGCAAAAGTTCACAAGCCCATATTCTTCACAAAAACACAAACAGTATGAAAGATCAAGGAAATGTGTATCCCTCAACCCACTGATCCGATAGTAATGTTCTCTAACAACATTTACCTAAATGATTTCCAGGACACAGAACTTAAAGGAAAAATAATAAACATGATCAAATAATTCAAGGAGTTTAAAGAAGAGAAGAAACACCTCAATAAACTTAAATAGAAGAAGAATAAACACCTTATCATAGTCTAAGAAAACACAAATATGCAGCTCAATGACAAAGAAAAGTCAGTACTTGAAAGTGAATTTAACAGAGAATTACTAGTGAAAGCCAAAGCTGAAAAGAAGATGGAATTGAAACACTCAATAACCTCAATTAGAAAACTTGGGAAAGTCTGATAAGTAGAATGATCAAGTGGAAGATAGCATATCAGGACCTAAAAATAGAGGAGAAATCAAAGAATATGACAAATATTTAAAAGTGCTCAAAAGAAATATGCAAGAAGTTTGGGATACCATGAGAAGACCAAGTCTATGAATTACAGGCATAGAAAAGGGAGGAGAATCCCAAGAAAATTGCATAGAACAGACCTTCAACGTTTCAGTTAAGGAAAATCATGCCCAAACGGACATAAGAAGCACATGGAATACCAAATAGGACCAGAAAAGAAACTTCCCATGGCATATTGTAGTTAAGTACTGAACATACAGAACAAAGCGAGAGTATTGAAAGCTGGAAGCTATATGCTCATACATTAGCATTTGGTGCTAAGATCTACAAATGAGAAAGAACACATGTCCCTTGTTTTTCTGAGCCTATGTTACTTAACTTAGAAAAACAATTTCTAGTTTAGTCCATTTACCTGAAAATTTCATGATTTTATTTTCTTTACCACTGAGAACTCTATGTAAATATACCACATTTTTATTATCCATTCATCAGTTGAGAGACATTTTGGTTGTTTCCATTTCTTAACTATTGTGGAAAAATCAGCAACAAACATGTGTGTATGCAAGTATCTCTGTAGTAGGTTGAGTTCATTGGGCATACGCCCAGGAGTTGGTATGACCAGACCTTATGTTAGCTTTTCGGTTGTTGTCTTGTGATTTTTAGTGGGTTTTTTTTTTTTTTTTTTTTTTTTTTTGAGACAGGGTCTCCCTGGAGCCCCAGCTGGTCTAAGCAGGTCTAGAACTTACTATGTAGAGCCTGGCCTCCATCTCACAGAGATCCACCTGCATATGCCTCCCAAGTGCTGGGATTAAAGGCATGTGCCAACACACTCAGCTCTTTACGTTTAGCTTTTAACGAATTATCCATACTGATTTCCTTAGCAGTTGCACCCTTTTGAAATCCCACCAACCGGTGGATGAGAGTATCCCTCTTTTTTCCCCACATCTGCTGGACCTCAAGCAGATCCTTCTTACAAGCTGTGGCCTTCATCAGCCTCTTTACTGCAGGCTTGAAGATGAATGCTCCTAGGGTCCAAGGGAAGGATCCCCCAGATACCTGATGATGACACTGTGATGTGAACTTTGATAATGTGCAAGCAGAGGTTAAGACCAGCCACACATGGAACAAAACACAGGTGATGTCTCAAAGGTCAGTTCCTGTTCATCCACAATGTAGGCAGAGAGTAGAGTCAAATGGTACCTTCCCTGACTCACATGCTCCAGGGCTATTCCAGGGTGGCAGCCCCCATCTTGCCTAGGACTAGGGCCTGTGGATAGTGATAAGAGAGAGAAAGCCTTGTGGTTATGCTCAGAAAGACACATGGTTTCTCTCCACCACTCTGGTCACCTGATACAGTATCTGTACACACAGATCACTGGAATTCATTTACCAGCCATGGACCCAGGCAGACAGACCAGAATTTTGCACACCCTGTGCTGCCTGCCACAGGTTGGAATTCAGAGACAGGATCCTGATATGCTGTGGTTTGGCTCTTAAATATCTTCAAAAGGCAATGTGCTGAAGGCTTGATCTTTGCTTAATACCACTGTTGAGGGGCAGTGGAAACTCTGGGAGACAGGGCCCACTTGAGGAAAATGGTTTGCTCTGGGAGTGCCTTTGCAGAGGCTAGTTCTAGATCCTTTCCTTCTCTCTCTGTTTCCTGCCTGCCATGCAGTGAACAACTCTGTTCTACATTTACATGCCCATCATGATGTTCAACCTCCCCACAGCCCCCAAAGAAGTAGAGTCATGTGGCCAAGAACTGAAACCTTCCATGAGCCAAAATCAACCTGTTTTCATTTAGGTTGAAGAAAAAAACATAAAGAAATACCTTAGAGTGAAAGAATGAGAAAAATGTATTCCAAGCAACTGGAGACATAAAACAAACAGGCATTGTTATTATAGTATGTAACAAAAGAGACTTCAAACCAAAATTAATGAAAAGAGTTAAGGACACTTCGTTCTGATCATGACAACAGTGAACCAAGAAGACCTTACAACCCTAAACATATACACATCAAACTGGCAAATTCAGTTTCATTAAAACATACTACTAGTTTTTTGTTTTTGCTTTTAAGGTCATTTGAGGATCTGTTCCTTAGGGGTCACATGGGCTTGGGAGGAGCCCCTGGCTCCTTTCTTTTGCCACTTCTGCCTATGTGAAGATAAGTCAAAGGTCCACTCAACCATGGTTGGCTTCACTTGGAAGCGTGGTGGAAATGATGCCTCTATGTTGACCCTCTTCTTTGTAGACAGGACACTGGCTCAAGTCCATCTGGTGGGGTCTCCTCAGCCCCCTTGATCAAGAGGACAGGTGACCCACCACCATTATAGGACATTTTGAGAGATGCTCAGAGTCCCCTGGAACTAGTCAACCTAGGAGGGCAAGGAGCAAACATTGTCCTTTATGTCCCTCTGACCAAATTATTATAGGCCTCAAAGTATTTCTGTTAAACATCAAAGAAGTTGAGTTCCACCAGTCTGGTACATTTAATTACTGTGTGTCGTATAGATAAATCTTGGGCAAAGACCAATTTTTCTCAGATAAACCTTACCTAGACATATATTTCTTGATTCGCTATGTATAATATGTCAGTAGGTTGTAGGATTAATATGGTTTCCTCTAGTTTTCAAAACTAGCTAGGCATTGTTAATCTCTTGCATTATCTCACCCCTCCATCATGGTTTTCCCACTTAAGGTGCCCCCATCTTCCCCCTTTCTCCCTTACTAATACCCTTCTCCTATGGTCCTACCTCTCTTGAGCCCCTTCTTTCCCTTTATCCCCTAGGTTCCTTGTATATCCTTCCCTCCCCCCTCCGTTAAACTAACCCAATTTTTATCAATATCCACCTAATTAAGGCCTGTTTCCTACTATTCTCTTTCAGGTTCTTTCTTTTCCTTTACCTCCCTGTATCCTTTCCATTATCCTGGTTCCTGTAGTTATGTCGGGATTATCTGGGCCAACTGTATGGCTTTAAACAACTGAAAGGAAAATATAACAAAAGATTAACTGGGCCAATGTAATTTCTTGAGTCCATATGCATAGCTAAAGGCTACATAACAAGCAACAATGCCAGATAGGCGATACCTTCTTTTGAGTTGTTGCCCAGGGTGGCCAAAGGGACTCCCAGATAGTAACCCAGCATGGAACTTGAAAAATGAACAGCAGACTCCAATCTTATCTAAAGGAATATTGACAACTGATTGCTGGTAGATGAGGAACAGCTGACCCTCCTAAAACAAAGACCTCTAGATAGGCTGACCAGATTCACCCGATGGACAAGTTCTTGGGAAGGGCTTGGGTGCCAACAACACAGCAGACAGTAGCAGGGATATCAGGGTATAAGTGCTCTAGTTGGGGCGGGGGGGCTATGGGAGAGTGCCATCTGGGAAGTGGGTATATAGATGAATAAGATTGTTTGGGATGTTCTGTGTGATATACACACACAAAAAAATAGCAAATTTAAAAAATGAGTTATATTTTAGGAGGAAGCATAAAACTTTAAGTCATGTTAATTAGTAGAGGTGATAAACATTACCATTGAAATCTACCCGATGACTTTATATTCATACACAGGTGCCAAGGATCTGAGTGCAACCGACCATGACTAGTAATAATCAGATACATACAGATTAGA
>NW_008343387.1:3047779-3055278 GCF_000622305.1 Nannospalax galili | reverse complement strand
GAACCTAGACACTTGCAGCCACTTGTGAAAGAGATGTACTCTTGCTCTGGAGTGTGTTACTGAATATGTTAAAGCTGTAGTGAAATTCTTCTTCTAATCATGTAGTTATTAAAAATTAAAAAATTAGTGATTAAAAAATAATTCTTCAAAGCCTAAAAATTTGCTCCTTAATAATTAGTACATTGAAATCTACCTGACGACTTTATATCCATGTTTAGATGCCAAGGAGCTCAGAAGGTAACCAACAGTTACTAGTAACAATCAGATATATAGAGATTAGAAATGCATGTGCAAACATCTTAATGTCAATTGCATTAAAAATGAATTTTTCTGTACGAAACTGTGTATTTTAATAATGAAATGGAGATCTTTTTTAAAGGTTAAAACCTCATTTAATTTTATGTCTTATAGGGTTTATACTGAGTACAATATTGTATAACTGTAATAATTCAACTGTAAACCTAAAAATTTACAGCCAATTTTAAAAGACATGCATCTTAGCTCAGGAAAATGTTATTGAATATGTTTTATTATGAAATGCTTCCTCTAAGTATGTGGTTATTAAATAAATAATTTTTAAAAATTTGCTTCATGTTAATTAGTAGAGGTGAAAAACATTACCATTGAAATCTACCTGATGACTTTATATCCGTGCTCAGGTGCCAAGAATCTCAAAAAGTAACCAACTGTGACTATTAATAATCAGATTTATAAAGATTATAGATGCATGTGCAAACATCTAAGTATTAGTTGCATTAAAATGAGTTTTTCTGCATAAAACTATATTTTATAATGAGATGGAGATCTTTTCTAAAGGTTAAAACTTCATTCAGTTTTATGTCTTGCTAACAGGCCCAAGGACATTTTGACTTTTAGGCAAGTAACTGGCTACTTTTCTTTGGGGTCTTTTTACCCTAACTGCCTAAATAGTTCCTACCTCCTAATCTGATCACGCCATCCTCTGAAGAGATTACCCAAATTGCCAATAGGGAAGAGGGATGAAGACCACTCTGGCTTCTTCCATGTTGAATAGGGATGCAGGGTGAGGCAATGGGGTACCCCTTCAGTGGGTCTATCTAAAAGACTCCCAAATTGCATAACTGTTATTGGTAGGCAGAAAAGAAAGTTCATGACTGCTGCCTAGGAGATGTGAAGGAAAAGTAAAGGCAAGAGTAATTACCATTACAAGTTCTACACAGGGAACTAGAAAAAAGGCAGAACGGGGCAAATTTCAAATGTTGCTATCAGAGTCCACTGTAATTTCTTGACAAGGGCTTCCAAAACCGTCCCTCTATTGGGTTCCTCCTCATTTTTCTTTTATCTGCCAAGGCTGGATTCTAGAGTGATGGATTCAGGATTTGCTTTCAGGTATTTTGAAAGCTGTGGAGTGGTTAGAATCAGTGTCAGTTCTCAAAGGCTCCAAGAATACTGAGGGGTTGCTGAGGTCTATGTATGACCTGAGGGTATGCACACTGGATAGCCTTTACCTGGCATGGGTCATGCCTTCTCTTCCTAGCCTTCTGCTTATTGTACACTTTAGACCTCTCCAAATCCAGGAGGCCATGTGATTAGGGTCAAATTACATACAGTTTGCTGAGAAGAGTGTCTGGATAATCCAGTGAGGGTCCAATGACCCTGCTTGGCCCTCCTTTTATGAATGAGCACAACTGTCAACAAGCCCAATTGTAACGATGTTTAGCGATCAGGCTCAGCGGAAGCTGTGATGACGGTAGTTATTTCATGCAGAAGGGACTGCTGCACAGCATCATCTTATTAAAAGGACCTGGAATTTAAAAGGATTTTGTGAAGGACCCACATATAAAGGTGAACATATGTCATTTGTTTTTCTGAAGTTGTGTTACTTCACTTAGTATAACAGTTTCTGGATCCATCCATTTACCTGCAAATTTTATTATTTCATCTTTCTTTACTGCTGAATAGAACTCGATTGTGTAAACATACCACATTTTTGTTAACCACTCATCAGTTGAGGGGCACTTAGGTTGCTTCCATTTCTTAGCTATTGTAAAAACAGCAGCAACAAACATGGTTGTACATGTGTCGCTACAAGAGGATGAATCCAGAACTCTTGTTACTCATTTTTTAATTGGGTTGGCTGTTTTATTGATGTTTTGGGTTTTTTCTTTTGCTCTATTTTCTTTTTCTTTCTGTATATTCTAGACATTAGCCTTCTGTTAGATGTGTAGTTGGTAACTATTTTTTCCTACTCTGTTGCTGCTACTTCACTTGAATGATGGTGTCTTTTGCTGTACAGAGGTGTTTGTTTGTTTCTAGTTTCATGTGGTCCCATTTGTCAGTTGTTGGTCTTGATGCCGTCAACTATCAGGGTCCTTTTCAAAAAATCCATTCCTGTGCTATGGATTGTGGTATTCCCTACTTTCACCTCTGTCAGCGTCACATACCAGATCTTATGCTGCAGTCCTTGATCCACGGGCAGTTGACTTTGGTGCCTGGGGAAAGATGGCCATCTAGTTTTATTCTTCTCCATGTAGCTGTCTAGTTTGACCAGCATGAGTTTGTGAAGATACTGTCTTGTCTTCAGTGCATATTCAGGGCCTTTTTGTAAAAAACCGGTGCCCATAAATGTATGGATTTATATAGACTTATTCCATTTATCATTATGTTTGTTCTGTTTTTTTTTTTCCTTTTATCCCAGTAGCATGCTTTTTTTTATTACTGTAACTCTATTTTGTAACTTAATATCAGGAATTAAGATGCCTCTAGCATTTCTTTCAAGATTGTTTTGGCCATTGAGATTATCTGTGTGAGTTTGTGAGTGTGTGTGTGAATATAAAATTTAAGTTTTTTTAACCTCTGTGAATAATTGTGTTGAAATTTTGTGTTTAAATTTTTATTGAGCTTTTCTTATGTGACCCCCGAGGAACAGATCCTCAAATGACCTTAAGAGTAAAAATAAATTGGTTTGTCTGGGTCTACTGTATGATCTTAAACACCCAAAAGGAAAGTATAACCAAAGATTAAAGGGATCAATATAATTCTTTAAGAATCCATGTGTATAGGTAAAGACTACATAACAAGAAACAATGCCAGACAGAAGATACCTTCCTTTAAGTTGTTGGCCAGGGTTGCCCAAGAGACTCCCAGACAGTAACCCAGCATAGAACTAAAAAAATGAACAGCAGACCCCAATCTTATCTAAAGCAATATTGGCAACTGATTGCTGCTAGTTGCAAAAAAGCTGATCTTCCTAAAACAAGGATCTCTAGAGAGGCTGACTAGATTCAGCAGATGGACAAGCACTGGGGAACAGCTGGGGGTGCTGACAACACAGTGGACAGTAACAGGGATTACAGAGTATATGGGCTCCAGGAGGGGGGTGGAGGCTATGGGAGGGTGCCATTTGGGATGTGGGTGTATAGATGAAAAGATTGTTTGGGATGTTCTGTATGAAATACACAAAAAACCAAAAAAAGTGAGTTATATTTGAGGAAGAAGCATAAAAATTTGCTTCATGTTAATCAGTAGAGGTGAAAAACATTACCATTGGAATCTAACTGATGGTTTTGTATCCATGCTCAGGTACCAAGGATCTCAGGAAGTAACTGACTGTGACTAGTAATAGTCAGATACATAGAGATTAGAGATGCATGTGCAAACATCTGTTAGTAGCAATAAAAATGAGTCTTTCTGTATGAAACAGTATATTTTAAAATGAAACAGATATTTTTTAAAGGTTTTTAAAAGTTAAAAACTCATTCAATTTTATGTCTTACAGGGTTTGTACTGAGTTCAATATTGTATAACTGTATTCATTCAACTGTGAACCTAAAAATTATAGCCAATTTTGAAAGAGATGCATCTTTGCTCTGGAAATTGTTGTTGAATATGTTAATGCTATAAAGAAGCTTCTTCTAATCATGTGGCTATTAAATAAATAATTTTTAAAAAATATTCAAAAGTTAAAAAAATTATTGAACTTTTGTACATTTTCTACAATCTTTATCAAATATAATCCATGTCCCCCATCTCCCCCACTGAATGGCATGTGTTCTGCCATACATGTTAAGTCCTATCCACTCGAGTACTTGTACCTAGATGTTCTTTGGTGCAAATTCATCCACTGGAGTCTACTCAGCCTATCTAGAGATTGTAAGTAAGACCTCCTCTCTCTCACCCGGTAGTGACCAGTCAGCAGTAGAACTCAGACAAGGGCCTGCCCACCACCCATTTCCCTCACTCCATGTGCATGTGATGTGTGCCTGATGCCATCATTGCTACAAGTTCACATGTGCAAGCTTCCAGTTGCCTGAAAGCCTCTGTTTTCCTATGTTCATGAACCAGCTTTGGCTCTTACTATCTTTCCACCCCCTTTTCCACAATCGTCCCTGAGCTGTGGGTGGTTGGGTGAGATTTAGTATAAGAGTCCTATCCAGAGACACACACTCTGCAGTATCTTATTCTTTAAACTTGGCCAGTTGTGGCCTTCTGGGGGTATCATACTCTGTTGTATAAGGAATCTTCGCTGATGTGAGATGAGGGATGCACTAGTTTTCTCCATACCCTCCATTTCAAAATGTTCCATGAAACTTAGGTGTAGAGGTTCAACTGCAGATATGTCACCTAGGACTGGGCTTCTCTCAGACATACATTCTCTGTGCCTGACCAGTTGTGGGGCTCTGCATTAGCCTCCATCTCTTGCAAAAAGGAGCTTCTTTGATGAATGGCGTTTGGTATACTTGTCTGTAAATATAAGCATCTATATTTCACATATGGTAAGAAATTTCATTTGTCTAGACACATAACAGAGATAGGGTTTTCTCTAGGATCTATGACCTCTCCAGCCATGTGCATTTGGCTGTTTACAGTGCTACCTGTGAGTTCACTCCCATCAAGAGGGTTGTAAGTTCAATTAGAGAGCTGTTGATTACTCCCCCAGATAACTGCCTCTGCTTCACCAGTAGAGGTAGGTAAGCATTGTGCCAGCTAAGATTACTAGGTTTTAGGGATGTGTTGGACCATTTGTTGATTTTCTCCCTTAGCAATGTGCACAGTATCCTCTAGAACTATGAGTGGTAAACTTCAGGTGGAAGACTTCCAGGTCAGCTCCTGCTCCATTCCTCAAGTCCTGTGTCTAAAGCATGTCTAGTTTTAACAGCAGGGTCTCATCTACCAGTTCTGGGAGATCACCAAGGGCTCTGGCAATAGCCTTTGTTATTTTGGGAGTCTCTTGGACTACTCTGATCACTCAAAGGGGTGGTCTCTCCTCTCTGGCCCTGTGTTCCTTTCCACACAGCTTGCAGGCACGCATATGCACTAATGTTCAGACACAGTGTGTGCATTTCTCAGGGGGCATTGGAGGCAATACATTTTCCTCTGGCTTCCCTAGCCCCCCAGGAACCACTTGTCTCTATTCTCTTTCCGCTTTTTGTGGAACTCCCTCCAACCACCCCCCCATCCAAACATCCCCATTATCCCCACCCTGCCCCCAATGGCACCTACCTACCTCCCACCATTTCCCCTCTCCTGAGTTCCCTCCTCCCCAACCATGATCCCCTGCATGCCCCTCTCCCCTCCCCTCCCAGCCAAACACTCCCACTTCCTTGCCCCTTAAAATCTGTTCCCTACTATCTTTCGGGTTCTTTCTTTGCCCTCACCTCCATATTTCCTTTCCATTTTCATGGCTTCTGGCATTACAACAGAATATACACTCACATATAAGGGATGGGCACGATGATCCTCAAATGAGGGAGGACAAATGTCACTTGCTTTCTGAATTTGTGTTGCTTCATTTAGCATAACAGTCATTCATTAGCTCCACTGATTTATGTGCAAATTTTAGAATTTCATCTTTTCTCACTGCTGAGTAGAGCTCCATTGTGCAAATGGACCACATTTTCATTATCCATTCATCAGTTGAGGGACATTTAGGTTGTTTTCATTTCTTTGCTATTGTGAAGACAGCAGCAACAAACCTGAACATACAGGTATCCCTACAGCTGGGTGAGTCCTTCAGGTACAGTCCAAGGAGTGGTATAACCTGATCATATAGTAGATTCATTTTAGTTTTTTGAGAATTCTCCACATTGTTTTCCACCATGGTTCTACGAGTTTGCATTCCCACCAGCAGTCAGTGAGTGTTCTGCTTTCTCCACATCGTTAGCAGCATTTGGTGTCTTTGTTCTCCTGATCTTAACCAGTCTGACTAGGGTAAGATAGGATCTTAAAGTGTTTTCTTTTTCTGCATATCTCTAATTAATAAAGATGCTGAGCACTCTTTAAGGTGTTTCTTAGTCATTTTTATTTATTCATATGAGAACTCTCTGTTTGGGTCTATAGCCCATCTTTTTAGTAGGTCGTTTATTTTCTTGTGTTGGAATTTTGATGGGGATTGCATTGAATGTGTAAATTGGTTTTGGTAAGATGAACATTTTCACAGTCTTGATCCTACCAATCTGGAGCATGAGAAGAATTTCCATCTTCTTTTATCTTCTTCGGTGTCTTTATTCAATGTCTTAATGTGTTTTTTTTATATAAGCTTTTCACCTCTTTAAAGTGATTTTGGTTTATTACAAGTTTTTCTTTCTTTCTTTCTTTCTTTCTTTCTTTCTTTCTTTCTTTCTAACAGTTATTTATTTATTTTTATTTTTTAAATTTATTATTAACCACATAATTAGAAGAAACATTTCATTGCAGCTTTAACACATTCAAAGCAATTTCCAGAGCAAAGATACATCTCTTTTTCGAAAGTGGCTGTAAAGTTTAAGGTTCACAGTTGAATTAATACAGTTATACAATACTGAACTCAGTATAAACCCTGTAAGACATAAAATTGAATGAGTTTTTATCCTTAAAAAAGATCTCCATTTCATTTTAAAATATACTGTTACATACTCTGTTTCTTACAGAAAGACTCATTGTTTTTGCTAATAACACTTAGATGTTGGCAATGCGTCTCTAATCTGTATGTATCTAATTATTACTAGTCATGGTCAGTTGCACTCGGATCCTTGGCACCTGTGTATGGATATAAAGTCATCAGGTAGATTTTAATGGTAATGTTTATCACCTCTACTAATTAACATGGAGTAAATTTTTATGCTTCCTCCTCAGAGATGATTTTTTTTAATTTGTTGATTTTTTTGTGTGTATATCATACAGAACATCCCCCAAAATCTTATTCCTCTATATACCCATTTCCCAAATTGCACCCTCCCATAGCCTCCACCTCCCCCCAATGGGAAAAGTGGATTTCTACGTGTAGAGAAATAAAATGAGACCCATATCTAGTACCTTGCACAAAAATCAGCTTCAAATGATTCAAAGACCTCAATGTAAAACCTGAAATGCTGAAACTGCAAGAAAAAAATAAAAGCAGTATCATAGAAAACATAGGAGCAGGAAAGGACTCAATTCACTTAGGAATTATGACCAGCAATTGACAAATGGGACCTCATTAAATAGGAAATCAACAACAATCCAAAAAACAAAAAATAAGGAAAACAAATGACTCAAAAAAG
>NW_008343387.1:3034521-3047734 GCF_000622305.1 Nannospalax galili | reverse complement strand
GAGGGAGGGAGGGAAGAGAAAGAAAAAGAAAGGAAGAAAGGTAAGTAATATCTTTAAAACTGCTCAACATCTTTAGCAATCATGGAAATGTGAATTAAAACTGCTTTGAGGTTTTATTTTACCCTAGTCAGGATGTCTAAGTTCAGGAAAATGACTGACAATAAATGCTGGTGAGGATATGGGGGATAAGAAACCCTTGCTCATGACTGGTGGGATTGCAAACTGGCGAAGCCCTATAGAAATCAGTGTAGAGAATTCTCAGAAAACTATGACTATATCTACCCTATGACCCAGCTATAGTCCTTTGTATCTACCCAAAGCAGTTTATTTCCATTTCAGTATTTTCCTACTGGAGAAATACTTGGCCTGCCATGCTCATTGCTGTTCTATTCACAATAACTAGAAAATACAAACAACCTGAGTGTCTTTCAAATAATAAACAGATAATGAAAATGTGGTATATATGCAAAATGAAATTTTATTCATCCCAAAGAAAAATGAAATCATAAACTTTTCAAATTTTCAGGTAAATGGGTAGAACTGGAAAACAGAATACAGATGGAGGTAACACAGACTGAGAAAGACAAATGCCACATATTCTTTCTTATTTGTGGCTCCACATTTTTGAATTGACTATAGAACCAAGTAACCATAGTAGCCAAGAAAGAAGAAAGGGAACTTGGAGAGAGAGGGAAAGAAGAAGCTCTAGAGAGAGGAATAGTAGGAAAAAGGTTTTATGAAGAGAGAACGGGATGAACCATGGGGGCACCTTTATTTAACTCCAGCTGTAGCAGGGAGGGTAACACAGAGGAAGAGGGAGGAAGGAAAGATGAATAAAACTAAGGATATTTGAAAAGTTGTAAGGAAAAACTTGTTTTATAAGCTTATTTAACACACATACATATATATATTATATTTAATATATTAATATATTAAATATATTAAATAAATATATTTAATATATATGTAAATAGATGTATGTATACTGCTTCTCACAAGAGCCATAGGTTATCTAACAAAACATCATGGGAAATGTCCCTTCGAGTTTATAGTCAGAGGGGTCCAAGAACTCCCAAACAGTATAAGCTATTGACATTGTTCTTGGTTGCATCCCAGAACTGAAGGTAGGATGGTATTGCTGAGGACACCACACTTCCAAACTCAGAACTTGCAGAAATGGAATTATAAGTAACCTTGAATTGAACCACAACAATGACTGGCCTAGCAGAATATCCCAAATTTTGCAAATATGGTACTTTTATATTGGGAGTAAACAATAGCTGGATAATTGCACTAAAGGCCTGCCTTGTAGGAGGGCATGTTACTGTTAATATAACCACATACCTGAAGTTGGAGAGGTCATAGACCCTATCGAACCTACTTCTATCATGTTCCTAAATCTATGTAATTTTTTACTGTATGATCAATACCTCTCCTTATACCCTCAGGAAAGTATAACTTTCAGCCTTCATCAAAGAAACTTCTTTTTGCAGTAGACAGAGGTCACTACAGAGATCCACAATTGGTAAAAATGTCAAGAATAAGTGATCATTGGTTGCCCAGTCCCAACTGGTATATTTACAATGCAATTCCTACAGCAGATGTTGAGGAAGAAAGTGTAGAAGATTGTAAGAACTGTATGCTATCTTCTAGACATGACAAGACTGTTAAACCCACGAAAAAATGTTGCCTAAACAAGACCTGCATAAGGACAAGTCCCATGCCCCCATGGATAGGTTGAACGTCACAAAGCCTGACCCCTCGATGAAGAGCTTCAGGTAATTAGTGTCTGCTGAGAGGGACAGCCTTCTCCGGGGACTAGTTCCCTGATAGGTTATTCAGTCCCGAATAATAGCCGCAAACACATATACATACAAAAGTATAGGTCATAAATTTTAGAGGGTGCTGGAAGGAGGTGTGGGAAGATTTGCAGAGGGAGGTAGAGTAGTGGAAATGATAGAAATACTGTCCTCATGTTTAAAACTATCAAAATAATAATAAAAAAAAGAAAAAGCCACGTGAATGAGAGGCCAGTGAGGTGGCTCAGCAGGCGAAAGGGCTTGCGGTCAGGACTGATCACCTGAGTCTGATCCCCAAGGACCCGCAGAGCAGGAGCAGTGAGCCAACTCTCAAAAGCTGTCCTAGGACCACCACACTTGTACTTTGGCACAAGTGTGAACACACACACAGCACGTACAATAAAATAATTTAAATTTTTTAAGTTATGTGAATGAGTATACTTTTCTCCACTATTTGCTCTTTTTTAAAAATCAATGTCTAACCAGTACTTTCCAGGAGTCTATGTATGGAGGAATCCGAAAAAAATATTTTGTAGGGATAATTCCTATATAGTTGAGCAACACTTCCCAAGAATTTGGTGATTTTCCTTATTCAATATTGTGTTCCTCCAAATCAAAACAATGCTACCCCATTGGCCATTCAAAATTCCAAATCTGGTGCTAGAATGTCATCTCAGTGGTTAAGTACAAGCACCACTCTTCCAGAGGACCTAAGTTCAGTTCCAAGCACCCACATCAGGTTCACAAATGCCTACACCTCCAGCTCCAGGTGAATTATATGTCTCTGGCCTCTGCAGGCAACTGCACCCATGTACACAGCACACAAAGAGACATACATGTATAAATATAACTAAAAATAAGAAAATAATTTTAATGCAAACCTTATTATTACTCAAATGTTTATAATCCTCAAATTACAATGACTATAATCTGAATATTCAAGTTTATAACTGTGATATAAAATTCTTATTTCAAAATTTCCATTTAAGTACCCAAGCCAGTGGACAGTCTCATGGCTGACCCTTTCTCCATGAGCATTCCTCTGTGACATCCTAAATAGCGTACAGTTTTTTAATTTGTGAGAATTTCATACAATATATTTTGATCACATTTAGATCCTGTATGTGTAACCCCTTACTAACCCCACCAAATTCCATATATACATACATACATATATATATGTTCTGTTTTATACTTTATATATAAGCACTCTGTTATACATCTATAAATTATGTTATACATTTTATATTAAGGCCTATAGAATCAGGTTTGTGTCCCCAAATGGCTTTCAGTGTAGGTTTGTCCACTGAAGCCCAGTAAATCTACTGAGTTTCACTGATAATCGAGGCTGAATATCCCCTTCCCAGAAGCCATAGAGTTTTTAAACATGCTTTGCTTTGTCCAGAATGCCCCAGTCATCATTTCTTTCTATTAGATTCCAGATACAGCTTCACTGAGAATTAATCCTTGACTCCTTCAATGAAAAATGCATGTGTGTTCTCTACCCAAAGCATTTTCTCTTAATTTATTGTCTCCTCATTGTATTTTCCATTGATTTCTTGTTTAATAGCTGTTTCTATGTGAATCCACTCATAATATTAAATATTTTTAATGCTTCATAGTGGGAATCTTGGTTTCTTTCATTTTTGTCTATAGAGCACAGTCTTTGGCATAGGGTGGGCTATCAGATGAATGCTCTTAAATATATAAATCTAAGATTATATACTCGATTACTAAGGGGGTGTACAAGAAACTGTATTCCTTCACGTGCGTTGGAGAACGGCCTCCAATTCCTCGTCCTTAACACATATGCCTTTCTCAGTGAGTTTTAAGCACTTCATCTACCACCCGACGGAGCTAGTATTTATTAAGCTCCTGAGCCTAACATGATAACTGTCTGCTAGGACCCCGGAATATCGTGACATGTTCCCAAGTGTATTACTCATCTGCCTAGGTGACACTCAACATTTTATTGGACAATTAAATAGCATAATTTTAAGAATCATATTCATTTCATTTTAGCTTCTTCAGTCAGCAGAAATATTCTTCAACTTGTCTCTACTTCGTTACTACTTCTAGAACAGCATAAATATTGTAGGACAGATTTATTTATATAAAAAACCAAGTGCATTTACATAGTCCAAGTTTGAATGCCAGCATTTTATGAAACTATTTCAAATATCATTAAAGCTGATTATAAATTACTTGTCATTGTTTGCCTCCATTCTAGTAGAAATAGCATGATTAAGCAAAGCTCAGATGAAATATGAACTTTTGAATAGAGTTTTCAGGAAAGTTCCCTTTTTCTATGTTACTGTTGTGAATTTTATCCCTCTTTATTTTGCTGCTAATATTGTGTCCCATAGAGCATTAAAGGGAGGCAGGTGCAGGGTCACAACCTCTTACTACAAAGCTTGTGGCTACATTGCAAAAATTCATTTCCAAAACATATGAACATTGTGAATTCTTAAAATTTCCTTCAAGTTTGATAAAAATATACCTACATTACTTTCTAAAAGGCAATCATACATTTTCTGTGAAATGGTACCTTATTTTAGATGTTTAGCTTTCTCAAAAATGTGTATATATTTAGAATGTGTATAGTCATAGAATGTGTGTATATGTACTTAGAAGCCATTTTCCTTCTCATAATTAGTTTATGACAAAATTTCTTTTTCCTACAAAATGTTAAGGAAAATTATAATACAAAAAAATTTTTTTCAGAGACAAAGCTGAGGGTGTATTTCTAGAGGCTATTTTATGATGCACACTACACCCATGATCTGCTGAGGCTTTTCTGAAAAAAATGTTTTTCTTTCATATAGAGATAAAAAGAAAAGCTTTTAGGTCATGGGCTATGAGAAGGAAGAGATAATATCTCTGGTGCTTTGATGTTACAAGTAGCTCATCATTACAGAAGATTTTGGTAGTGAAATAAAGGTTCTGGTAAACTGAGCCTGAATATTTAATAACCAGTGTCTACAGAAGCCTCATGGCTTTCTTAGTTTAGAAGCTGCAGGAAAATATATGTGCACGGTTAACATATTGCAGTTATATTATTTTAATGTAGACACTTCAGTATTTAAGGCTACAATGCACTATAAAAAGTAAGCATAATTTCTACATTTGTCAGGAAACTTTCTGTTTAGAAATATTTCCAAAATTTGAATCGACAAAAAATAGAATAAATAATCCACACATAATTAAGTGTGACATCTAAAATTCATTTTAAAACTCTGAAGCATTATCGGTAAATAGAAATTCTAAACTATTGCATTATATGCAAAATATTGATTGGCATCCCTACGTGACTTTTAAACACAGAAGCAAATAGATAGGATGTTTGAAGACACATGTTAAATCCATGTTAATATGTTTTTCAGTTTTAACCTTTGGCAATCTGACTATACTAATTTTTAAAAAAATTCTAAGTTGTATTTAAGAACATCAAAGATTTGATAAAATTATGTTTGTACATATGCAAAATTCAGCCAGCCAATATAAATACAAATCTAAGATTATAAATTCACAAAAGATTTACTAACCAAAGATTGTCAATATTCAGCAACCTCACTTTCTAGACTTTTCCGTGTGCATATATAAATGTGAGCATATATACAGGATAAATATATAGAAACACAGACAAAAAGATAAGACATATACAAGTTAACACCAATACTTCCACACCAAAGGACTATGATTATGCATAATACTATACCATCTCCACATCTTTATGCAGTTACTGGGGATTGTGCCCCATAGCTTGTTCATGCCAGGCAGCACTCTAAATATGAGCTGTATCACAAGTCCTTGTTATTTGAGACAGGGTCTGACTATGGCTGGTCTCAAATGCACAAGCCTCCTAGTCTGCCTCCTAGGAGCTTAGAGAACAGACATGCAACATTATACCTGGCTTCCTCTTTTACTGAGGAAAATGTCACGATCATCTGTGCAATTCAATAAAAATATATTTTTAACATGGCAGCAGGAGCTTGAGGCCTGCCTGGCAGTCAGGAAGGAGAACAGTAACATTTCATCCACACACAGGAATTAAAGAGAGAAAACAGAAAGGGGTGCAAGGTTATAAAACCTCAAAGTCCACCCCTAATGACTTCCTCCAGCAAGGTTCTACTTCCTAAAAGTTCCATAATCTCCCCAAACAGTGCCCAAAACCAAGGACCAAGTGTTCAAATACATGAGTCTCTGGGGGACTTTTCAGATTCAAATCACAGTACAATAGCATCCACAATTTAAGTAAAAATATTTCTCTGTATATGAATATGTGTTCATATAAGGATGGGAAGAAATGATCTTTCTTCCTTCTTTTCATTCATTATCACATTGCTTATTATAAGCTTAGAGGCCCTTGTAAATAACTACAACTAATAAAATAACAGACAAGAGAACACTGAATGCAAAAACTTTCTGCTTCAACCTAAGTTCTAGCCACAGTAATATTTATATACTCTAACTCATTATTTCATTATTAAAAGAGAAAAGGTAAATGTAAAAAAACCTACCTTAAGAAGTTAGCCAATGAATTTAAAACATGAACAGAACACAAGGCAAACCACAAGGCATGATAAATGAGAGAGAGAGAGAGAGAGAGAGAGAGAGAAAGAAAGAAAGAAAGAAAGAAAGAAAGAAAGAAAGAAAGAAAGAAAGAAAGAAAGAAAGAAAGAAAGAGGAAGGAAGGAAGGGAGGGAGGGAGGAAGAAAGACTATTAGCAATGTGTCAAACTGTAGTTCAGGGTGGGAGTATAAACCATTGTAAGACTCTGACAGAAAATTGGGCTAAATAACCCAGAGACCCAGAATGGTCCAGGCAAAGATTTATGTGCCAAGGTTACCCAAGGAAATTAGACAAGTCTTTCTGCACATCTCTACTTCTTTTTATTTTTTAAATTATTTATTTAATAACCACATACTTAGAAGAAGCATTTCATTACACCGGCATTGACATATTCAATAACAATTTTCTGAGCTAGGATGCATCTGTTACAACTGGCTGTACATATTTAGGTTTACAGTTGAATTATTAGTTATACAATATTGTACTCAGTATAAACCCTATAAGACATAAGATTAAATGAGGTTTTAACCTTTAAAAAGGATCTCCATTTCATTATTAAAATACAGAGTTTCATGCAGAAAACTTCATTTTTAATGCAATTGACATTAAGATGTTTGCACATGCGTTTCTAATCTCTATTTCTTTTTTCCAGTGTTAAATTATCAGCTCTCTGGGCATGAGTATTTTGATACTTGCAATCAAATTTCCCAGCACTGAGTCTGTTGCAAGATGGAATCACATCTGTTCTGAAGCTTTTTCCTCACTGAGTATCAGTTTCAGTTTGATTTTTAAAAATCATACTATTGAGAGACCTATGTATGAAAATGCTATAGTAATGATACCTTTGACTTTGCATGCTAACCTAAAATTTAGGTTTAAAAATATCTTTACCCACATCCTGTTCTCCTTCTAGCCTTGCACACAGGCCTGGTTCTGCTCTTAGCATCTCAGATCTCTGGACTACCTTCTTAGTCCAGATCCACCCATGGTATCCTGATCCCCTTCCTGTCTCCACCCCCAACCTGCCTAGGGTTCCTGAGATCAGCCTTCTTCTCAGGTAAATCTGAGTGCACCCACTGTGCCTTGACTCCCACAACTTGAGAAATTTTGATCTCCCATGAAGGCAATGACGTTTCCTAATCATTCCTTTCCAATCCCTCTACATTGGGGCCAACTACAGCCCCTCCCATTGCTACAGCATTAGGCTTCCCTGACCTTTAGTAGGGACCCAGTCTTTTGCAGACTGCCTGAGATCACCTGAATCCAACCTCCACCTAGTAGGCTTCCCAAATTGTACTGCGCCTGTTGACTAGAGAGGCCCAGAATTTAGGAGGAAACCTGAGAGCATCTGATTCTCATCCAACTTGAGCCTCTGGGGAAACTCATGAGCAGCTAGACTAGATCCATCTGGTCCCTCCAATATAAAATCAAAAGAGAAAACCTAAAGCCTAGACCAACCAGCTTTTCATGCCCAATAAGAAAACAACAAAAGCACATCAAGTACACAAACAGATGGACCTAAACTTAACAAAGGAAGGCTTGAGTCTCACACCAAAATCAGAAACAAAAAAAGAAATCCACATGCCAAAGTCACAATGAAAAAATAACATGAAAATACAAATAATATGTCCCCACCAAGCACCAACAGTCCTGCAGAAGGATTCTACAGTGAGAACCCCCTAGAGAAAACCCAGGACACAGAATGAAAAAGAACAATTATAAACATTATCAAAGAATTCAATGAGTTTAAAGAACATACAAATTTTAAAAACTAAAAGAAGATAGGGATAAACTTCTGACTGAATTCACAAAAGAGTTAGAAATATTGAATGAAACTCAAGCTGAAATGAAGAAGGAAGTGAAACAATAAGCCAATTAGAAACCACAGGAGAAAGCTTCACCAATAGAATGAACGAAATGGAAAACAATACCATACAATAGTGTTGACAAATTGTAGTGCTCCAGCAAAAATTATGAAAAATTTAAGACAACACAGGAATGGAATATGCAGGAAATGTGTGACACCATGAAAAGACCAAATTTATGCATATAGGCATAGAGGAAGGAGAAGAATCTCAAAATAATGGTATGGACCAGATCTTCAACAGATTGTAAAAGAATATTTCCCCAAATTAAAGAAAAACTTGTCCATACGAATACAAGAAGCACATAGAACATTAAATAAACAAGATCAGAAAAGAAACTCCCCACAGCATATCATATTAAAAACACTAAATGTACAGAACGAAGAGAGAATACTGAAAGCTACAAAAGAAAACAACATCACATATAACAAAAAAACCCATGAGAATTACAGCTGACTTTTCAATGCAAACTATGAAAGCCATAAAAGCCTGGGCCAAAGTGTTCCCAGTTCTAAACGACCACAAATACCAGCCCATAATACTTTACTCAGCAAAAATATCTATTACAGTTGAAAGGGAAAGAAAAATCTTCCATGACATAAATAAGCTGAAAGAATTCATGTCCACAAACCAACCTTTCAGAGAATTCTTGAAGCAGTACAATGAGTTAAGAAAGAATGACAATACCCAAGGGGTAAGAGAAAGGAATAATGGAAATATAACTGTGGAAACACCCAGTTAGACCAAGAATGCAATAAGAAAATAAAACGACAGGAATCAATACACATCTTTCAATAATAACTTTAAATATCAACAGACTGAACTCCCTAGTCAAAAGACACAATTTAGTTGAATGGATTAAGAAACAAAATCCATCTTTCTGTTGTTTACAAAAAAACCTATCTCACCTTCAAGGACAGGCACTACATTAAGATGAAAGCATGAAAAAAAATATTCTAAGCAAACGGTACTAAGAAACAAGCAAGAGTTGCAATTCTAATATCTGACAAAATAGACTTCAAACTAAAACTAATCAGAAGAGATAAAGAGGGTAACTTCATTCTAATCAAAGGAACAACTAACCAAGAAGATATTACAATCATGAGCAAATATGCACCAAACTGTGGTGCACCCAACTTCATAAAAACAATACTACAGGACTTTAAGGCACAGATTAATCCCATCACACTAATACTAGAGGACTTCAATACCCTACTAGACAAAGAATAAGCAGAGCGACATCTGAATTAAGCAATACAATAAATCAAATGGACCTAACAGATATCTACTGAATATTCCATACAAGTATCAAAGAATATATTCTCTATTCAGCACTCCATGGAACTTTCTCCAAAACTGAACACATGCTGGGACATAAAACATGCCTCAACAAATACAAAAAATTGAAATAATTCTGTGCAGTCTATCAGATCACAGCACAATAAAGCTTAAAACCAACAGTGGAAGAAGCCATAGTAAGTATATGAACTTGTGGAGATTAAACAACACACACCTGAATGATGAATAGGTCAAAGGAGAAATTAAGAAAGAAATAAAAGGATCAAAGGAGAAATTAAGAAAGAATAAAAGTACTTCTGGAAATAAATCAAAAGAGCAATAGAACACACACATACACACACACACACACACACACACACACATATACACAGAGTGTCAATATTACAGACCAATGCTGTTGAGAAGGAAAATAAATGACCTAACATTGCAACTCAAGATGCAGGAAAGGTAAGAAAAAATGAAACCCAAACCCAGCAGAAGAGAAGAAATAACAAAAATCAGAGCAGAAATTAATAAAATAGAAACAAAGAAAACAATACAAAGAATGAATGAATCTAAGAGCTGTTTCTTTAAAAAGATAAACAAGATAGACCCTTAGCCCAGTTAATCAAAAGAAAGAACAACCCCAAATCAACAAAATCAGAGGTGAAAGGGGAAACATCACAAAGACAACAAAAAGAACCAGACTATTATTAGAGAAATACTTTATTTTTATTTAATTTTTTGTGTATTTCATAAAGAACAGCTCAAACAATCTTGATTATCTTTATACCCCAGTCCCCACTGGCACCTTCCCATAGATAGCCCCACCTCCCCAACCCACTTGGAGCTCATATACTCTGTTATTCCTGTTAAGGCCAACTGAGTTGTCAGTGTCCCCAGGCATTTCCAAGTGCAAGTCCATCCACTAAGTCTAGTCAGCCTTTCTACAGTCCCATGTTTTAGGCAGATCAGCTCTTCCTCACCCAGCAGCAATCAGTTGCCAATGTTTCTTTAGCTAAGATTTGGGTCTGCTCTTTGTTTCCCCAGTTCTATGCTAGGTTATTGTCTGCTTGAATTTGCATGGGATTTGTATATGCTGACACCATTGCCGTAGAATCATATGAGCAGGGTTCTAGGAGCTTGTAGGAATGTTTCCATATGATCGTGTCCATCCTCCCTGGCTCTTACAATCTTTCTGCCCCCTGTTCTGCGATAGTCCCTGAGACTTGGGTGGATGAAGTCTGATAAAGGGGTTCTGTCCAAGGACCATCCTTCAACAGACTCTTGATCCCTACATTTTAGACATTTCTAAACTTTTTAGTTTCTGACCCTCTGCCATGTTGAGGGAGCTTCATTATTGTGAACTGAGAGATTCATTAGTGTCCTCATCTTTATCCCTGTTCTATGTTCCATGAGCCTTAGGTTTCATTGTTGATGTATCACTTAGACCTGAGCAATTCAAAGATAACATCTGTGTGAGACTAGTTGTGGTACTGGGTAATAGTCTCTGACTGGTGCAAAATGAACTTTGCTGAGTGGTTACTTGGCTATTTGTCTGTAAATATAAGGATACATATTTTGCACATAGTAAGAAATCCCATTAGTCTAGCAATGTGACAGTCTTGGGGTTTTCCCCAGCCATGTGAGTTATGTTTACATTACCACACTTGAGTTTCCTCCCTTTGAGTGGGCGTATAGTCAAATTAGGTAGCTGTTGATTGCCCCTAAGATAAAAGTGCCACTACTGTACCAGTGATGTTTGCTGTGCTAATCATCCATGTGGTTATTTGGTCTTAAAGCTGGTGTTGGATCATCCATTGGTGTTTTCCTTTGGCACCTTCATAGCGCTCATGCAACAGAGGGCCAAGAACACAAAAGGTCACAAAATTCCAAAACACAGCGATTAATAGTCTACAAATTGCTGGTCTTTGGACAAGACTCCTGCATTAAACTTCATCCACTCAGGGCTCTGGGGTCATCACCAAAGAGGGAGGGGAAAGGCTGTTAGAGCCAGGGAGGAGGTATACAACCAAAAGGAAATAGAGCCCTACAAGCTCCTGGGACCCTGCTCATATGATTCTACAGCAGTGGTGTCAGCATACACAAGTTCCATGCAAACTCAGACAGACAAAACCCCAGCATAGAACTGGGGAAATGAACAGCAGACCCATCTTAGCTGAAGAAGCATTAGCAACTGATTGCTGCTAGGTGAGGAAGAGATGATCTTCCTAGAACAAGACAATCTAGATAGGCTGACTAGACCTCAGAGGATGGACTTGCACTGGGAAACATCTGGGGTCAGTGACTGATGGATTGGGCCTTAAAACGAATGACAGAGTATATGGGTTTCAGTGGGGGGGACTATGGGAGGGTGCCAGTGGGGAAGTGGGTATAAAGATGATTAAGATTGTTTGAGATATTCTGTATAAAATACACAAAAATTCAATTAAAACCAAAAATATTTTAAAAATTAGTTTATGAGACTGTAACTATAGAAAAATTATAAGGTTAGATATCATAATTAATAATGAATTTAAAGGTTCACAGTTTCTAACATGTGTAAATTACTACTTTGACTATTTAGTTTATTCTGCTTATTTTCTCCAATTTCATTATTACAAGCCTCACAGTATATATATAAAATCTTTCCTGTGATTTCTTAAGATCCTTAAATGAGTGTGCTTCACTCTTCACTGGTCCTTGGAAATTACAGCCATTGTTTCTTCGAAGCTGACTATGCACCATTTTCTTTCCCCTTTGGGTCTCAAACATGGAAAATCTCAGATTTGCTGTTTTTGTTATTGATTTTGAGTTTGTCTTTTTATTCTGGTCTCTCTCCAGATAATTTCTAATAACTTATCTCACACATCAGAATATATAAAACTACATAATTTTTAGGAAACTAATTTTAGGGTCTCAATATCAGCTTAATATTTAGTGATAAGTTGAAGTTGGGTCTTTTGCATATTTATCATATTATATTTATAGTTTTCAGATTTTAATGGAATTTTTAAACTTAGCTTTTACCTTCTCTAATGCAAATACTTTGAATTCTAGTATTTGGATGTGCAGTGGTTGATTTCTAGCCTCTGAGGTTTTTGCTAATGATAGGTGGTATTGTCTAGACTCATTGTATGATGTACAGCCTTTGACTGTTGGATGAATATTTGAAAAAAAATTTAAGAATTAACTTGAGACTTAAGAAAATGATATATTTCTTCAGAGAAAACTTCATTATTTTTCTGCATGCAAGGGTTGTGGCCACATGAGGCCAAGGCTTCAGATTTCGGGGTACAATTCTGATCGGCACTCACGGTACCTTTTATACTCCCTTCTCCAGAGAGTGGTCTTTGGGGATCAGCCCCAGAGAGAGGTAATTCTCTTTGAGAAAGGCTAATCTTAAATCTCTGTTTAACATACCACTGAACTTTGCTGTTCCTCATAGCCATGATTAACTGAGACATTTCATTTATATGATACTTTCTTCCTGTTCTTGATCTGGCATTTTCTTAATATGTTGCCAATTCTACAATCTATTTAAGATGCTTTGGTTTACACCCCTGTTTTTCTTCTTAACACTGTCTTACGTAGGGACATTAGGTACATTACTAATCCATTATTGCAAGAAACATAAACCCATCTGTTCCAATTTTTTTGAGATTAATTTTATGCTTTATTTTTATTGGCATCTTACTA
>NW_008343387.1:3031812-3034477 GCF_000622305.1 Nannospalax galili | reverse complement strand
TTCAGTTAAACTCCATAAATTACTCTAAACAAATTATTATATGTAAATGATATTTTAGACATGTATACATACCCCAAATAATCTATATTTGACATCTATGGATTTTCATCAAACATATTCCTCTCTAGTTCACAAACATGCACATAGGCAAATGAATAATTATTTTCCATTTTTGATAGATTGATAAATATTTACAGACAAATACAAAGATATTTCTTCTTTTCAAATGTTTATTTGATACCTAGTGAGAATGGAGAAATATTTATTCTTATTGAAAACTTGTATTTTTAATTTATAAATTAATTGATCAAATTTCTTCGCTCACAGAAATATCCAGTAGACAATTTTATTCCTATTTATTCTACTAAAGATTAGTAGATATAAGTTTAATTATATAAAAATATATAATTCAGCAAAATAATAGAGTCCAGTGGCCAAATCTGACTAGGAGCATACTTTTGTAAGGAAAGTGTTATTGGCACACAACCATGCACATGCATTTATTCATCGATTGTGACTGTATTCACATTAGAGCTCAAGAGTTGTCATAGACAGTGTGACACTGGCAAAGTCTAAAATGATCGATATCCCTGTCCTTCGCTGAAAATGTACACCTACTCTTGACTTAAAGGCAATGATATTTTTAGGAAACTCTTACTAGTCTCATTCAAAAATTGCTGTTACAAGTGTTGTATTACATTTATTCATTCACTTAATATACCTAATGTTAGGTGATTTTTTTTAATCTATTTTACAATTAAGTTACCTTATAGATGAAGTTAAACCACGCCTTCAACATCCCACAACTAGAAAATGACACAGATTTAAACTCAAGCAATATGGATCAAGAATCCTTGATCTTAGCCTCTCCCAATAATCACAAGTAACATCTGCACTGAAAATCAGCACATCACCAGCAAGCTGCTAACATTGACATTGCATAGTATTTAACACTGTTCTTCATATAAAAGACAACACTTACATATGAAAGATAGCAATATAACTGTTGAAGAAGGAGGAGATAAAACCACTGTTTGCATCAAATAAAAACACAAGATAAATTAAGGAAAATGTATATTAAATAAAATAATTCAGATATTAAATAGACTATTAAAACAAAACCCCATAAACTTTCTCTACTAATAAAAAGATAAAAGCAGGGGGAAATCTCTTTATATTCTATATATGCACAGCCTACCTATGGGAAAACACTATGGAAACTTGTATTTTCTTTACAATAAAACAAAAAAAACCAATAAAGAGACATACTAAGTATTATTAGATTGTAGAGGACTTATTATTAACAACACAGCAATTCATTCTAAGAACACTCAAATGTGAAAGAAATTTCAGATTTAAAATGACTTGTTTTTATGAACCACTAATTACCTAACAAAAGAGCCAAAGGTGTATTTGAACAAGTACACAGGGCTGAAGGCTAAGAGAGGCTGAAAGTGTGTAAAAGGCACAATGATTGAGATTGCTGGTGGCATCAAAAACTAATGAGCAAAACTGTCATTCTGAGATGAAGGTCACAAGATATCAAGAAGCTAAAAACTGATAAAAGACACAATTACTGGAAAAACAATAATTGTTATTAACCAATAATTACTGTTAGAAAAAAAATCATAAATTTAGGACATCATATTCTGACACTACATCAAAGAAAAGAATTGTAGAACAAAAGAGTTCAAAGCAAGGGCCAGCGCACAGTAAGTCCAGGTGCTTATCACACAAGCCTGGTGACTAGAGCTCAATCCCAGAGGCCAAAAACTGCAGAAAGAGAAAACCAACTCCACAAATTTGTCTTCTGACCTCCACATACACAGTGTGGCATGCATGGCCACGCATAAATCATATATTCACACAAACATAAAATAATAATGAATAAATATTTTTTTACAAAAGAATTAAAAGTAATTATGAAACTGTAGGTAAAGATTTAGCTTGCAACCAAAGGTTGAGCTTGTAACAAGTTACAGAATGCACTCTACACACTGACTACATCACATATGGGAGCTCACTGATGTGTGTAATGATTTAAGAAATTTACTTACTCATATGTAATATGTCAAATGATTAGTTGCAATGAATAGATGCATAACTTACATCTACTAAAGCTAGTCAAATCTGGCTTGATCTGAAGCCCTAAGTCAAATTCCAAAACTACAAAACAGATTTCATAGGGAATGAAATAGTTATTCATTTTGGAAATAAGTGAGTGCTTATGTGCTGCTTAACAAGGCCCTGGATTTGATCCAAGCAACACAATAAAAAACAGCAATAACAATAACCTAGCTTATAACAAAATGTTATGAAGTTCTTTTCAAAACAAGGTTCTTGATCTCATCATTCTAAAACCAGTAATATATCATATTTGAAATTGCCAATTGTGATTTTGACATCCTTTATCAAGACAATGAACTATAGTCAAACAGCACAGTATTTTATGTGAGTAATGATACCATTAGAATCATATACCTTTCAATCTCCTTTAATTCTTTCCTCTGATAACATTTACTCTAAGGAAACAGTGGTTGTTACTTCTAGTTTTCAGTGTTATATTTCCACAGTAAAGCCTACCATGAAATAGACAAATTCTGGGTTTTCTAAAGATTTCACTTTTCATTTCCCTAATCTTTCAGGTTGCAGCTAGACAATTTTT
>NW_008343387.1:3031067-3031591 GCF_000622305.1 Nannospalax galili | reverse complement strand
TTAATTTTAATAATTTCTAAGCAACAAACCTAAGTAAGCTAAATATTGTCTAATCTGGAAAGCTTTAAAAATTTCTAAGGTACATTTTTTGCTGAAAAATCTACTTTGTTTTATTTAATTTAAAAAAGATAGACATTATTAGGGTGATTTAAAAGAAATGCCCATTGGAAGTTTTTTGTGCCTGTAGGTAATAGAAAGTATCTATATCAATATCTATCTGTACCTTTCAATGTTCCTTCATATATCATCCCCCTTCCACTGTTTCTTTTAAGTTTTATTATACTTCTTGGAACATATCAAAATTTTTGTATGTCTCTGCAATACTGAACTACTCAGAAGTGCATGTGACATTCACATTAAGTGTCATTAGTATCAGAAGTTATACTTAGGCAGTCAAAAAAAAAAACAAAACCCCACAGCTTGCTTTGCTAACACTACATTTCTAAATCTAGCTTATGCTGGTTTTTTTTCCATTTTCCACATTTCGTTTCCTGGGCAATTTGAAAACAGCAGGCCAGTTCAGG
>NW_008343387.1:3008804-3031015 GCF_000622305.1 Nannospalax galili | reverse complement strand
AGTTTCAAAAAAAAAAAAAAAAAGTGACATTCAGGTGTGTGAGGAAGAGCCATTGAAAAGCCAAACCGTTAGTGACTAGGACATGCTTCTGTGGAGTAAGAAAGACAAAAGTTAAAATAACTGATGCTTTGGTTATGAAAAAATGTTTTAATAATAACTGCTCTAAATCTTTTTTCTATATGCAAAATCTCTGTATACAATATTGCTTACATAAGGATTCTTATAGCTTCAAATATCCCTGTGCTTCATTTGGTCCACAGTTAGTAAGGTTGTTCCCATTTACTGAACTTGTGTTTGGCACCCCCAGTTATCTCCTATTTCCTGCTTCTTTCTGTTCCATCTTTACAACAAGCATTTCTGTAACCATCATTTGAACTTCTCTTTGTGCTGTGTTAGTCCCTGTACCAATATCACACAAGTGCACAGCCACACAGTTCACATGAAATAGCACACGTCTCACGTTTGTCCCAGTCACCTCTATTTGCACTCCTGCTGTCTGTAATCTTAGTTGATTGGACCTGTATTTTCAAACAAATTTCACACTCAATTAAATGATGCTTTTTTTTCTTCAATATAAATAAACTTTCATGTGGGTTTTCCCTTTGGTTTTCCTTTTGGTGTCTGACAGATATTAGGTGTTTGATAAACGTTTGTTGAATGAATTGAAGAGAGTTATGTCAAGAAACAGTGCAGAGGAGCAGACTGCTATGGTAGTTAAAAATGCAGACTCACTAAGTCTTTGATTTGGGTTAAAAGCCCATCTGGAAATCACTTTGGAACAATTTTCTGGCTGTCTTTGCCTTTTTATTTCTTCATGTGTAAAATGAGAGTGTTAATAGTGCATACTTCATAGCTTATTCTGAGGCTTATATAACATAATGCATGTATAGCTTGAGGAATTTGGTAAACATCATGTTCATATCTTTTTATTTTTTTGTGTAGTTCCCAATTTTTTGTTTTGTAAAAAATGTTTGGAAATTGCTAGCTTCCTTATACAACTCATTTGCTTGCTGTTTCTAAAAGGGGATGCCTGAGTCTTTAGAGGACCTCCTTCCCCAACAATCCCAATGCTTTATGGAAACCATGTGCTTTAAATGGACTGTTGGCTCCAAGTTAAAATAGAGACAGAAAGAATGTAAAACACAGTGGTAAGTGAGCTAACTCATAGAGAAGCGCAATTACTGATGCCAAGTGAACCAATGGACTAGAAAATTGTATAAAGTGGGTTTCAAGACACACTCTCAAGCCTTGTATATAAAACATGAAGTAAAAAGTTAGAAGACAGGAGTTTTAGTTATAGCCCTGATGATAACTTACTATTTTACCCAGGTTAAATTTGGAGGGCTTCATCTGTTTTGTCTGTCAATATTTCACCAATCTCATAGACTTCTTATGAAAGTAATTATTGTGCTTAATTTGGAAACATATAAATCAAAATTTGGGGCACTTGTGTTAAATTTGGAATACTTTAGTCAAGGTACACTAATCATTTTCTTTTAACTTTCCCATGTAATTGATTCCCCCAACTCATATTGAAATAATGCTAGACCTATTTAAATTTAAATATTCTTCCTAACTCCTTTTGGACATATTATCTTCTACAGTACATTACAAATACTAGAGTTAATAGACTATATGGTGCAGTTCTATGAATTCAATTGTTATATTTTTTACATAAGTCATTCACTTTTAATTAAACCTTTGGTCTGCAAACATATTACTGTACTTCAAAACAGAATGACTTCAGTACTGTTTGGTTTTCTTTGTCATGCATTAAATTGTATCAAATCTGGGTGAATAGCAATCCATTAGAAACAAGAAGGGCTAGCTAGGACACACTACACAGCTCTGCTCAACTGATCACCTATGTAGTGCAAGATTCTGTACTAGGACCTGGCAACTTAACTATAGATTAAATCACCCATGGCTAGATTAAATCACGCACCTCTAACCTGTAACAAAGGGCAAGCTGGTAGAAAGGGTTATGATTAAGCAAGATATTACAAAAATGTGCAAGAATTAATGTTATAATAAGACAATATCATTGGAATCGAAAGGAAAATAAAACTGGGGCTGAAATACATTAAAAATCAAGAAAGGTCTCTGGAGGAAACAACTTTATGCTGCTCCCTGAAACAGTTTTAGGTAGAAACAGCATTTATGAAGCTAAGGACAGCACATTTAAATAAGTAAAGAAATCAGAGTATTGTTGTCATAAAAATGGAGTCAACATCAGGTGGTATCCTAAATAGGAGAGTTAAGGATAGGTAACAGAACTTCAGTAGACTAAGTTCAACAATGTCAACTCTGCCCACAAATAGTAGAAATCCGCATGCAAACATGAGCATGTTCTGACAAGATTTGTGTTTTAGCATGATAACTGCTGATTCATAGGTTATGTATTAGATTAGGAAAGAGCTAAAAAACAAGGCAATTTTCAGAAAAATCAACTAAGATTCAACTGCTGCATCCCTAAGTAAGAAATGATCATTTCAGCCAGGGTAACGAGAGTGGAAAACTTACTAATGGTCGAACGTGTCTGATCCTGAAGAGTCTTTTGCTGATTCACTTATTATAATCAGTAATGACAAAGGACTGACTTGGCCAGGTAGTGAGCTGATGTTGTGATTGTAGCCTTAAGAAAGACACGTGCCTTCATTTGTTTATAGTCTATTAAACAATCAGATAGAGATAACTGGCCTACCATTTTAGAATGAAATGGGCCATTTGCTCAAAGTTTACACAACTATATTCCTATGCAAACCATATGTCCAACAGATGACTGGATGAGTGTAGTTAGAATTCAAGAAAGATGCCTGAAGGAAACTGATGATTCTAAGAAGTACATACTGATACAAGGAGAGAATGCAAAGCAGAGGAGTCCAGAATGCCAGTATCTTAGGAAGCAGGAAACAACAGCCTTCAAACAGGGGTGAGAAGTCATGACTAGTACTACAAAGTTAAGAAAATGTGATATCGTGGAAGCCAAGGAAAGATTTTTTTAAAACCATGGAGTATCAACAACGTCAAATACAACTGAGAAGTCAAAGTAACATTTTCCTACAGTGACTTATGTACTGAAATGTATGTCATGTAGTGTGTGAGGACATTTCCATGAGACAATAGATTGGGCAAGAAAGTTCAGAAACGGAAGTTGAGATGTTCGCCCTCAGGCGCTATGAACACAATGCTGAAGGAACTTGTTTGGCATAGACAGCTTAACTCCACAGCTATTCTCCACATCTGTCCTCCACCCTTCCTACCTGTGTTGTAGGACTGAAGAATAACAGCTAACACTTAACAGTGTTCCAGTTCTAATCTGACCTGCACACAACTTTCTAACTCTGTGAACTGTAATTTATTGGACATCAATATTATTAGAATTTCTGCTTTGCCACCATGGTTCAGGACAGGCTAATTCACAGGAATGTTAACCGACAACTCAGAACTCATAGCTTGTGATTACTACACTTTTTCTATATTTATTATTTTTTCTTATGACCCTTTACTTGTCAGCTAACTTTCTTCCTAAGTAAGTATTTTACTGGAGATTTAATCCATTGACCAATATAATAATTTTTTTTTTGAGAAACAATCCATGTGTTTAACAAAAGCATAATTAAGAAACACCATGGATAATTTTTTATGGCGCTTTCTACTCTGTTTTCACATTACCTCTGAAGCTAGTTGTTGTGCCATTCATGGTCATACAAATCAGTAATGCAGGGCTTGAGAGATGGCTCAGAAATTAAGAGCAATGGCTGCTCTTGCAGAGGACCCAGGTTCGAATCCCAGCACTCACATGATGGCTAGCAACAGTCTGTAACGCAAGTTCCAGGGGATCCAATGCCCCCTTATGACTCCGCGGGCATTGCACGACATGGGTGCACTTACACACATCCAGGCTACACTTATACACATAAAATAAAAAATAATAAAGAAAATATTTTTTAAAACACTTCAGTAATGAAGAAATTGACAAAGAGATGATAAAAGATGGATTCCAGACCCAGCAGAGATCACATTTTTACAGACATCAATTTATTAAGAACCATATTTTGTATGTAATCAATAAGTTACAAACTTGCCTGCCAAGGGCATCGCATAACTTACTGTCTTTAGATTGTCCAAATGTTTCATATCATACACTCCAAAATATCTTGTTAGACATTTACCCACACTAATTCTACAACAGCAATTTGATGAACTTATCCAGTGAAAACAGCAAAACAATACTAACAATGATATTTTAGCGAGACTGGACCCAACGTAATTGATAATGGCTATCATTTTATTTTCTATTTTTTCACAAATACCTTAGATATATAGGATAGACTATCTTTATGTAAAGGATCATTTACTAGTCTGTAGTTGGTAGAATTTCCTTTCTCGTTTTGAAAAATCATGGAGAAACTGAATTTAGAACCTCCTATCAATCATTTCTAATGTTATACATAAATCTTATCAGTGTCCAGGGACTGAATTTATTCAGACAAAAAATCATAAACATACTTAGATTATCTATTTGTTCAGAAAAAAACCAGTTTAGTTTCTTTGGGTTTTAATTTTGTACAAATGCTAAAAAATTGGCTTATTTCCAACATAATGTGATGTCTCTCTGATTTGGTATTTTTATATGAACAGTTTCCTGGAATTTCACAGTATCTTTCTTGTTTTGTTTTATTATGATTTTCTACTGCTGTTTTAAAACAGCAAAATCATTTAAAATTAATATGCACTTGAATTCAAGTTCCAGGTATTTTTATAGGTTGCTCTGTTTCAGAATGCCATTTGTTATTATCAGGAATAACTTGAACATCCCTGGTGGACTTACTAGGAAGACTACATTATCTATTATTCAGTAGGTTTGCTTGAGCTTCTCAAAACCACTGCTCTGGATAATTAATAAATAAACCTGCCAATAAAATTATTCATGTGGAACCAAAAACAAAGTAATATACTTATTTGCCAAAATTTTCTTGGCAGATTATTACTAATTACTTCTATAATATTATGCTTAGGCTTAGGACTGGGTTACCTAATCTATCAAATAAAATTCTCTTTTCTATTAAAGTCGAGAGGACACAGTATCACATTATTAAAAAAATGGTTCATTTCTTGTTACGGCAATACACCTTTGAAGGGCACAGAAATTATTTTAATTGGATAAATTAGATGTTCTTTGTATCCATATGGAGTGTTGAATTTAATGATTTGGTTGAATGGATGTCAGTGTTTCTGTTCAGTCTTTCAATTAAACTAATATTAATCTTACACTTTCTAAAGAAAGCTTAATAGCAGAAGATAACTATGATAACTCCAGGACATACAGTAAGGTCATTGGATATAAATGAGCCCACGTTGTTTTTCTGAATAATTCTGTAGCCAACAGAAAAGCTGTGGAAATTTTAACTGTCAAGCTTTTCTCTCTTTCAAACACTTTGGAACAGCACTCAAAGATCTGTGTCTGTCTTTGTCATATTATTGTACCTGGCACCATTTAGACGAACCTGTAAGGATCATATAAAGTAATTGTTTAGTTTATTGCTTATTTAAAGTTTATGTTAGAAATGAGAATGCCTTTACTGACTTGATTTGTACAAATGATAATGTTATAATTACATGTTACATTAGAAAACAGAGTTTGTGTTTGCTATTAAAAATTATATGAAAATACACTACAAAATACTGAACACATTTTACATTGCCCATAAAATTTCAAAATTATGAGAGTGCTTAAATCTGAAAATGGGAATCTAGAAATATGATTCAGAGCGGCCGAACATTACAAAAACACTTCAACACTTCATATGTATTTTAATTGATTTTTTTGTGTATTTCATAAAAGCATCTTAATCATCGCTATACCCCCTCTGCCATCCAGTACCTCCCGTAACCCCTCATCGGATTTCATGCACTCTCTCATTTATATTAAGGTCTATCAAGTCAAGTAAGTGAGCCTAGGCGTCCCTCAGTGAAAGTTTATTCACTCATGTGTAGTCAGCGTATCTAAAGTCACTCCTTTAAAGAAGATCAACTCAGGGCTGGAGAGACAGCTCAGCAGTTAAGAACACTGATTGTTCTTGCAGAGGACCTGGGTTCAAATCCCAGCACCCACATGGCAGCTAACAACTGTCCATAACTCCAGTTCTAGGGGATCCAACAGCCTCTTCTTTCTTCTGCAGGCATTGCACAATATGGGTGCACTTACCTACAGGTAGGCATATACACATACATATAAAATAAAAATAATAAAATATTTTTTTAAAAAAAGATCAACTCTCTCTCATTCAGGAGTAATCAACTGCCAATAGTTCTTTAGCTAAGATTAGGGCCTGTTGTCAAATACCACAGTTTTATGCTGTGTTTTTATTTTCTTGAGTTTACATGGGTCCTATGCATGCTGCCACTATTGCTGTAGATTTATATGAGCAAGGCCCCAGGAGCATGTAAGACTGTTTCCATGTGGTAAGGTACCTGCGTCCCTGGCTCTTAAAATCGTTCCACCCCCTCTTCCACAATTGTCTTTGAGCCTTGGGTGGATGGACCTTAATGTAGGAGTCCTATACGAGGGCCCATACTCTGCAGACAATTATTCTCTCCACTTTGTGAATTTGTGGCCTTTTACGTTTGTAGGCCTCTGTTGCATGAGGAAGCTTCATTGATGAGAGTTGAGAGATGCATTAGTGCTCTTTCTATCCCTTGTTCCACTATGTTTAATGAGCCTTGAGAGTAGAGATTCCATTCTAGATGTATCACGTAGAGTTTGATATTGCACAGACACTTATTCTCTGTGATCAGCTGCAGAGCTCTGTAATATTCTCCATGTAGTGCAAAAGAAAATTCTTTGATGAGTGGTGACCAGCATACTTGTCTGCAAATATAAGGATCAATATTCAGAATATAGTAAGAAATTACACTTGTCTAGGGATGTGACAGCCTTAGGGCTTTTGCTAAGATCCATGACCTCTCCAGTCATGTGTATTTGGCTATGTTTATAGTACCATGCATGAGTTCCCTCCCACTGAGAGGGCTTTAAGTCCAATTAAGTAGCTGTTAATTACTCCCAAGATAAAAGCACCACTACTGCCCCAATGTAATTTGTTGTGCTGGTCATTGTTGTGGTGGTTATTAGACCTCAAAGCTGAGGTTGGACCACTGATTGATGTTCTCCCTTAGAAGCTTGCTTAGTGTCCTCAAAAACTATGAGAGCCAGCCTTCAGGGAGGTGGCTTTCAGGTCAGTTCTAACTCTAGTGCTCCAAGTCCTGTGTCTGAAGTCTGTCCTATCTTCAGCATAGGGTCTTATCTTCAAGTACTTGGAGTCAATCAAGAACTGAAGCAATAGCCTGTATAATTTGGGGAGGGGGATGTTTTGCTGGCCAACAACTCGAAGGAAGGGTTCTCCAGTATAGCACATATAGAGATATTTCATGTGTAAGTTTTTAGTAGATTTTAAACAAATACTTTTTGCTATGGTCTTTCACAGTATATAAGCATTATTTTTCTCCTCTTTCTCTTTCCCTGTCTAACCCTACCTCTGCCCACACCCCAAATTAAAGTATATTATGATGTTTTCCTCATTATACCTGTCTCCTATGATCCTTCTCTCTAGAACTCCTTTTTCCCCATTATTCCGATGGTTCTTTGTATAACCTCTTTCTTCCTCTCCCATTTAAATACCCCCCCCCTTTTACCCATTTCCCACTTGGTAACACCTGTCTCCTACTCTTGCTCCCCCTAAGACTCCATCTTTCCCTTTACCTTCCTAGTTCCTTTCAATTTTCCTGGATCCTGCAGTTACATGAGGTTGTATATATAAGCATTTGGTGCTAAGATCAAAAAATGTGGGAGAAGTTATGTTATTTTTTATCTGAGTCTGTGTTACTTCACATAATATAACAGTTCCTAGTTCCATCCATTTACCTGAATATTTCATGATTTTGTCTTTCTTTACTGCTGAGTAGAACTTCATTGTCTCATTATCCACTCAACAGTTGAAGGACACTTAGACTGTGTCCATTTCTTAGCCATTGTGAAAAAAGTAGCAACAAACATGGATGCAGAAATAACTCTGCAGTATGATAAGTACATGAGTATATGACAAGGAGTGGTAGGATCAATTTTAGTTTTTCAAGAGTTCTCCACACTGCTATTCATAGTGGATTCATGAGTTTGCAATCCCGCCAGCAGTGAGTGAGCATTCCTGTTTCCCCACATTCCCTTTCCAGCATTTGCTATTATTTCTTCTCTTGATCTTAGCCAGTCTGACTGGGGTAAGATGAAATCTTAAAGTGATTTTACTTTGCATTTTCCTTAATTACTAAGGATGTTGAGCACTTTTATGGTGCTTCTTAAGCATCTTTATTTCTTCTTTTGAGAACTCTGCTCAGACCCATAGCCCATCTTTTAGTTGGGTCATTTGTTTTCTTGATTCTTTGTGTTTTGAGTTCTTTATTTATTCGGAATATTAAACTCTATCAGATATGTCACTGGTGAAGCTATTCTCCCACTCTGTGGGTTTTTTCCTCACTTCCTTGGTTGTTTCTTTTGCTGTACAGAAGCTTTTTAGTTTAATGAGGTCCCACTTGTTGATTGTTGACCTTAATTCCTGAGCAGCTGATGTTCAATTTAGAAAGTTCTTTCCTACACCTATGTTTTGTAGGGCATTGCCTATGTTTTCTTCTAACAGTTTCAGTGTTTCAGGTTTCACACTGAGGTCTTCATACATTTGGAGTTGAGTTAAAATGTGCAAGGTGAAAGATAAGAGTCTAGTTTCATTCTTCTACAAGTGGAAATCCAGTTTTGCCAACACCGTATGTTGAAAATGCTGCCTTTGCTACACTGTGCATTCTAGGAAAATTTGTCAGATATCAGGTGGCTGACATTTTATGAATTCATATTTGTGTCTTCGATTAGGTATGCTCTATTGATCTGTGTATCCATTTTTGTGGCTATACCATGTTGTTTTATGACTATAGCTCTGCAATGTAGGTTGAAATCTGGTATTGTAAAACTCACCCAGCATTTCTCTTTGTGCTCAGGATTGTTTTGACTATCTGGGGTCTTTTGTGATTCCCTAGGAGTTTTAGGGTGGTATTTTTATAATACTGTGAAAAGGGTCCTAGAAATTTTGATTGGGCACTGAATTTATAGATTGCTGTTGGTAGGAGGTTTTCTTTCACAACATTAATTATAATCCATGAGCACGGGAGATTCTTCATTCTTCTGGTGTCTTCATTAATCTCTTCAATGATTTAAAATTTTCATTATAGAGGTCTTTATTGTCTTTGTGTTCTGAGGCTATTGTGAATGGGAGAGTTTCCATGTATTCTTTTTCCAACTGCTTGTTAATTGGTATATAAAAAGGCTACTGATTTTTGCAGGATTCTATAACCTGCCACTTTACTGAAAGTGCTAATCATTTCTAGGATTATTCTGGTGGAATTTTTGGGATAATTATGTATAATATCAGATCATCTTCAAATAGGGATAATTTGACATCTTCCAATTAGTACTCCTTTAAATTTCCTTCTCTAGTCTTATTGCTTTAGCAATATTTTCAAGCACTATATTAAAAAGGAGTGGAGATAGTGGACAGCCTTCTCTAGTTCTTGATTTTAATGAGAATGTTTCCAGTTTTTCCTTATTTAGGATGATGTTGATGGTGTTTGTTGTATGTAGCTTTAATTATGTTGAGATATATTTCCTCTAGTTCAAGTTCCTCTAGGACTTTTAACACGAATCCATGTTGGATTTTATCAAAGGTCTTTTCTGAATATTTTGAGATACACTATTGAGATGACTATGTGATATTTGTCTTTGAGTTCATTTATAAGATTTATAGCATTTATTGACTTATGTATATTGAACTGCCCCTGAATCTTTGGAATAAAGCTGACTTGATCATGGTGGATGATCTTTTTGATGTGGTTTGCAAGTATTTCTTCAGAATTTTTGCAGCCGTGTTCATTAAGGATAAGTGCCTATAGTTTTCCTTTGTGGTTGTGCATTTACTTGCTTTGGGTATTACAGTGATGCTGGGTTTGTTGAAGGAGTTTTGGAGTTCTCCCTCTGATTCTATCCTTTTGAATAATTTAAGTAGTATTGGTTGCAGATCTTCTTTAAACATCCATTAAAATTCTGTTGTGAATCCATCTGGACCTGGGCATTTTTTTAGTTGGGAGCTTTTATATTACAGTGTCAATTTTATTATTTGTTATGGGCCTGTTTAAATTATTGACCTCTTCTTGGTTTAACTTTGGTGGTTTCCATGAATTTAGATATCCATCTATTTCTTTTAGTTTTTCAAATTTAATAGAGTATAGGTTTTTAAAGTATTCAATTATAATGTTCTGAATTTTTTGGTGTCTGTTTTGATATTTCTTCTTTCATCTATGATTTTGTTGAATTGAATTTACTCTTTCTTTCTATTGGTTAACTGGGCTAAGGCTCTGTCTATCTTGTGCTCTTGTTTATATTTTCAGAGAATTAGCTCTTAGATTCATTATTCTTTGTACTGTTTTCTTTGTTTCTATTTCATAAATTTATGCTCTGAATTTTGTTCTCATCTGATGGATTTGTTTTTTCTTTGTTCGTGGCTTTCCAGAGTCTTGAGTTGCACTGTTATTTATTTGTGTTTTCTGATTTTTTTTTAATGTTGGCACTTACCTCTTAGGACTACTTTTAAAATGTCCCAGAGGTTTTCTTGTGTTGTATTATCCTTTCCATTTAGTTCCAGGAATACTTTTATTTCTTTTCTTTCTTAATTTCTTCTGTGACCCAGTTATCATTTCAGGAGTATATTGTTTAATCTCCATGAGTTCATGTAGTTACTTGAGCTTCTCTTGGTGTTGATTTTGAGGTTTTTATTTTGTGGTCTAATAGAATGCATGGAATTATTTCCAGTTTTTGTATTTGTTGAAGTTTGGTTTCTTCCCCAGTATGTGGTCAATTTTAGAGAAACTTCCATGGACTGTAGAATAGAAAGCATGTTCTTTGGTGCTTGGGTGAAGTATTTGGTAGATATCCATTAGGTCCATTTGATCTATGCTATCATTTAACTCACGTGTCTCTATGTTTATTTTTGTATGGTTGACCTATCTATTGGAGATAGGGATGCATTAAAGTCCCCTACTATTACTGAGTTGGGGTTAATCTGTGTCTTAAAGTGTTGTAGTACTGTTCTTATGAAATTGGGTGCACCAGAGTTTGATTGATGATTGTAATAGATTCTTTATCAGTTGTTCCTTGGATCAGAATGAAGTGACCCTCTTTATCTCTTCTGACATTTCAGTGTGAAGTTTTTTTTTTGACAGATACTAGAATTGCAACTCCTGCTTGTTTCTTAGTTTCGTTTGCTTGAAATAACTTTTCCATCCTTTCGTCTTAAGGCTGTGCCTATTCTTGAAGGTATGATGAGTTTCTTGCAGATAAAATCGATGAATTTTATTTCATAATTCATTCAACTAGCCTGTGTCTTTTGACTGGGGAGTTCAGGCAATTGATAAAGTTATTATTTAAAGATGTGTATTCATTACTGTTATTTTAATTTTGTTTGGATTCTTGATTAAATTCTGTGTTCCCACAGTTTAATAGTTTGTATTTAAAAGTAAACTGCAATTCTGATGGGTTATCCTTTATATGTGAATTACTTTTTTCCTCTGACAGCTGTCAGTATTCTCTCTTTATTCTGTGCATTTAGTGTTTTTGCTATAATATACTGTGGAGAATTTCTTTTCTGGTCCTGTCTATTTGGTGTTCTGTGTTCATCTTGTATTTGTATATGTGTGTCTTTCCTTAATTTGGGGAAAATTTTCTCTCTCCTATAACCCTGTTGAAGATTTGGGCAATGCCAGTTACCTGAGATTCTTCTCCTTTATGCCTATGATGCTTAAATTTGGTCTTTTCATGGTGTCCCACATTCTCCGAATAGTCCATTCCTATTGTTTTCTAATTTTCCATGTTCTTTGCTTAAGTTATCCAATTCTTCAACTTTATCATTCAGTCTTGACATTCTGCTTTCCGTTTCATTTAATCCATTGGTGAGGCTTTCTTTTGTACTTTCAAATTGAAGAGTTTCTCACTTCCTTCTTCATTTAGCCTATTTATGTGTTCTTTAAATTTGTTGATTCTTTGATCATATTTATGATTGTTCTTAAATTCCGTATCCTAGATTATCTCTAGGGCTTTCTCATTGTAGAACTCTTCTGTAGGACTAGTGGCATTTGGTGGGTACATATTATTTTGGTTTTTCATATTATTATTTTTTTCATTGTGGCTTTGGCATATGGATTTTTTGTTGTTGTTGCTTGTGGTTCTGGTATGAAATTCAAGTCTTCCTTTGTTGAACTGAAGTCTGATTCTGTTTGTATTATTAATGTACTTTTGTTGCATCAATTGTGTATGAGAAGCTGGTTGTTCTAGGCTTCAGGTTCTCTCTTTTGATTTTATATTGGAGGGACCAGATGGCTCCAGTTAGGCTACTCAGTGACTCTCCAGGAAGGCTAAGCAGGCCTTGCCTCTTAGGAGTACTTCAGAAGCCTTAGATGGATAGTGCTAAGGTGCAAGGAAAGGAGACGGAAGATGGATGTGCTGGTTCCTAGTATTCAGCAGGGATGCATAAGCCCTGAAGTAGTGGGAGGGACTGCAGATAGTCACAAAGCAGGGGGTGGGCAAGGCAGGACTTGGGAAGCTCATCTTGCAAAAGTCAAGTTAGGCACTCTCTTTAATACTTGTCTGAGCTTTGCCAATCAAAGGTATCACCAATCTATCCTTTCTAATTCCTCTATTAAATCCTTCTGTTATTTCATGCAGCCTAGAATTTTTTTTCTGACATGAAGAATTGTTCCAGCTATTAAAGAATATTACTTATTTATTTGAATTTTTTCTGAGTTGTTACTCTAGAATTATCTCAGGATTTCTTCCTATGCATCCTGTGCCCTTCTTGAGCCCTTCTGAACCATAATTAATTATATGCACTTTCACATAAACATACAAATTACATCTTGAATGTTCCTTTTGGAAATAACTCATGCTCAATATATTTGAAAGCACATATTTCCTCTGAATCTGTCTCAATATATGCACATGGGACATGGTGGCAATACTTACAATACTGTGTATATACTTTACAGGCATTTGCACAGCTTAGATGAGTAAGCAGCTGACTAAATAGCAGATTATGCTGAAGAGTTGCTATGTCATATACCTGCCATTATAACAGTCCTTTTCCATTTCGAATTTAATTTTACATAAGAACTGTTCTAACATAGTGTCTTGAACTTATTACTCACATTTTAGAGAATCATGATAAAATATCAACAGTAGTCAATTCTTGATTTTAGTGGTGCAGTACTTTTTCTTTCTCTTAACTAATCTGTTCTTTTTCCTTAATTCAATACATTCCACACAAAGAACTATGAACATCATTGTCAAACATATTTCATACTTTTGTATTTATATTTTTAGCTGCAGAAATAAGTTATGGAGATAAGTGTAGACTATTTAGGAGCAATCCATAAACAGAAATCAACATATAGAAAGATTCAGAAGTTTCCTGGAATAGAGACGGAAACACCTTCAAAATATCACAGACCCTTCTAAATCTCCAAACCAGTGGGAACTGGAAGAGATTGCCTTGATTTCTCAGTTTTCTACTGTTACAGCTCCAATGTTCAGGTCAGAACATACTATAGCAAAGGCACTGTTCAAACACTTTTACTGAATGAATGGCCTGGGAGACAGCCGACTAGCAAGATTTGTCTGTGGACTAAGAGTTCACTCAAGAAGAGACTTGGCTCAAGATGTAAAGGCCCTTTTGATCCGAACTCCCTCCCCTTTCTTTAAACCCAAGACTCTAATTATTTCTAGAATATCTATATCTGTATCTATATATATATATATATTCTATATTCTCTCTCAAGTTCATGATCTCTTCTGTAAGAATGAGAAGGCATTGGAGGTGTTGGAGAAGGGAGAGGAAGGGGGAAATGGTATAAATACAGTACTCACATATGAAATTCTCAACAAATTTTTTAAAATTAAGTTTAAATGAAAAATAAAAGTATAGTCAGATAAAATAGGCTTTAGATGTAGTTGAATCCTAAACTGACCATAAACTATCACCAAATTGTTTAACTTCCCTGATCCATTGTTTCTCCATCTGCAAAGTAGTATCTCCCACAAATGAGCTTTTGTACGGAAATTGTCTAAAATAAAATGGGTCACCAGGTAATGCTGCCTCTGAAAACCCCACTTTTGGTTTTTCTTAGAATAGAGAATAAAGATTTTAGATAGTTGCACAACTGACTATAAAAAAAGACAAAAAAAACCACTTTCTTAAAATTTTAAGGTATTCCATTAAAACTTTGAGATTAATGCAAAGATAAACTAAGTAGATGGGACTCTACAGGTGAACTAGTGGACCTTGGCACTTCAGGAGTTAAGCAAGCAGCACTGCCATAGAGACCTGGAGTTAGAGAAGTTCTGGACTCAGGGCTCTCTGATTTACCAAAATCTATGAATTTCACTTAATTTGGAACAATATAAACCACAATATCAGGACATTTCATTAAAATAGTGATTGATGCATGAAATACAATTATGAGAGAAGCTAATAATGCTATTTTATAGATGTTCCAATTACTGACATGATGATGGATCTGACTTCTCTCTGTGTTCCTTATCACATCTTAATTCCAAAAGAATTGAGTCTATTACCCAATAGGTATGCTTAAACCACGCCTTTCCTAAGAATACTTTGTTTAAAACAATACCTTAATATTGGACATCTATAGTTTAAATCACTAAAATAAAACAATTAAATTAACTGAATTTTAAGTTGGAAAATTTTAATATTATGATGGTTATCTTGGTTGTCAATCAAAGCATTTGAAATCAACCAGCAGGTACTCCCTTGAGTGAGTCTGTAAGAGTATTTACTGGATCATTAAAGGAGGAGGAAGAACTCTCCTCCAGAGAGCACCTATCCATGGCAGCCTAGATCTAAAGAGGGCTGAGAGAAGGAAGTGCTGCTTCTTCAGCCATATTCATTACTCAGTAGTAAGTGCATCTATTCTGGGGCTGCCTCCATGGTTGCTCACTCCCTTAGCTGACATAAAAACCCAGCTTCTTTGTCCTCCTAATATGGACTAAAGACCAGGTGCTCTCCCCAAATCCTCTAGGCATTTGGAGCAGATTTTAATGCTGAAGGATCCAACATTGTAGATTGAGCAGCTACTTGGGTTCTCGGCCTCCAGGAGTATGCAGACAGCCACTTTTGGGCTGCCCTACCCATATTGTGTAGACCTAGCTGATAAATCCCCTTTGTGATGTATGTTCATTCATTCCATCTCATCTAGTCTTCTAGAGAGCCCTATACAAATACTAAATATAGTTTGGATTTGGGAATGTACTGTAAGAATTAAGTGTTGAAAAATAATTTCTTAAGGATGCTTTCTGATATAGTGAGTTCCCCCAGACAGTAGACTAATTCCTGGCTCCAGAATATACCAACACCAACATGGCCGCTGTAGCTCCAAACTCAAAGCAAGTATCCCTCCATACATACAACACTCAGTTTCAATACGGAAAGAAGTGACACCTGCATCCCCAACTCCAGGTAAGCCCTTTGACAAGCAAATGGTTCTAGGCTCTAAGATTACCTCTATGGACCACAATATGATATACAAAAGATCAGGCCTGTCCTATTGGGTCAGGGTCTCGATCTCTCTCAGTTGGCCACAGATTCTCCTAGGAGGATTCAGTGACCGGATATCCCTGTTGTATAGAGGCCTGCTCAAACACCTAGCCTCCAGGCCTACTAACAAGAATCAGAATCCTAAAAACAAAATTCCTTGCAATTTTTATTGCTAAATTTGGAGTAGGTATTTCTAAAATAAGCATAACTTTGTGCAATTATTTAATGCAAAATTATCTCAGAAAAGAAATTATTTTATGCGGTTGAAAGTGGCTAAAAGCTTTTAAAAATAATAAATACCCCATTCACTAGTAAACTTACACATCTTAGAAATATGTGTGTGTGTTTTCTGCAATTATATTTCATCCTCTAAGTCATCGCTACAAAATTGTATGATGGAGTGTAGTGTCTTTCCAAAATCCTAGAATCTAAAGTGTCAAATGAGGCCCTTTAATTGTTTAAGACTTCATGCGATGTTTTGCTGTTGTTTACAAATATATTAAAAGATCACACTCCTAAATAATTATATAAGTCAGATATATATTACGACATGTGTCAAAACCAAGAAAGCAGGGAGGAACAGAAGATAGGAAGGAGAAAAGAAGAGGGAGAGAAAGAAGTAGGGAAGAAAAAGGGGAGACGGGAGGAAGAAGGAAGGAGGGAAAAGAGATGGAAACGGTTTTCCTATAGAAGAGCCAGGAATCAGGAAATCTGTACATCTCAAGATGCATACCATAAACAGAAGATCTATATGACTTAAGTCATCAAACAGTGATTCATGTTTATTGAACACCTATTATGAGCAAATCACTTAAACCAAATCAATAATTTAACTGTGACAATCAAGCCTAGGGGTGCACTACTCTTCCTAGTTTTCTGGACCTCAGATTTTCATTCATGCTGTTAACTTGGCACTTATAAATATTGCAATGCAATTTGTGTCTGCTAGAGATACAGCGTACATCGATGATGTTTTATTACCTGTGTGAGCCACCCTCCTTGGTGAAGTTTTAATGTATCCCCCAAAGGTTCATGTGTGAGATTATAGTTCTAAGTGGAGGACTGCTGGCAGAACAGTTGTTAAGATCATGAGGCTTTCACTTGGTGGATAGATTAAAACCATTATTTCAGCCTATTACAAAAGCAAGCTCTCTCAGTCTCTGGTCACTGCAGTACAACCAGGTTTTTTGCCAGATGCTGAGAAGATGATCATGCCAAATCCTGGGGCTTCAAAGATTCCAGAACCATAGCCAAATAAAAAAAAAAAAAATAGACCCGGGGATTGTTGTAGCAATAGAAGAAGTAAGACAGACATTAAAAACTTAATCAGGCCACTGCTAAGTGAATGGGTCCCTTAATCTTCAAAGCTAGGGAGAAACCAGCAGTTGCTGGGCTACCCTCAACTGTTAAGCTGTTCCCAGGGCTCATGTTTCCATGAAACTTGATTGTTTCTGTGCTACTTTCCTGAGTTCTCTCAGGTTAACCAGAAACATTTTATCTTGTTGAAATAGCTTTCAGCTTAGTTTAATTTGCACATTGCCCATAGCAATTTCTTAAGATCACTATGTGATTTGAGACAATTAATAGCACTGTTCACAAATAATAGAAACTAAAGGAAGTATATTTATTTGCATGTTATAAACCAAAAAAGAAAAAAAAAAACCTAAACACAGTACCAACTTAATACCAAATTCTATAGTAGACCCCAAAGCAGAACATACATATAAAGTATGTTATGTCACATCTTATCATCAATATATAATTTCATATTCCTTTTCTCACAACTCTCAAGATGCAGAGACAGGCAAATCTTTGTGAGCTGGAGGCCTGCCTGGTCTATCTACTGAGTTGTAGGCCAGACAGGGCTACATAATAAGACCCTGTCTTTAAAAAAAAAAAAATCTACCTTTTTTTTTCTAGTTTACTTTCACCTAACGTGCCAAAACACTGACAAAAAAACAACTTGAGAATGAAAAGGTTTATTTTGGCATACAGTCCATCATGGAGGAGAGCCAAAGCAGAGCCCTGGAGGCGTGAACTGCAGCAGAGACCACAGCTGCTTCCTGGCTTGTTTCCTCTGGCTTGCTTAGCTACCTTTCTTATATAGTCCAGGCCCAACTGCCTAGGAGCGGCATGACAGGGCCCTCCTACATCAAATATCAATTAAGAAAATGCTTCACTGATTGAGTTTGCACGTGTCTTGTGCATGCTGTCACTATATGAGCAAGGTCCCAGGTGCCTGTGAGACTGTATTTTCTTATGGTCTCCTCCCCTGGCTCTTACAATCTTTCTGACCCCTCCTCCAAAATGGTCCCTGAGCCCTGGGTGGGTGAAGTTTAGTAAGTATAGGAGTCCTGTCCAGGAACCCACACTCTACAGTCTCTTGCTCTCTATACTTTGGTCAATTGTGGCCTTTTGTGTTCATTGTACTCTGTTGCATGAGGAAGTTTAGCTAATGAGAGTTGAGAGATGCATTAGTATTCTCTCTACCCCTTGTTCCACTAAATTCTGTGAGCCCTAGGTGTAGAGGTTCCATTGTAGATGTGTCTCTCAGGGTCGGGCATCTCACAGAAATGTACTCTCTGACAAAAAACAGCATAGAACTAGAGAAATGGGCAGGAGGCAACAACCTTAGCTGAAGAGCTATTGTAAGTGAATCACCACTGGGTGAGGGAGAGTTGGTCTTCTTTAAGGAAGAAAACAGTCTGAACAGGCTCCTGTGGATGGACTCACACCAATGCACATTTGGGTACACAAACTTGACTCCATAGGCCATAACATATATTACTAAATGCATGAAGTTACATGGGTAGGCCATGGGGACTGCAGATAGGGAAGTGGAGCTAAATACGATTAAGATGTGTTGTACGAAAAACCACAAAAAAACAATAAAAATATATTTTAAGAAAGAAAATCTTCATAGGCATGGCCACAGGTCAATTTGATGGAAGCAGTTCCTCAACTGCAATTCGATTTCCAAGGAAGGTCTAGGTCATCAAGTCCACAAGAACTAATGAGTGCATGCAATATTAATAATTAACAATGTTAATAATCCAGAATTGTGATGTGAATAACAAAGTCTTGGTTATAGTGCAGCTGCATGGGACCTTGTTTTGTCTAGGGAAGGCCAGAGGAGTAGAGGAAGGACACAGAATAAGGATCACCATCAGACTCACTGTAGAAACCATGGTCTGATCAATGTGAATACCACCCAGCTCCATACCCTCACTACTAACACGGATTGTGGACAGTAGAGAAAGAGTGGACTGTGTCATACAGGTATTGTCATTGTAAGGGTGAGCAGTTTGTTTCGTCTTTAGTTTTAGCCTAAATATTATTAGATTTACTGATAGATTTTTGTCTAAGGGACAAGTAAATTTTTACATGAGATTTTTCTTTGACTCAGTCACATTGTTGACACATACCAAATCCCCATCCTTAGTTTCTGAAGATACACTGTAAAGGAAAATTAGGAACATCGACAGCTTTCAACAATGCCTTGCCTCCTGAACAACAACTGTCCTCTCCGCTGCTACTACTAAGTCTAGCTTTCCACTCATGCAGTGTTCCAGCAGATCTCTTTCTCATGAACTGTCAGATGTGATTCTGCTTTATCCAAGTCATCAGGAAAATGTGCTGTTGTTTCCGTTACCAGCACGTGGTACTGTCTAGATTATTGAAGCATTCACTTAACTGGTCTCCCTCTTTCCACCAGTGTCCAATAAACTTTACTCGTGGCACAGCTATCACAGTGATGCACAGAATAAGATCAGAGTTCCTGACTTTAGAGAAAATGAGCTGTTGTCTTCTACTTCGGTATCTCTTGTCTTCTGACAATTTTACTCCCTCTGCTTTCTCTCCCACACTCTTAGTTTTGGACTGTTCCAACACACAGTCTTTGTCCCTTTCTGTTCTCTCTATACTAACGTAATTGGTGATCTCATTCAATGATGACATAAACAGAACTATACTCCAATAACTCTCAAATTTACATCTCTACCTTGGTAGATACATCCTACCTGTCTGGATCTTCCAATGGGGTATCAAGTAGATACTGTAAATTCATTATCTCTGAAGTAGCTCTATTTTCTAAATGGTCAAATCTATAATTTGGAATTATGTTCACACCCCCATCCCCATTTCATTTTTAAATTTCTAAATCAGAAATATCAGCATCACCTGAAAACTTGCCAAAAATGTCAATTCTCAAACCCATCTACACATACCACAACAGGAGCTACAAAAAGAACTAAGAAATCTTAGTTTAGCATAACTTCCACTGATTTTCTCCATGGTTATTCAAGCTCAAAAACCCTATTCAAAAGAATAGGACACCTAAAGACTGTTGGAACAAGGACTGATTTTCAATTAAACGTCTGCATTATTTGTAGTTCATTGAGATAATGATAGCTAATATTGTTTGACCTCATAGGAGTCTCCTGGAGGAGGGTAGGAAAGCTAGAGCTAGCGAGGAGTCAGAGAAAAATACAAAAGAGAGAGTGAGGGCGAGGCAAGAATGAGAGCGAGAGCAAGAGCAAGAGAGAGAGAGAGAGAGAAACACACAGAGAGAGAGAGAGAGATCTAAGCACAGCATGGGGGGATGGAGGCCAGTGCTGTAAGAATTCTACCTTATTTCCCACATACCCTTGGGCAAAGTAGTTCACATCTCTGAGCCTTGCCTTCCTCTATGACATAAAGATAACGTATCAGTTCATAAAATTATTGGGATGATTAAAGGTTATAAATTTAACACCTAGAACAATGCTTAGTATATACTATACATCGATAAATGGCAATTTTCCAATGCCTTCACACTCAAGCATTTCACTCTGCTCTGGAGCAGAGGTGCAGAGGTGTCACGCTGTACTTTTTTCCCACCATGTGGACCAGGCTGGTCTCAGTCTCACAGGAATATGACTGCCTTTGCCTCCTGAGTTCTGGAATTAAAGGCATGTGCCATTTTGCGTAGCCATCCCTGCTTTTTAAAAAAGAGTGAATATAAAAGTCAATTGCTAAGAGTTGAAAAAATTCCTGAGAAATGTTCAGATTTATTGGAGAAAAGAAGGATTCATTTGTAATTCTTATTTTTAACAATATTATATATATTTTTTCTCTTATGTGTATGAGGGTATTGCCTGCATGTACGTGAGTGTCCTGGAGTCCTGCAATACCCATGGAAGTCAGAAGACATCCGGTCCCCTGAAACTGGAGTTATGGACAGTTGTTAGCCATCATGTGGGTGCTGGGAATGAAGCCCAAGTCTGCTGCAAAAGCAGCCAGTGCTCTTAAATGCTGAGCCATCTCTCCAGCCCATATTCATAATTTTTCTTTTGCCCATTCTTTCAGACAACTCCTGAAATTTATAACCTATCCATACAGCCATCTCATTTCTCTTCTCTCTTTCTGTCTCTCTCTGTCTCTGTCTCTCTCTTTTCCCAATACAGCATTTTCATGATGATTCTACTCTCTTTACTCTCCTCTCTCACCCCCAACATAGAAAACACTTATGTTTGTGCGTTTTTTTTATTTAATTACATACTTGGCTGTTGCCGTTCCTCTAGTCTTTGCACCTCACAAATAAAACTTCATTAATCCCATTTATCTCAGGTCTGAGGAAGGCTCCTTGGTAGCCAAGCTTGCTGCTTGTGCCTCTGCCTCACTCTTTGCATAATGGTCCTATGGTACCATATAAATGAAGACACTTGGACAATGGTTTCTGACAGATGATGCCACGTAAGCTTCCTCTAAACCCAAATCATAAAAGTCTACAGTCCTAACAATATTTTTATCTATTTCTAAATTCATAAAATGCCATGCTTTCTGGGTACTCCTCTTGGTGCTGTCTACCTTGAAAAAATATGTGTATCCAAAATATCTACTTAAAAGGAAGAAGGCATAAAAATCAAATTGAGAAGCTAAATCAGGCCATTAAAAAAAATCAGTAATCTCCCATGGGATATTTCTCTCTCTTGCGCCTTTGCTCCCTGTGTTTTGTGTATGTGTGTATGTGGGGTGGGTGGGAATAAACCTCATGTAATACACTAACCTAGAATGATGCCGTCAACAGTTTAATAATCTTTGACTCACCCAATATGTTCATTATCACTTGCCTTCATTTAAATACACAAGGTGAGATGAATTGATTTTTCAGAGCCTACTTTATTTAGTGTGGAAAAGATTCGGTTTGCCCTCATAATAACCAGGAGAAAAGATCCTGGTGAGTGATTTGCACGAATGGAAAAGAAGAAATGATTTATAATGAGCAAAGACGGAGTGAAATGTTAGGAGATACTGCAATGCTGCTGCCTAGGGTGTGGAGAACTCCTAAACTTCAAGCAGTTCCAGCCTTTGAGAAATTCTGAGCCCCTGCAGGCAGATGTTAAGTAGAAATTCTGCAGGACAGAGGTGTCTTAATAGAGCGTAGTCACCTGTTTCACTACTAGACAATAGTTCCCCTCAGAGTCTGTCTGTCTCTCTCTCTCTCTCTCTCTCTCTCTCTCTCTCTCTCTCTCT